>NW_022196911.1:74189073-74212891 GCF_008632895.1 Mastomys coucha
TACAGAGTGAGTTCCAGGACAGCCAGGGTTACACAGAGAAACCCTGTCTCAAACAAAACAAAACAAAAAGCAAAGTCTCTCTCACCTGATACATGAAACACATTTGATGGTTGCTTAGGGATTAGCTCAGAAGGATAGTTGGGACATGAGCCAGGAGAAGTGTGTGCAGACACAAGTGCGTGCATGGGCTTGCAGCTTTCAGAGAGCTGGTACCCCTGGGGAGCGAGCCACACTACAGCAGAGGGTCCAAAGAGAGGGGAGAAAAAAAGCCATGATGGTCTTTTCAGCTCTCTCGGGGTATCTGTACTTTATCCTTGGAACAAGCAGGAAGCCACTCAAGAGCTTTGGGAAAGGAGTATCCAGTTCTGGTTTAGGTTTTAAGAAACTGGCTGCTGTGGGGAGATATGCCAGAGGCAGATCCTGAAGGCTGGCAGAGTAGCAACCAAGCTGCCATATTCCAGATAGGGGCGAAGACTTCCTGCCTCACCGGATTCAATAAATGGTGGCTTCCCTTAGTCAGGTTGCTTCCAATGACCTAACCAGGGACAGAATTCTTGCTTTGTGGATGCCACAGTGACCACAGTACCTGTAACTTTGTGTACAATTGCAGTCTGGCTAAGTCCTGGACATGCTTTTAGTTCAGCAAAGTTTTGCTAACCTCATCACTCAGCCTCTCTCTAGCCAGCCTCGAAATGGACAAACGGGTCTGAACTATCCACCCTGGATTCTGGAACTCAGGCACTTATTTTGCCAAAGAGGAAAGCTGAGGTTAGAGAGAAGCCATGGCATGCCCAAGGTCACAGAGTTTCTGAATTTAAAATCCTTCATCTTGACTTTGGACTAGGTAAACTCCCAGGCTATCCGGGCTAGGATGTGCATAAGAAATCATCTCAGGCTGGACAGTGGTGGCAGATGCCTGCAGCACTTGGGAGGCAGAAGCAGGCAGATTTCTGAGTTCGAGGCCAGCCTTGTCTACAAAGTAAGTTCCAGGACAGCCAGGGCTACACAGAGATCACGATCCTCTATAACTCCAGTTCCATGAGTTCTAACATCCTCTTCTGACCTCTATGGGTACTGCACGGACATTGTACACAGATATACATGCAGGCAACACATTCATACACATAAGGAAATGAAGCCATCTCATCTAATACATTTTCAGAGGACTAACCTAAGGTCCAGTGAAATGAAAGGCTTACTCTGGAACATTAGTTCACAGCTGGAATCCTTATTCTGACCTCTAAGTCTTAGTCTCCTGGCTTCATCTTTTCCTATGCTCAGACACCTTCCTGAAGTTAAAGCTGTGGATAGTTGTGAAAACTGTAAATTCACTTCCCAATTCTGTTCTCTGAAATTGTGGCACTAATGAAATGGCCACAGTCTTTGGAGATTCATGGGTTTAGTTTCAAACCCCAGCTGCCAAGTAAATATATTTTTTCCTATATTTTCAAATATATACATATATGTGTGTATTTTTGTGTGCAAATGCTTGCATATACCATGTCCCTCTCTGGAAGGAGATACAAAAAAACTTGTTCACCTCCACAGGGGAGGATTTGTTGAGAACTTTTAGCATTGTACCATTTTTTTGTACATAGTTGCAAGTTTTGAATTTATGTGTAATAGTTTTCTTTCTTTATATTAAAAATAGTCTCCCCTATTATTCATTCAATATTCTAGAGGAAGCCATTTATCTTCCTCAAAGATATGTTCACTATATTCATTCTGTCCCCCTGGTGGGGTGGCCTGTGATTTTAGAGGACTGCTAGATAGGCGGTGCCCTCACTGGGTATTACGAGGACCAGAGTTGAAGAGCCCTACACCATTGACAGTTCAGGGGTGAGAGCCAGTGAGCTAGGATTCTGGGAAGCGGCTACAGCAACGCCCTGGGGAAGTCCAGAACTGCCAGAATGGGATGGCAAAAAGAGGCATCGAAAAGGCTGATAGATGGAGGATAAACACAAATCCTCCGTGTGTTCCCTACTTCTCTCCCTTCCAGTCTTGTCTCCATAGATTAAAGCAGAGCTCCTGGGTTTCTGGGGAGGGAACATGAAGCATAGCGGGACTTGTGCCCTGTCCTTGGTCCTGAAAGGGCACCTGCATCTGTTTGGGGACTCGTACATTAGAGATTACTCTCTCTCTCAGAGTTGTCAATAAGTGAGGATAGTTATTTTCATTCCTGAAAACATCTATACGTTTGCATCATGCTTCCTGCACCCACTTTCCACAGGTACCACCAGTTCTAGCTTCCTGACCCACATACCAAGCCCACACCAGTCAAACTGGGCCCCAACACACTCAGCAAGCACCCACTCCATGTTCTAGTTCTCCATACTCATGGCCTATCCCAGTCAGGACAGCGGATGTTAGATGAGAGGGGTTAAGCAAGCAGGACCCTACCTTGGGTCTCCCAATCTAAATCGTTCTGTTTGTGCATTTTTGACAGTTGTGTAATTTCCACATACCAAAAGTGACCGAAAATGCCAGAGAAAACACCCCATGACACTTGTGAGGGCTGCGTGCTGAAAGTAACTCTTCTAAAATTCTGAGCGGAGAGCCTGAGATTTCGGTGAGAATGGGAATGTGACAGCCTGCTTTGCTATGGCACCAGAAGACCAGGAAAGGCTCCAAAGGCTGCATAAGAGTTCAAGGAAAGTCTCAGGAGGTAGGCAAAGGAGAAGCAGTCAAGCATAGTTTCCCCGTATACAGAGGAAGGGAAGATATCTCAGTTTCCTTTGCCCCCACCATTTCATCTCAGCAAAAAAAAAAAAAAAAACTTTCTGTTCTGGATCAGACGCTGCAGAATGAGGTCATGGCTGGCCTGGTGAGAAGGTAACACAGAAAGACACCCAGATGCAGGGGAGAACTATGGGCTTAGGGCGAAATCAGCAATGGGATGCCATCTCCAACCACCTCCACTGCCCTGGGAGCCCCACACCTCACGGCGCTCTCCCTCACCGGTTTTCAGCCACCAGGATCTGTTCCAGCAAGCGCGCGGCCTGCACGCGGGTCTCTAGCTCCGGTGCCTGAAGTAGCCGCAATAGCAAGTCGAGGCCACCATCCAGACGTATAGCATCGCATAGACCCTGGGCTACCTCGCGGCCCACGGCCGGCAGCAGCCAGGCTTCCTCTACCAGCTGGAAGACCTCAGCGAGGCCCGCGCCCACAGCCCGAGCCGCGCTTGCCTGTTTCAGCTCGGAGAGCGCCTGCTGCAGCTCCGGCAGCGAACGCTCCAGGGCGCCTTGCACCTCGGTGCCCACCCCGGGCGACACTTCACGAGACCCGCGACCGCCCGCAGCCCACCATGGGCTGGTACCGCCACTCCGATCCGGTCCCGGCACTGTCAGCCGATCGGCGCCGGGCCGTGGGCCTGACATGGTGAAGAAGCGGCACAGTTTGTAGGCAGAGAAGAGCAGCGTCAGGACCATGGGCGCTGGGCAGCAGGGGACATTCCAGGCCTGGAGGGGCGAGGCCTGGAGGAGCGACCCCGGCCTTGGGAGGAGAAAGAAAAAACCAAAACCAAAACAAAACAAAAACAAAAAACAAAAAACAGGATCTGGTAAGGGCGCTGGGTCACAAGTTTAGAAGCAGAAGGAGGAGGGCAGCTTGGGGACTCAGCGGCTTAGGAAGGGCATGCAGGGAGAGAGAAGCATGGACCGGACGCGGGAGGGTAGAGACGCCGGTGCCCGGAACAAAGCGCAGCTCCAGCCTCAGCACCGCGGAGCTGAGATGCTCAACAGCAACCACGCCTCTGAGTAGCGGAGTCAAGGATTTGACGCCCCGCCTCTAGGTCTCACAGGCCCCGCCCCACCCAGATCTCCAGCCACGCCCACACCGGCTCCGCCTCCTCTCCCTAGTCTCCCCTTGGTAGTGTGCAAGATGAAGTAGAAAGGGCTGTGAAGAGCTGTCCTCCGTTTCCCACCGCTCGCCCAGCCACCTAAAATGCGGAAGCAAGCTAGCTGAATGTATCCTTGTCCCCTCCGGATGGTTAAAGGATCGCAGTTGAGATTCTTAATTTCTTTTTTTTTCTTTTTTCTTTTTTTTAAGATTGATCTATTATTATATCTAAGTACACTGTAGCTGTCTTCAGACACACCAGAAGAGGGCATCAGATCTCATTATGGATGGTTATGAGCCACCATGTGGTTGCTGGGATTTGAACTCAGGACCTTTGGAAGAGCAGTCAGTGCTCTTAACCGCTGAGCCATCTCTCCAGCCCGCAGTTGAGATTCTTAAAGCTCTTTAATGGCCGTTTGCACTTAGGCTTCACATGTCTGTAGAGAGTAAAATTTAGTGTTTTATTTTGCCACTGAGACTACTGCGGTCCATAGAGAAGAGACACCAAAGGCACGCTCACCTGTGATTGCAGAACAGAAAACGTAGGGGCTTCAGAAGGTGGTGCCTGAAATTTGGCCCAAAACCTGGCACTCTACATCAGTGAACATTTTCTTTATAGAGAAATCACACTTAGTGTGTGAGTCTAAAAAGTATGCCCAATGAGTCCATTTTTAATAAATGAGGTCATTGAAGGTGGGCCAGGAGTGGTCCACCGAGGATCAATGGATTAGTGGAAGCCTCAGGGGTGGGCTCTGGGACTGGAAAGATGGCTCAGCCTTTAAGAGCACTTGTTCTTGCAGAGGACCTGGGTTTGATTCTCAGCATCCACATGGTAGCTCATAACTGTTCAAAACCCCAGTTCCAGGGTATTCAAAGCCCTCTTCTGACCTCCAGAAACACAAGGCATTTATGTGGTGCACAGATGCACACTTATACACAAAACATAAATAAATCTAAAATTAAAAAAAAAAAAAAAGGAGTGGACTCTAGCCCAAAGCGTTAGGAATCGCTACTTCCTATGCTGTGACACCCAGTTTGGAGAGAACAAGGAGATGCCAGAAATGAAGCTTTGTTCTTTTATGAGAAGAAAGAAAACCTCCCCCAGAGTGCTTGGCAGCTCTCCCCCCATCCCTCCTTCTTGACCTAAATGTCCAACTGCAAAGTGGGGGTAGGATAAGACAAGCATCTAGCCAGGCAGGGATGTGCCTGATCAAACAATAAATCGATAACTGCTTATGGGAATGAGTTGGAAGCTACTCCAGGCACCAAATGTTTTGTCTGGTCTAGCTCACAGAATCTCTCAACACCTGATGAGGCAAGGCACCATGGTCCCATTTTATAAAAAGTAAGGCTCAGGGAGATTAACTGGCTCAGAGGGTGACAACACATGCTTGCTTCCACCTCCCTGGCTAAGCGTGTTAGCCCTCCTGCCTGTGACCCTGCCGACTCTGGTCTTGGCAAGGGTTCTGTTTCCCAGCTCTCCTGGGGCTGGGGTTCTGGGAATGTGACCCTTTGCTGCAGCTGTGTTTGGAGGAGGGGAATGGGGCTGGGCCAGAGGATGAGCAAATAAAGTTAGAAACCCAGGAAAATAGGAGCTCTTCTTCAGTCTGATTCTTTTCCCACTCAGGACAGTGAGATTCCAGAAGCTCCGAGCCCACCTTGCCAAGGCCTTCGGCTAGAGGCCTGCCATGGCACCTCTGAGGCCCTTTTTCATACTAGCCCTGCTGGCATGGGTTTCTCTGGCTGACCAAGGTGTGAGAGGGGATTGGTGGACATCTAGGGTAATGCAGGGTAGACAGGTGCCCTGGACTGGGCTGTAAATCTGATATTTCCTCCCACAGAGTCATGCAAGGGCCGCTGCACTCAGGGTTTCATGGCCAGCAAGAAGTGTCAATGTGATGAGCTTTGCACTTACTATCAGAGCTGCTGTGCTGATTACATGGAGCAGTGCAAGCCCCAAGGTGAGTTCAGAGCCTTGGTGGGTGGGCCTGGGCTCCCTCCACAACTGGACACTCACAACTTCCCATTCTGCTGCAGTGACTCGGGGAGATGTGTTTACTATGCCAGAAGATGATTACTGGAGCTATGACTATGTGGAGGAGACCAAGAACAATACCAACACCGGTGTGCAATCTGAGACCACCTCTCTACCCGTTGATCTAAAGCCTCGAACTGAAGGGACTCTAAAGCCGACAGCTTTCCTAGAACCTGAGAAGCAGCCGAGCACCTCAGCGCCTAACGTGGAGCAACAGGGAGAGACCTTAAGGACTGAGGCCACTGATCAAGGGACCTCTGAGTTTCCAGAGGACGAACTGTGTAGTGGAAAGCCCTTTGATGCCTTCACGGACCTCAAGAACGGTTCCCTCTTTGCCTTCCGAGGTGACTCTGTGGACAGGTGTGGTGGTGGTAGTCTCTGTCTTGGGATCATCTGCTTCTCACACAGTCTCCCTTGTTCTAGGGCAGTACTGCTATGAGCTAGATGAGACGGCAGTGAGGCCTGGGTACCCCAAACTCATCAAAGATGTCTGGGGCATTGAGGGCCCCATCGATGCTGCCTTCACTCGCATCAACTGTCAGGGGAAGACCTATTTGTTCAAGGTACCCGACCTACAGTCTGAGGCAAGGTAAAGGGTGTCATGGAAGTGCTGGGATCTATGAAGACAGAGCAGTCAGGGACTCCAGGAGCAGGTGACAGTCAATTTAGGATATAGGACTGCTTCTATGCCCAGCGGTATGTCCTCACTCTTCTTGTCTCTGCTCTTCAGGGTAGTCAGTACTGGCGCTTCGAGGATGGTGTCCTGGACCCTGGTTATCCCCGAAACATCTCTGAAGGCTTCAGTGGCATACCAGACAATGTTGATGCAGCTCTAGCTCTTCCTGCCCACCGTTTCAGTGGCCGGGAAAGGGTCTACTTCTTCAAGGGTACTCAGGGTGGGAGGAGAAGGGGGCAGGTGGTGGAGTCCCTCTTCTATCCCATGATTCCTCTTGGTCTTGGAGCTGCCCAGCCTTAGTCTGAGTCCCTCCTGATGCCAGCTGTTCTGCTCCTCAGGAAAGAAGTACTGGGAGTATGAATTTCAGCAGCAACCCAGCCAGGAGGAATGTGAAGGAAGTTCTCTGTCTGCCGTGTTTGAGCACTTTGCCTTGCTTCAGCGGGACAGCTGGGAGAACATTTTTGAACTCCTATTCTTGGGCAGATCCTCTGGTATGGAGGGAGGGCAAGTCTGGCTTCTTTCTCTGGACAGTGGGTTTGGAGTAGGGCCGGGCAGTGACCGTGGAGGCTCCGGGGGAGGGGCCTGGAACTGTGGCACCATCGATCAAGAGCTGTTTGCTCTGGCTGGACTCTGCTTCTGTTGACTTTTGGGGGATGAGTCTTGGTTCCATTTGGACCCCATACCTTGGACTTTGCCTAACACAGCGGAAGGAGGGGCTGCGGCTGAGGAGCTTTGGATGGGGCAGAGATACAAGGGATATAGTGAACAGAGGACAAGACTGGACAGGGAGTCTGAGGCCTGGGTCCTGGGTGCTGAGTTGTGTGTCTTAGGCAGGGCATAGCAAATGAGCTCTAAAGGTCCTGCTGGAGCTGGCTGTAGTGGCACATGCTTTCAATTCCAGCACTCGGAGTTGTAGGCAAGCAGATCTCTGTGAGTTAAGAGGCCAACCTGGTCTTCAAAGTAAGTTCCAAGCCAGCCAGGGGGTAGCTGCTAAGATCCCGTTTCAAAGAAAATAAACAAACAGATAGGTAGATAAGAAGGTAGGTAGGTGGGTGAGTGGGTGGGTGGGTGGATGGATGGATGGATGGATAGATCAATCGATGGATCAGTTGGTAGATAGGTAGGTAGATAGATAGGTAGGTAGGTAGGTAGGTAGGTAGTAGGTAGGTAGGTAGGTAGGAAGGTAGATAGAAAGGCTACCTTGCTGGAGAAATCAAAGCATGGATCCTCAAAGCACATTAACCCCATCCCTGTTACAGATGGAGCCAGAGAACCCCAATTCATCAGCCGGGACTGGCATGGTGTGCCAGGGAAAGTGGATGCTGCTATGGCTGGCCGCATCTACATCACTGGCCCCACATTCCACTCTGCCCATGCCAAAAAACAGAAGTCTAAGCGTCGAAGCCGAAAACGATACCGTTCACGCCGAGGGCGTGGCCGCAGCCGCAGCCGCAGCATGAATTCCCATCGTTCATCACGTTCAGTCTGGTTCTCTTTGTTCTCCAGTGAAGAGAGTGGGCTAGGAACCTACAACAACTATGATTATGATATGAACTGGCTCGTGCCTGCCACCTGCGAGCCCATTCAGAGTGTCTATTTCTTCTCTGAAGGTGGGAGCCCCTTCTACTCCTCAGACTGGTTTTGGCTAAGCCTGTCCTGCAGGTCCTGGTCCCTGGGTGCTGAACACAGCCTGTAGATGGTGACCCCATCTGCCTGGTGGACGTTTGCTTTCCTTTTTCCTTCTTGGGACCAGTGGACAGGACCAGGCAGAATCTCACATACCCTCTTTCCATTCTCTCTTTCAGACAAGTACTACCGAGTCAACCTCAGAACACAACGAGTGGACTCTGTGAATCCTCCGTACCCACGCTCCATTGCTCAGTATTGGCTGGGCTGCCCGACCTCTGAAAAGTAGGAATCAGAGCCCGTGTGGCTGAGCTTCAGGAGCCTCATCTCCAGCCCTTTTCTCCTAGCCTAATAAAGTCTGTTGGCCCCGAGTTTAAGACTACTGTCCTGAATAGGGTGGGCAGCCCCGCCCCTGGATAAAGGAGGACAAGTGGGGATCTCAGGACTGATTGAGGGACAGAGAAGATCCTCACTGGGCTTGGGTGCTCTTCCAAAATCAGAGACACCGGGGGCTTGTGAGAGTACCCTTCCTTCTGAGGCCCTGCCATCTGTCAGTTTCCCAGGCACCCTCCTCCGGTGACCATGGAGTTAACCAGGGCCGGACTCCCACAACACGGAATTTTCCTCCAAGGCCTCTGTCCTGGGCATAGGGCAGGGAGAGAGAGAGGAGGAGAGAAACAGGGAGAACATGACCTTCAACTCCTCCCTCACAGTGAAGCAGCTCAGAGCACCCTCACAGAAACAGATGCTGTCAATGTCTTTGTGAACCCCTGGTTCACCTGTGGCACCTCTTCTGGCCCTAGGATGCTGGGTCACCACCAGCAGCCCTGAGGTCAAGCTGGTGGTGCCATCTGCTCCCTAGCCCTGCTGACAGGAGGCAGTTCCAACAGCATCTTCATCTTATCCAATTTCACTGCTGACTAGGATCAGAGAGCAGGGGCAGGAATCCACCTTCTTTCCCCCGAAGGAAGCCAAGACCAGTGTACTTGGGGATTTTAGGGCACAGCTGAAGCCCTGGGTTTCTGTGGTTTGAGGGAAGAATTTCACAAAGTATAGGATTGAAAGCAGAGACTGTCAAAGGCTGAGGTTTGAGGAGGGAAGTGTGACCAGCTACCTGGTGTGCATCAAACTAGTCGAACCCAGATCTCCATTAACCCCAATCCTGCCATGTTTCCCACTTCTCAACCTCCCTTGAGTGAATGCCAAGCCTCTTCCCTCTAGAGGTGGAGCCACCCACTCTGAGCGGCTTAAAACCCTAAGGCCCGAGTCCAGTGTGGGAAATAGCCCTGGCATGGCCCTCTGGCTCCTCACCCTGTGTCAGCTCTATGGCCAGTCCTGTGGAGGCATCTCCAGGTGACCTGGTGGGGGAAGGGTGGGTAGGTTGAGGAAGTAGTGTAGCAAGGTGGGATGTGGAAGGGTGGAGGGGAGGGAGTAGGGGGTTGCAGAGGCTGATCAAGGATTTGAGGATGGGTGAGGATGGGTAGATGGCAGGGAGTCTTGGTTTGATTCCCATCCTGGCCCACAGGCCGTGCCAGCGGGTTGGGTCCCCATCGGAGGAAGAGGACCACTTTCAGTGTTGGGCAGTTGCTGGAGCTGGAACGGGTATTTGCAGCTAGACCCTATCCTGACATCAGTACCCGTGAGCACCTGGCTCAGGTAACTCACCTGCCTGAAGCCAAGATTCAGGTGAGTCACAAGAGTCAACTTCTGGGCTGAACAGCCTCTTCTCTCTGGGAATCCTGCCCTCAGGTTGTTTTCTGTCCCAGGAGGGTGTGCTGGTGCCAAGATCCATCCCTTCATCTTTCCTATCAGGTGTGGTTCCAGAACCGAAGAGCCAAGAGAATCAAGGACAGAAAGCCAGGGGCCCTAAATGCCAGGCTGGAGCTTCCCCCAAACCCCTGTTCTCTTCCAGACACTCCCCAGCTACCTTGGGACCCTGGAACACCACGCCATCCTCTACACCCCACCAGTTCAGCTCAGCATACTTCAGCATGCCCACCACAGACCTCCTGCCTAGCCCCTATTTTGGGTCTAGGGCAGAGCTGGTCAGGGGCTAAAGCTGCTGCCCCATGGGGGACAAGTGGGGCTTCAGGGGCTCACTCTTCTTTAGAGCAGATTGTTCCCCAGACTTCACTGGGCAACCTGTCTGACCTTATCTATACCTCAGCCATCGTCACCAATGTAGACCACTCCTAATTTAGGTGTAGAGTTTGTAAGACTTGGCTCTGGCCTTGTAGCCCACTGTTTCTCCTAGGGCGGAGCACATAAGAGACCCCTGCCTCTTTTTGCACAGGGAGTGTTCGTGAACAGTTTAGCTCAGGGTTGTGCCCAACCACAACCTCCACCAGCCTAGCTGACATCCTGTTACTGGAGCCTGGCTCTTATAACTTGGCATCCTAGTCCTTTTGGGGGCTAACACCATTGTCAGGAGGTAGTCAAGGTAGGGGACCATATTTTTCACCTTTACTGACAGGTTTGGGTACCCAACTCCTATTATCTTAGCAAAATGATCTCTTTCCTCTAAAAGGGCAGCCACCAGTCTAAGAGAGCCCTTCAGGACCTCACATATATGCCAGTGGGAAAGGTACTGGACTGCTGGTACCCACACTTTCATGGTTCAGGGCCCTATTGCCTGACTTCCTGCCACCTGGACAAATTAATCAGAACTGTGGATTTGAAGAGAGAGTGATATTAAAGTTACAGAAATAGAAGCCTGGGTCTTAGGTTGATTGAATTTCCCCAAAGATCAGATTGGCTGCCCTCTGATGTGGGCTGTGGGGACAGCCGGAAAGAACTGGGAAGGGGGGCTTGTATCATTGTCATCTGTAATATCAACTAACCTCCAAATAAAACAAACCTCTTTGCTTTAATCTGGATTGTTGTGTCACAAATTAATGGGGATGAGTTCTGCCTGCCTGGGAAGTTATCTCCCATCACCAAATCCCTAAATAGGGCCAGGTGTCACAGACTCTGCATTGGAATCAGGTCCAGGCTTCTGTTGAGCTCGCCCAGGCTCCGGGGACACAGCAGCTTGCTTACACTCCAGGACATTTCAGTTACCTCCACCTCTGGAGCTGCTTTGCTTTGGAGAGAGAAGCATAGGGTCTGTACTTAGCCTTGTTGCAGGCAAACCCTAGGTCTGCTATAGACTCTGAAATTCTGTTTGTAAAGTAAGATGGGAACTTATTCCCTATCTGAGGAAAAATGTAAGTAGAGGGCTTCATATGGGCTGGGTGGTGGTGGCGCACGCCTTTAATCCCAGCACTTGGGAGGCAGAGGCAGGCAGATTTCTGAGTTTGACTCCTGGTCTACAGAGTGAGTTCCAGGACACCCAGGGCTACACAGAGAAACTCTGCTTCGAAAAACCAAAAAAACCAAAACCAAACAACAAAACCCACTAAATGCTAGTTCCTGCTGCTTTATAGAGGAACTCATGAGTAACTGGTAAGACCCAGACTTCCAGTCCCTCTGACCACCTGCCATGCGCCTCCTGGGTGTAGAGTGCTTTGAATAAAGCAGGGCAGAGTGAAAGTGGCGGAGAATTCCCGCTATGAACTGGTCAGCTAATTGTCAGCACTCTGCCATGTACATGGAAAGGTCCCTGCAGTGTAGCTTTTGCTTAATTACACACACAAAAGGAATGAACTAGGTTTTATTTTCTCCAGATGTTAGCATAGTGCCTGACTCACAAAATTGCTGTTGGTAAGAGCTTAATACCACAAAAGCTTGTTGGCTTGTGTAGAGGCTGGGACCTAGTGGACGATCCCTCCCAATAAAAGACCCCAAGTTTACTGAGACACTCTAGGCTGCTCAAAGTCTGTTGGAAGAGATTCTGATGGAGTCAAAACCTCTAGCATTTGGAAGGCTTTCAACTTAAGTTCAGGTACTTAAGGATATGTAAGTAGTCTGGCATATAGACTACTGAGTCACAATCATCCATATCCCCCCCCCCCCAAACAATGCTTAAAGAGAAACTTTCTGACACAACCTTCAACAGTCCTGGTTATCAGAAACATTGTAAAACGCTACCTACACTTTCCTACACTTGACACATCTCCAGAGTAACAGGAACTGGTAAACAGAGTTTACAAACTGTCTACTGATCTAGTTAATATGAGAAGCTTGGCAAACAGAAAGTCCAGAGAGAGGGCTTAGTAGGTAAAAACATCGGCGGTACAAGCCTGATAAGCAGAATTCACAGTGTTGGATGTGATGGTGCATATTTACAATCCCAGCACTTCAACAAGCAGAGATGGAAAAGGCACCCTGGAGCACACAGTGCAACAGCAGAACCCAGAGACCTGCTTCAACAATGGACTCCTGAAGGCTGCCCTCTGATCTCCATATGAAAACTCTGGCACATCTGTTTCTGTACTTATATTCTCATCAGGATGTAAAATATATTTTACAAAACGAAGAGAGAAAACAGTATGATAGCATTTCTAAGAAACAAAGTCTACAATTAGGAACAGAGGGCTTGAGGGGCTGAAGTGATGGCTCAGTGGGTAAGAGCAGTTACAACTCTTGTAGAGTATAGAGGTACAATTCCCAGCACCCACACAACAGTTCAACTCTAGTTCCTCTTCTCATCTCCTCAGGCTCCTGTATGTATATGGTACACATACATATAGTCAGACATATACAGGGAAGGCAGGCAGGCGGGCAGGCAGAAAGGCAGGCTGGAAGGACAAACAGACCTCCAAGACCAGCCATGATGGCATATGCATGAATCCTAGGACCCAGGAGGCAGAGGCAGAGGCAGAGGCAGAAGTCAGCCAGAGCTATATAGCAAAACCCTATCACAAACAAAAGGGCAGACATTGAGCAATTCACAGAATTATGCAAATTTTGTGCTTTGTGTTTATAGAACCAAAAATAAAAATACACTGAACACGATAAATATTTATTGAATAAATAACATCTTTCAAGTGCCTTAAACAGATTCTCTAACTTATCTAAGTTCTGAAAAGTGTAACATAACAAAGACAACAGGACAATGTAGACATCTTTGGCTCCATTTAACATGAGGGCCATAGCTGATCATCTGATTTCTTTCAGGCCATATGACCTCTGGAAAATGGCCTGATACTATTTCTTTTTCTACAAAGGGTTAGCTGCCTGGCTTCTAGCTCCACCATCCTGTATCAACTGATTTTCTTCTACTGATATCTGTCAAGTTCAAGGCAGTATAGTCCATTTGGAGAAAGGCCTGGATTCTACTTCTAAGGAGAAAAACCAGATTCAATAGACCCCAGAATGGACCAGCAAAGGCAGATGAGCACTGGATTCACCAGTTACTGACATCAGTTCTTTTAGTTTTAAAGAAACACTGTCTGAATCTCCTCTATTCCTCCCCAAGGAAATTCACAGCAGACAGGGCTCCCCAAAGAACCTGACCTGGTCCTCTGACTAACTGGAGCTGAATACAAAGAGCATCGTGGGTTGGCTGAGAGTCTGTGATGGGCAGTGGAGAGCCTAGGGCTCCTCAAACTTCTTCCAGACTTTGATGGTGAAACACCAGTTACAGCTCGCCCAGTTCTCCTTCCATTGCCCGTACCATGACGTACAGCTCCGCCAGACCTACCACCGATGCAACGATCAATGCAGCCAGCACTCTCTGCAGGTGGGAAGAATTAGGGATAAGAGATGTGGGCCAGCACCCAAATCTGCAAGCCCTTAGCACCTCTAATGAGGACTGAGATTCCCTACTCAAGTCCCTAAGTCATCAGTTCTCAACTTGTGGGTCACAACCCCTTTGAGGGTCAAATGATCATCCCCTTCACAGTGGTCACAAGCCAGATACCCTGCGTATAGAGATTTACACCATGACTTGTAATAGCAAAATTACAGCTATGAAGAAGCAACAAAGGTAATCTTATGGTTGGGGGGTCACCACAACATGGAGAACTGTATTACGGGGTCACAGCATTAGGAAGGCTGAGAACTACTGCCTTAAGTTGTACAGGAAAGGTAGCTCTTGGGATTGCTGCCTGCCCCCATGATTACTGGGAAGCTAAACGTGTTCCCTGGCAATTGCATAACTATATCCAACTGATTAACCCGTGCGATGCCACACACCCTCCCTTTCCCAACCCCAACCCCAACAAGGGGCACTTTGCCCTGCCCAGTGCCCACTCACCGAGGCCATTTCTGTGAAGACATACTGGCTTCCTAGGTAGGTGCAGACAAAGGCGGCTGCCACTGTGATGATGAAGTTGAAGATGGTGATGACCAGGGCCTTCACTGACCTCACTTTGGAGACAGGTCAGAGAGGAAACATTTAGGTCAGCATTCTCAGGGAGGGCTAGTTACCTCATCGCTGCCTCCCCTATCGATTGTGTTCTCTTCAGAGACCAAGTCTGAACATCTTAGCTTTGATCCTATAATAGTGCGGTAGGAAGGATAGCCATGACCAATCCCAGGCAGAGGTTTGAGCCGCCCGAGTTCTCAGCACCTTACCTTGCTTTCCCAGGTCACCGAGAGTCCCCCCACATTGTGCATCCTGGGGAAAAAGGCAAGGAAATAAATAAACAAACAAACCAAAACACAAAACAAAATAAAGCAACAACAAAACACATGATTGCAGAATGAGCAGTTCAGAAATCTTTTTTTGTTTTTGTTTTTTTTTTGTTTGTTTGTTTTTCGAGGCAGGGTTTCTCTGTGTAGCCCTCATTGTCCTGGAACTCACGCTGTAGACCAAGTTGGCCTCGAATTCAGAAAGAAATCCGCCTGCCTCTGCCTCTGCCTCCCAAGCGCTGGGGTTAAAGGCGTGCGCCACCACCGCCCAGCCAGAAATCCTTTTTACAGTCCAGCCTTAGCCCCTTCTATTTCTCAATGGGTTCTTTAGCCTGGCACTTGTACATTGCCTTTTAGATCATAAAGAAAAAGATCCAGGCTCCCAGGACCCATCTACTTCCCTATGTAATATAGAAACATGCCAAAGAAGTCCTATCAGCCCTGGCAGTGGTGTTGCATGCCTTTAACCCCAGCACTTGGGAGGCAGAGGCAGGCGGATTTCTTTCTGAATTGGAGGCCAACTTGGTCTACAGCGTGAGTTCCAGGACAGCCAGGGCTACACAGAGAAACCCTGCCTCGGGGAAAAAAAAAAGAAGTCCTGTCAGGAAAAGAGGCTATAGGCACACCTGTATGCAATCCTAGTATTTGGGAGGCTGCCTTCCTTGAATAAAGGAAAAAGCTTCATGGCTCATATCCATTTCTACAACACTTAAGAATTAGTCACCAGGTCTGGAGAGGTGGCTCAGAGGTTAACAGCACTGGATGCTCGTCCAGAGATTCTGAGTTAAATTACTAGTAATCACACACTGGCTCAGAGCCATCTATAATGTGATCTGGTGCCCTCTTTTGGCATGCAGGCATACATGCAGGCAGAACACTGCATACATAATAAGTAAACAAATAAACAAATCTTAAAAAAAAAAATCAGTCACCATCTAAGCCTAGAGTCTCAGTGAATACACGGAAGACTCTTGCTTGGTCCACATAGAACACAGGTCTTACAGTTCTAGAACAGTGTATAGAGCAAGTTCGAATTCCCATATTTTTCTTCTCTTTTTTGAGACAGGGTCTTCTTACTATATAGTTCTGTTTGGTCTCAAACTCAGAGATTCATTTGCCCCTGCATCAGGAATACTGGGGTAAAAGGTGCGTGTCATTACACTGCTATCACCGTTTTTAAAAACTCTGTATTCTAGAGCATATACTGAGCAGTAGGCCCTTACCTGACAAGTGACATTGCGAGTGATTCGCTTATACTCCTCATTGGCTAGCTGTATCTTAATCTTCTCTAGCCGGGCAACTAGCTCTGGATTCTAAACAAAAATAAGCATATGAGAATGATATTCTTTTATGTATTTCTTGCTACAGGATATATCATAATCATTGGTTCCAAAGTACACGATACTCCTAAGGGTGCTGGGACACCCGCACACCTGTCATGCTTCCACTGCTTTGGAAAATGCTTTACTGGATCTCAGTTTTCCAAAGTTGTCAGAGAGGCTTCTCTCCCTGATCTTAGATTCCCAACAGTTTTTTGTAGTTTTTAAATCCTTTGTACATGCACATAAACCTAAGCAATACTATATGTGTGGAGGTAAGAGACAACCTTTGGGAGTAAGCCCTTCCCTCCACCATGTGGGTTCTGAGGATTACCCAGGTTGCCTGCCATGCTTGGTAACAAGTGCCCCCACACACTGAGGCATCTCACTGGCCCCCAAATTTTATATATTTATTGGTGCTAGGGCCTTGTCAAGTACTCTTCCACTGAGCCATATCACAGCTATTCCAAAGAATTAAGATATAATATTTCAAACCTAAAAGTTCATTAATAAATCCTGCGCCCAACTCTCACAAATCTATCAGTTACATACCCGGGGAGGCTTCACAATTTCTGGAAAGTAGACTTCACTGCCTTCTAGGAGTTCATGAAGGTATAGTCTGGAATCTGGAAAGGAAAAGGTTCCACATAATGACCCACGTAGCTGAGGCTGGAAGGCTAAGATGACAGGAGCGGGTAGCCATAATTTTTACCCAAATAAAATATGGCTATCCCTGTTAACCCATATATACATGTGTGTGTATGTGTGTATATATACATATGTATACATATATATACATATGTATATATACGAGACAAGGTTTATTATGTAGACTAGGTTGGCTCAGAACTCATTATGTAAACCAGTCTAACCTTGAGCTCATAAAGATACACACCTAGCTATCTTCTGAATTCTCATCTACCTCATCTAGACCAAAACTCACAATCTTACTGCCTCAGCCCCTCAAATGCTAGAATTTCAGGTATGTACCAGGCCCAGCCTCGGTGATTATTTTCTTTCTCTCCTTGTGTATATTTATTTGTTTTTCATTTTACTCAAGATAATTTTCAACTAAGAAAGATCTAGGACAATCCCACCTAAGTATTTTTTAATGCCATAGCCGACTTTAACTGTTAGTATTCAATTACCCCTACCAATGGTAGGTTATTTCTGTGAAAATAATAGATCTGTCCTAGACAGGATTGGGTTGTGATGCTAAACACTCAGAGGAAACTGTATTAGAGGATCTTTTTCTAAGGTTCTCTAAAGTCTGAATAGTTGATCATCTACCCTTTGTACTTCTGGCCAGTATATGTTAATTTTGGCAAAACAAGTTACAGACTAGTTCACCTTATTCCCTACCTTAACATATAAGTATATAGGTCCAAAGAGGAGAAATGACTTCTTTAAAATGTTTAGAACTAGATGCAACTCAGTCCAAACCTTTCAGTCTTTTTATTTTTTTTCTTTTTTGGTTACCTACCCTCACCCCTCAAACTGGGGCTTGTATTCTCTACCTTTACCTTTGAGATGGAAGGAAAAAATCACTTTACCTAAACAGGATTAAGCTCACTATTGATATATGGCCCCAAAATGGAGGAACTCAACCTGGCAGATAGTACTGGGCTAGAATCTCCAGTTCCTAAAAAGTCACATGGACTTAGGTGGACCTAAAAGAGGACTCAACATAATCTCAAAATACGTTTTGTCACACACGAAGAATTTTCACGGAAGTTAAGATGGAAGTAGTAACCTAGGACTTATGAAAAGGCTTTTGGACTGGATATCGGTAGGCACTCCAGAGTGATAGGGAAAAAAACGGCTCAGAAGGGATTAGATCTGAAAACAACGCGGCGACTCTTGATTGGGGACCGCTCACTTCTTTCTCTCAGGTGCTGATGCAGATCTCGTATTAGACGGAAGGAAACCAGGCGCCGGGGGCCCGTGGCATTATCACTGCCCGCGTGTTTCTTTCCCAGAGCAGCCTCGAGCTGGGCACGCAGCTTTCGGGGGAGCTGCTCCCGTTCCAGTTCTCCGCCAGGACCCAAAGAGCGAACCAGGCGTTCGCCGGCCAGCAAGGAAGACGCCATTTCTACCTCACGCTCTGATCAGGTGATCCCAAACTCGGACTTCCGCCCACCGGCGCCGGATGTAGCTGGAGGAGCCCACGCGGCCGCGGGGGGCGGGCCCGAGAGCGAGGGCGGGGCTTAGGCGCGGGGCAGTGTGGGGCGGGGGCGGGACGGCGCCCTGCCGCGGGTCGGGCCCTGTGTCAGCAGCCGAGCGGGCGCTCGGGCGGGACATGGCTGGCTGTGTGGCCCGACGGGCCCTAGCAGTGGGCAGCCGCTGGTGGTCTCGGTCGCTGGCCACGACCCGAGGGTCAAGGCCACTGTGTGCGGTCGGTGGAGCAGGGGCCCTTCCGCCGGTGGCCACAGCGACGACACGAAGGCATCTGTCGTCCCGGTGAGGGACGGAGAAAGAGGGGCCCAGGGAGCCGGGCCCAGAATCTAGGGAGCGTTTCCTACTTAGCCACTAAGCAAGGCAGGAGGCCTGACTCTCTTTGGGCAACCGGAGTGCTACCCGAGAAAGGGTCCGGAGCAGGGAGCCGACACGCGCTGCTTGGGACATGTGCCAAGAGCAAAGAAGGGAACACTGCCCAGGGCCCTGGCAGTGCAGCTCCGAGGGAGAACAAGTAACGCTTCTTAAGCGAATCATGCCTCCCTGGCTGGGGTTCCCAGCACCTATAGAAGGGTGCTGTTTAATACGACTACAGGGATCCCCAGGCCCTTTGGGGTCAATGGCTCTCAGAAATATGCTATTATGTGGGAGACAAGTCGATTTAAGTGTCTACCTTTGTGGATCCTGTTTCCATGTGAACTTGGGGGGACTGATTTTTGCCTATGTGACTTGGGAAATAGGGTTTGAGGCTTGTGGGTGGTGTAAACAAAGCCTTGTTGGGACCAGACAGGATTGAAAAGTTGGCTATAAAGTTAACATTTCCAAAATAACACTACAGTGCTTTGACGGATCCATAGCAAAATTAATCCTATTTAAAAGGATAAGTGATGGAAATGACCTGATAGTGGTTAAGGGAGGTATTTGCTATTTAAGACCAGTAAATGTGATAGGACATTGGGTGGAGACACTGCAGTACTAAGTGTGCTGTATGGGGTACCTTTGGGAGTCTAGAAATGCTAGGTCCTGAGGTAAGGGTAGAGACTTAGAGTTTACAGCACAGATGAGTGTGTAGAATTGGGAGAATCATGCTGTGTGGCCAGGTTGGCCCAGAACTTGTTATTTTCCAGTCTTCGCCTTAAGAGCCCTGGGATTACCGATGTGTGGAACCATGTTTGGTTCAGAACAAATTTTTCAAGTAGCAAATGCCAGCCTTAGTAGTACACTGCGAAGCTACAGTGGGTAAGAGTAGAGACAGAAGAACTGCTTGATTCAGAACAAATGCTTTTTGAGCACCTCTTACACACTAGGCATTTCTCTCCGGGAACAAAGTCTTTCATGGACTCAAGGCGTGCACACCAGTAACTGAAATGCAAAGCTGGAGGTGTGCATTGAGACAGGATATGCAAGCAGGACCTTGGAAATGCTAAGTAAAGATGGAGGAAGTGTGGAGTAGTTACACAAAACACTGGAAGGCTGGGTGAGCTTTCACCAAGGAGATGCCTATGGCTGGACCTTAAAGGAGGGAAAGCAGCATGCTGGTCCTTGGCTGTCATTGCCCTGGCTCTGCAGAGTGCTAGGGGGCTTTGTTCATTTGTTTGGTTTTTCCTGATGGAGGACTACTATCTTCTCAAGGTTTCACTTGCTTGTTCTTTTCCTTCCCGATCAGAAACCGTGCAGAGGGCAAAGTGCTGGAGACAGTCGGTGTGTTTGAGGTGCCAAAACAAAATGGAAAATATGAGACTGGGCAGGTAGGTATTGTGCTGGGTCTGCTCTCATTTTCATGGACTATTCTGTTTCTGAATGGAGCTAGATTTGGTCAGAATACTGAATCTTGGTGGTATTTATATCTTTTTGTTCTTCTTCCCCTTGCCCACTGGTCTTAGAGACAGATGCTGTCTGTCTGCTGAGCTATACCCCCAAGTTTCAATCCATTTTCATTTTGATGGTAGACCAAGATCATAAATTTGGGGCTTGTTTTGAGGCAGGGTCTTCTGTGTGGCTCAGTTTAGCCTTGAACTTGCAATCCTCTGCCTCCCAAGTGCTGGGATTAAAGGCGTGCGCCACCACAGCCCGGCTTTTTTTTTTTTTAATTGATTTATTTAGAATGGGTGTGTGCACATGTGTGTGCGCACTCCTGCATGTGTGCATGTACCCCAGCATGGAGATCAAAGAACAACTTGTGATAGTATCACTGCTTATGTGTAAGTGCGTGTGCACTAGAATCACAAAACTTTTTAAAGATGATATTTCTGGAGATACGTGTATAATAGCATCAAATCCCAGCACTCCAGAAGCAGGGGCAGAAGTATCACTTCAGGTTTGAGGTCTAGTAGAGTGATACTCTTAAAACACAATAAGAGGCAGGAGATATGGCTTGACTGGTTAAGGCACTTGCTGAGAAGGCTTAGAAGTAAAGGTGGTGGACAGAACGGATTCCATAGTCACACAGCCCCAGGAAATCCAATGCCTCCGACTTCCTTGGGTCCCTGCACTCACATGCATGGTACCTAGATACAGATCCACACACATAACTAAAAGCAAAACAAATCCTTAAACCAGACAAATATAATCAGTGTCTCTGCACTGGACTGAGAGGAGGGCAGGTCAAGGAAAGTTCCCTGGAGGCCAGAGGTGGCCTGAAGGGTGTGTGGGCTCAGCCCGGTGACAGTGACAGGCTTTAGAACACTTCAGTTGTCTGGCTTAAGTAGATTCTGAGGGCAAAGCTGGGAAGACTGCTGCAGTTGCCTCCACCCAGGTCACGGATGGATGGATCTGCTAGACAGCAGGCTCACTGAGGGCTCTCTCTCCTCCTAGCTGTTCCTCCATAGTGTTTTTGGCTACCGAGGAGTCGTCCTGTTTCCCTGGCAGGCCAGACTGTATGACCGGGATGTGGCTTCTGCAGCTCCAGAAAAGTAAGTTTCCCTGTCTTGTCTCACGGTGTCCTTGGGTGGCTTGACTTGTGGCCTGACAGCACATGCATTTGGGTAAAAATAGCATCCCCTGGAGCTTTAGAAATAACCTCAAGCCAGGCATGGTACTGTACTTTTAATCCCAGCACTCTGGAGGCAGAAGCAGGAGGATCTCTGAGTTCAAGGCCAGCCTGGCCTACAGAGTGAGTTCCAGGGCTGCAAAAAAGCCAGGCCTTTGTAGAGAGACCCTGTTTCAAAAAACAAAACAAAACAAACAGGAAAAAAAAAAACCCAACTAACTAAAATAAAAGAAATAATCCCAGAGTGTTTCTCTGGCACTCATCCCCATGGAGACAAAAGTGCTTAATTCTAAACATATGGGGTCTCTTTGGGCCTCCCCAGAACCTGTCTATCCTTCCTTTTTAAAGACTCCTGCTGCTCTTACTTTTTATAACCTGAATCCCAGAGGATGTTTTAGGGAACAGTTTTCTTGATTTCTTTTCTTTTCTTTTCTTTTCTTTTTTTTTTTTTTTTTTTTTTTTTTTTGCCTGGATGTGTCTGTGCACAGTGCTCAGGGAGGCCAGAAGAGGGCACTAGATCCTCTGAGACTTGAGTTAGAGATGGTTGTGAGCTGTTGGAAACCAAGCCTGGGTCCTCTGTTAGAGCAGCAGTGCCCTTTAAACACAGTCATTCTCTACCCCTTCTCCTTTATGGTTATTATTGGGTTTACTTTTTGATTTATTTAAATATTATTTATTTATTACATGGCCCTGGGTGTCCTAAACACATGAGCTCTGTGTGCCTCTGCCTCTGTCAGCCCAGCTGAGGAGGACACCAGGCTATTCTTGGTTCTTCCCTTTCTAAAGAGTTTATTTTTATATAATATATATGAGTGTTCTGTCTGCATGCAGGTCTGTGTACCACATTCATGCAGCTCTCCTGGAGGTCAGAAGAGGGTGTAGATTCTTCAGAACTTGAGTTAAAGACAGTGTGAACTTCTTGTGGGTGCTGGAAACTAAACTTGGGTCCTCTGGAAGAGCAGCTGGTGCTTTCAACCACTGAGTCCTCTTTCCAGCCCTGCTTCTTGGTTTTTGTTTTTTGGTTTTTTTTGGGAGCGGGTTTCGAGACAGGGTTTCTCTGTATAGCCCTGGTTGTCCTGGAACTCTGTAGCCCAGGGTGGCCTCAAACTCGGAAATCTGCTTTCCTCTGCCTCCCAAGTGCTAAGATTAAAGGTGTGCACCACCACCACCCAGCTGCTTCTTGGTTTTTTGATGTCCAGTTGGAAATCTTTCTGTTAATCTCACATCATCACTGGAGTATATTAAAAGAAGGAAGTTCACAAATAATCACAGCCAACCCTGGGCCTTGGGGCTCAGGTAACAAGTGTAGTCTTTTATCTTGGCCCTCTTCAAGGAAGTGCCCAGAGTGGTAACTGCATGGGCCCTGTGTTGAGCAGAAGTCAATGTATGCCAAAGCCCCTTCAGATCATAAACCAGCCCAATTAGGAAAAAGATGACAATTAGCTGAGCCAGGCACAGCTTGTACTTCTCTGGGGTGATCTGGGCTGTTTCTCATCCCACAGAGCAGAGAACCCTGCTGGCCATGGCTCTAAGGAGGTGAAAGGCAAAACTCACACTTATTATCAAGTGCTGATTGATGCCCGTGACTGCCCACATATAGTAAGTATGCACAGTGCCTGGGCCTGGGGTCCACCCCACCATGGGAAAGGTTTTCACTCATTTAGGGACAAAATGGGGTCAGAGAGAGCTCAAGTCAGCTCTGGGCCTTAAGACCTCAGGACTGGGTGGTAGCCAAGGAACCTTTGAATCACCTTTTGCTTTAGTCTCAGAGATCTCAGACAGAAGCTGTGACCTTCTTGGCTAACCATGATGACAGCCGGGCCCTCTATGCTATCCCAGGTGAGGAGTTAGCATCCAAATGGTACCTGAGGAGCAGGGGTCTGGTGTCCGAGGGAGAGGCATCTGATGTTTTGTCATTTGCTGGGAGGGATCATGGTACTGAGAACTGTGCTGCCAGGGTTGCCTACCTTGGGCAGGGCCAGAAGGTATTCCTCTCAGTCTCGTTCCTCTACTCTGTGAGTCTTACCAGCTCTGCCTCTCTGTGCCAGGCTTGGACTATGTCAGCCATGAAGACATCCTCCCCTACACCTCCACGGATCAGGTTCCCATCCAACATGAGCTCTTTGAAAGATTTCTTCTCTATGACCAGACAAAAGGTAGTCTCTCAGGAAAGGGGAAGACCCTTTCTTTAAGCAGAATATCAGAAATAACTGGGAAAGGGTTTCTGGGAGGGACAGCTGGAGAGTGGGCAGTATGCCCGGGACTCTGGTCTGGACTAACCCGGTGTCTCTTCTAGCACCTCCTTTTGTGGCTCGAGAAACACTACGGGCCTGGCAAGAGAAGAATCACCCGTGGCTAGAGCTCTCTGATGTGCACCGGGAAACTACTGAGAACATCCGTGTCACAGTCATCCCTTTCTACATGGGCATGAGGGTGTGTGCTCGCCTGGGCTTCTTCCTTAGGACTAGCCCCAGATTCAGTGCGGTATCCCTGATGGACTAAAGGCTTGGGGGTGGGAGTGTGTCTAAACCTAAACCCTCCCCTGGGCTTCTGCTTTCAAGTGCTCATGTCATGTTCAGAGTAGGGTTGAAGTAGCCTCTTGAGAATGGCCAGCACCATGACTTAAGAGCAGGAAACCCTTGCCG
>NW_022196911.1:74213084-74214877 GCF_008632895.1 Mastomys coucha
AAAAAAAAAAAAAAAAAAAAAAGAGCAGGAAACCCATAGACCAGGAAGTAGTCCTTCATGCCAGCTCTATCTCCCCTCTATAGAGGGAATCTTTCCTGTGGGAAATCTATACATACTTGCCTAAGTCAGTGTGGATTGATTGTCACACTTTGTATTTAGTAGCCGAGTATTTACTGATCTGTGTCTTGCCTCACTCTAAGCTAGGCCTGCAGATAGACGTATAAATGGAAGACCTCCGGCCTGTTAGCACTCAGACACAGGAGATGTCAGCATCCATCAGAACACGACAGTAAGGGCTGTGAGGAGGACACTAGTGAGAACAGAGCCCTGCAGTGGATTTCTGCTAGCATCCAGCTCTGTTGATTTTGACAGGTTGTAGAGGGGAATGAACAGGACGGATGTGGGGAGGCTCTTGGCCTTAGTTCTATCACATTCATCATTGGCTCCAGACATTCACAGCTTAATCAGCCTCTGCCACCTTCCAGGAGTACTTCACTTGAAATATGTGGATGGGAACAGACTTAAGTCTCATCCTCAAACTTTTCTCCCTCCAGGAAGCCCAGAATTCCCATGTCTATTGGGTGAGTGTCTCCCTTGGCAAGGGCTCAGGAATGGTCTGGGGGTGGTGTGAAGGCACAACGCTTGCCTCTTGGGCAGGGTGGATGCAGCCATCCACACTGTTAAGATATAGATGTCAGCCTTTGCTCTTTTTTTTTTTTTTAAGATTTATTTATTTTATGTATATGAGTACTCACTGTAGCTGTACAAATAGCTGTGAGCCTTCATCTGGCTGTTGGGAATTGACTATTTAGGACCTGTGCTTGTTCCGGCCAAAAAATTTATTTATTATTATAAATAAGTACACTGTAGCTGTCTTCAGACAGCACCAGAAGAGGGCGTCAGCTCTCATGGGTGGTTGTGAGCCACCATGTGGTTGCTGGGATTTGAACTCAGGACCTTTGGAAGAGCAGTCAGTGTTCTTTCCCTCTGAGCCATCTTACCAGCCCCTTTGTTGCTTTTTACTCTGGAATTCTGGGTGGGCTGGTCAAGGAACATTCTTCCTTAAACACAAACTCTTTCCCTCACAGTGGCGCTACTGTATACGCTTGGAGAACTTGGACAGTGATGTGGTACAGCTCCGGGAGCGGCACTGGCGGATATTCAGTCTCTCAGGGACCTTGGAAACAGTTCGAGGACGAGGGGTGGTGGGCAGGGTGAGCATTGTTGGGCCACTGTAGCCTAGTTGCTGGTCCTGTTAGCAGGCCTGGGAACTTCGGGTATGTTTTCTTTCTCTCTGATAGGGACAGTGTGTGTTCCTGTATGTGTGTGTATTCCTGTGTGTGGTTTGAAATCTTACAACAGCTGTGTGGGGAAGATTGTCTGTAACCTGTTTTACAAATCAAAGGTGAGACTTAGAAGCTATAAAAGGGACTGGGGATGTAGCTCATTTGATAGAGTGCCTACCTTGCATCATGAATTTGATCCCAGCACTGCATTAACTGAGCATGTTTTTCTTGCCTACAATCTTAGCACTTTGGAAGTTTAGGGTCATCCTTGACTACCTGGGATACATGAATCTCTGTCTTGAAACACATACTTCTGGGAACCTGGTCCTCTGCAAAAACAGCAAGCACCCTTAACTACTGAGCTCTCTTTCCAGCCCCAAAGTTCAAGTACTTACTGTTGAGTAACATGTCTTATTAAAACGTCTTCCCACCCTACTCCAACTTTATGCATGTTAGGCAAACACTCTAGCTGCATCATACCCAGATGCTATGCCTTTTTTTTTTTTT
>NW_022196911.1:74214995-74225561 GCF_008632895.1 Mastomys coucha
AATCCGCCTGCCTCTGCCTCCCAAGTGCTGGGATTAAAGGCGTGCGCCACCACCGCCCGGCTCTTTTTGGTGTTTTTGAGACAGGGTTTCTCTGTGTAGCCCTGGCTGTACTGGAACTCATAGGCTGGCCTTGAACTCCATCCGCCTGACTCTGCCTCCCAAGTGCTGAGATTAAAGGCAGGCAACACCACTGCCTGGCAGATATGTCTTTTAAAAGCTTGAACTTATAGGAAATAAGAGTCAGAAGGATCAGAAATATAAAGCCATATTTGGGCTACATAAAAAATTTGAAATTGTGGCTGGTGAGATGGCTTAGGGGTTAAGAGCACTGACTGCTCTTCCAGAGGTCCTGAGTTCAATTCCCAGCAACCACATGGTGGCTCACAACCATCTGTAATGGGGATCTGATGCCCTCTTCTGGTGTATCTGAAGATAGCTACAGTATACTCACATAATGAAATAAATAAATCTTTAAAAAAAAGATTCATTAGAAAAAAAGAGAGAATATAGAATTTAAAGCTGGGCACATGCCTTTAATCCCAACACTTGGGAGGCAGAGGCAGGCAGATTTCTGAGTTCGAGGCCAGCCTGGTCTATAGAGTGAGTTCCAGGACAGCCAGGGCTACACAGAGAAACCCTGTCTCGAAAAACAAAAAACAAACAAACAAAAAAAAATTGAAATCAGCCTGTGTTACATTACATGAGACCCTGTTGTTTAAATTAAAAAAAAAAACAAAAAACAAAACTGTGGGCTGGTAAAATGGGTCCATGGGTAAAGGTCCCTGACTCACATGGTAGAAGGCAAGCACTGACTCCCTGAAGTTATCTTCTGACTTCCATACATCAGACAAGTTGCATGTATGTGCATGAATGAATACACACACACACACACAAACTGAAGCACTCTGATTTTGGAGCCTGCACCAGCTGTGGCGTGTCTCCCTGCACTCATACATCTCCTGGTTCTTGGTTTGATTTTATGTTCCCTGTCTATGCTACCCTGTCTCTCTTGAGAAGGGCACAAGTATATTAGTGTCATTCCGCGTCATTGTTAGAAGAGACTTGGTAAAGTAGGGGGCAAGTAAACATGGCTTGGACTGGGTGTGTGGCACACACCTGTAATCCAGTATCCTAGAAATTGAGGCATGATTATTGTGAGTCAGGCCAGTTTGGGCTGTGTCCTTTAAAAAAACAAAAATCCTAAATAGGGCTTGCCTTCAAATTTCAGCTATATATTCTATAATTTTGGACTTTTTTTCATTTTGTTTTGTTTGTTTTTTGAGACAGGGTTTCTCTGGCTGTCTTGGTACTTGGTCCTGGCTGTCTTGGTACTTTGGAGAACAGGCTGGTCTGTAGATCCTCCTGCCTCTGCCTTCATAGTACTGGGATCAAAGGTGTTTGCTTTTACACACAGCTTAGGCAAATTATGTAACCCAATGTTTCTTACTGCTAAATTAAGGATCACAAATAGTACTTCATGGTCACCAAGAGAATAAAATCAGCAGGCAGAGGGCCTGCTGTTGTGTCTGGTACTTGTTCCTGCGAGTGAATGTTGGGAAAGATGTTTTCAAAGAAAGTCTGCTTAGCACCTATTCCTTGGTACCCCCTTTCCTTTTTCTAGAGACAGAATAAAAGCCTCAGGACATTGGCTATGATGTGGGAGTAAGTCCTGAAAGATGGTCATTGTAGATGTGTCTGCTGTTGTGGTTGCCTGGGTGAAAGGAAGCATGTGGTCAACATATGGTGGCCCCAGGGTACAGAGAATGGTTCTGGGGCTTGGCCTGATCCATTTTGCTTGCATTCTTTTAGGAACCAGTGTTATCCAAGGAGCAGCCTGCATTCCAGTATAGCAGCCATGTCTCTCTGCAAGCTTCCAGTGGGCACATGTGGTGAGTGAGTGTATGCTGGAGTGTGTTGCTCAGCTCCACAGAAACTGCCAGTTAAAAAAGTGAGGGCTGGCTGGGCAGTGGTGGTGCATGCCTTTAATCCCAGCACTTGGGTGGGAGGCAGAAGCAGGCGGATTTCTGAGTTTGAGGCCAGCCTGGTCTACAGAGTGAGTTCCAGGACAGCCAGAGCTACACAGAGAAACCCTGTCTTGAAAAACCAAAAAAACAAACAAACAAAAAAGTGAGGGCTGGAGTTGGGTGTGGTAGCTGTACACCTATAATCCTAGCACTTGGGAGACTGAGGTAGGTTTGAGTTCTAGCCCAACCTGAACTATATAGTGAGACTCTATTTTGGCTCATGCAAACAATAATAAAAACACCTGAGCAAGTTGAACTTGTGGTCAGTTCAGCAAAGGTCCTGGGATAAGCACAGATGGGTGCTATTCATTGCTGTGTGGTACTCTCTGGCTTTTATGACTCTTAGTTCCTTATAATTTGTGACCTAAGAACTTAGGTTCCAAGACTTGAGACTGAATTGCTAGTATAGTAGATTCTAATCTTGATTACGGTGGGGCACTTATGTAGTATGTATCCAAGTGGCTGTGTTTTTTTGTGTGTGGCTGGAGATTCTTGGATCTCTGCTTAGATTATAATCCCAGCTCTCACTCCATCAGAGGACATGGGGCCACACAGTTTAAGAGGACTTTCAGTTCAGACCTTACTTCCTCTGAACCAGCTTCTCCAATCCTTAGGGGCACATTTCGTTTTGAGAGACCTGATGGCTCCCACTTTGATGTCCGGATCCCACCCTTCTCCTTGGAAAGCAATAAAGATGAGAAGACACCACCTTCAGGCCTTCACTGGTAGGCCAGCTGAGGCTCAGGTTGGCCCTAAAAGAACAACAGCTCTCAACCCGTAATTGCTGCAGAACTCTAAACCTCTCCCTGCTGTGGAGTTCTTTTTTTGGAGGGAGATTGTAACTTTTCTTGGAAGACCCACATAAGACTCCTCCAAGGTTGGTCCCTGCCCAGGCTCTGCCTACACCGTGTTCCAGCAAAGCTGTCAGGGAACTGTGTTCAGTTGTCACATGTTTTCTGGAATGTGAGGTGTAGTCAATAAACCAGTGCTCACTTGGCCATCATGGCCATTTTTGTCTCCAGGGTGTCAGGCCCCCTTGCTGGCCCTATAGGAACTCTTAGTTGCTTTCCATGCAGTTTCTTCTAGGGAGCTGCTGGCTCTGCTAGGGTGTGTCTTTCTCAGAGGCTGGACATCTCCTGGGGGGACTGGTTAACAGTGGACAGTGTGGACTAAGTTCTTGGTCTCTTTACCCTCCGCCCAGTGTAGAGGAGGCCAGCATTTAGAGTTGGACTGACCTGACTATAAACTCGGATTACCCACCAGCACCCCTGGCTTCACGAGGCCTGGAGAAGAGTGAGGCAAAACCAGTCAGGTTTCCTGGAGCTGTGGACTTTTGAGCATTGAGCAAAGTCTGTCAAGCATCCAGACCACAAGTGCAGGAGTTCAGTCAAGAAGCAGCTTAAGTTTTGGTCAGTGACCAAGTCAAGCCGCTTTTGAAGCTTCTTTCAGGTCAACGGGAGTCAAGAGAATTGGGCTGCATTTTGCCCATTCTTAGGATTCCTTCACCACTATAGTCACTGTTAGAGGTCCTTTATTCTTTCATTATTAAATCTTGGTTCCAGTCCTTGTGAGTATTGTTCTTAATCTTCCACCAGGGGGAGTGTGGGTCAGTAGGACTACAGAGGAACTAGTATCTTGACCTACCTAGAACACAAGGTCACTGAGGGAACAGAAATAAAAGAACTGAACCACGGCTGTGAGCTGGCCAGGCTCTACTCACTGGAAACATGGCTCACTCAGCAGTGTAAAACAATTTTATTAGAAGTTAGTGTTTACTTCTATCACTTAGGGTAAGCAACCAAGATTGCAGATATGTAGTAAAGGACACATTCTTTCGTGCCAGAACCTGTTACCCTTCAGGCCAGTCAGTCACACTTCCCAGGTTCAACAGAGCACACAGCTGGTGTTTGTTAACAGCTCCAGTCTGACCCTCATGCATGTTTTATGTTTACATCCCCTGGGCTGCCTGTGATCAAAAAACCCATCCTGCCAGAACTACTTTTGGACAGGCCTGGGAAATCTCAGAAGCCACCATAGCCACCAAGTCCAGATCACTGCAGCATTAGTGTTTTCCTTAAACCAAGGAGAAGATGAATGCCCAACCCAAGACTCCTGCTGCTGTGCTTTCTCAGTCCAAGATTAAACTGCAGGACCCGCAGAGATATGGATGTCCAAGCACCACATAGAGGCTAAAGTGGTTGTGGAGGTAAAGAGACAAACGGGAAGCACAGCAGGGAGCTGGAAATCTGAAGAGTAAAGGGCTTCTTGGGGACAGCTGAGAAAACAGATTGGTGGCCTCACACTGTAACATTCCAAAGTCTGTGGGAAAGACTCAGAGCCAAAGCCTATATTTGGCAAAAAAAGTTGGATTGTCATCTCAGTTCCAGTGAGATCTGAAGAACTAGTAGCTGCTCATCACTAAGGTGCCTGACCCAAGCATCTTAGAGCTATTTATACATTCAAGATTGTGACTGGCATAAGATGCCTCATTACTAAGTCACATTTCCCATTTCCCCTCTCTGTCATGTCAGGTCAGATCCTTGTGAGAGCCCAGCCCTGGGCTTGGCACCTGCCCATAGGTTCTAAGAGGTGAGCTATGAGTGTACATGTGATAATCATAAGAGTGGTCAAGGAATGCAGCTGACGATCTGTGCCCTTTCTTGAGCACTGTTGATGAGCCCCCTCCAGTGACAACATTCCTCTGGAAAGAATCCAGTTAAGAGCCAATCCCAACAAAGAAGGGGAGGGAAACCAAAGCCCAAAGGAAGAATTTACACTGGGTCTAGATCTTGGTACCTCCATGGTCAATGACCCAAAAGAAAGGCCTTTCAAAGGCTTAGGTTGTCCTAGTTACTACGCATTTGGAGATCCATTACTAGGCAGAACCACTACTCAGAGCCAGAACATACCCATGGTGTCAGGGCTGCACCACATCTGTGGACACTGCTGGCTTCCGCTGATAGCTCCACAGCCTTTTGCTGCAGCTTGTTTCTGGCCTGCACCACAGCTTCTGGCTTTATGGTCTGTGGGGACAGCATGTCTTAGAGCTGAGCAACCCAAGTATGAAGCTCAAACCAAAGAATCCTGTTGAATCTGAGTCAGTGATGTGACCCTACAATGTAGGGGTGAGGTATCTTTCCCCACAGGATGCTATTAAAACCATCTTCAACTTGGACATCCTTTCCCTCTTGGTATTCTTTGGCTAGTCAGGCTGACACGCCAAAGCTGGTCAGTCTAGTTACTTTTTTTTGAGACAAAGTCTGTGTAGCCCAAGCTGGCCTGGAACTTTAACTACATGGCACAGGCTGGTCTCAAATTTGTGATCCTCCTGTCTCAGCCTTTCCTTCAGATTTTGCAAGAGGGGATCAGTGTCAGAAAAAGCTTTGGGTCAAGGCAGAATAGATTCTCATGAATGATAGCCATACAAAGTGCTTTAAAGATGGGTCCTAGGGCTGGGTGGTGGTGGCACACGCCTTTAACCCCAGCACTTGGGAGGCAGGGGCAGGTGGATTTCTGAGTTGGAGGCTAGCCTGGTCTACAGAGTGAGTTCCAGGACAGCCAGGGCTACACAGAGAAACCCTGTCTCGAAAGACCAAAGGAAAAAAAAAAGATGGGTTCTAGAATATTGAAAAGGGTGGAGTGAACATGTGAGTATGTGTGCCTATAAGTGGGGTCCTGGCATTCTGTAGAGGACATGCTTAGTCCTAGCCTTTCCCTCAGACTAGAAACTAGTCACTTCTTAGATCCTTAGTCAGTGTGGCAGTACTGGGGATTGAACCCAGGGCCTTACACTTGCTAGGTAAGTATTCTACCACTGAGCTATGCCACTAGCCTTCTTTTTAAAATTTTATATTGAGGATCTTGCTATGTTGTCCAGGCTAGCCTAGAACTTGTTATCCCACCTCGGCCTCTCCATAGCTGGGATTATAGGCATGGCCACCATGCTAACATCTAGATTTAAAAACAAACTAACAAACAAACAAACAAAAAAAAAAAATCCAGGTTATACCAATGTTTAAACGCCTTAGGAAAAAAAAAAGGCTGCCTTTTCTGTTCAAAATTGGGTCCTCCCAGCACCAGAAGCCTCCTTCCCCCTAGAACAGAGCTGTTCCCGTGGGCCTCAGCTGTGGACCTACAAGGCTCAGCCAAGGGCCCCGCAGCATTCCTGGCAGGAGGTGGGAAGTCAGTGCACTCATCCGAGAGCAGAAGTAGCTCTCTGTTAGCAGGAAGTGGGGTGGCATCTGGAAGGGCTGGGGGAGGGAGGCCAGGCAAGACAATGTGGCCTTGCCTCTCCCAGCTGCCTGACCTCCCAAGCAGGCTGTCACCTGTACACGCTAGAACAGGCTCCCAGCTAGCAGGAGCAGCATAGGGTGGCCAATGGGTTCGTTCCACAGGGTGGCAGATAGGACTTCTTGTACCCTGATTTCCTAAGGGTCTCATTAGTCTCGATGAGCAGACTGATGGCCAAGTTGCCGGTCGTCGTAAGTGCTATAGCGCTTGACGTGAATGCGACGGACGCGGTCCCGTAGTTCAAAGGTGTCCTCATCTTCACTGGGGGAAGCCTGGCTGCGGCTCCGGCTTGTGGCCTCCAGCAAGGAATTGTCAGGGACTCGAGGGGTCTCATAGAGTAGGACATTGAGCGTTTCCTCATAGATACGGGCCTCAGGGAATTCCACCTGGAGTGAACAGAAAAGACAGAGTGAGGTTTTATTTAGTGAGGAAACACCTAATGTAGGAGTCAGGTGGCTGCCCGGCTGCCTCTCATGAGGGGACATGAGAATATAGATCAACACCTCCAGCTACCCTACAGCATCCCATAACTTAAGACTAGTATGCATGGGGTATGTCCAGGTACAAACACAATTCTATGGGCTAGGTGCCAGATGAAGCCTGAGCTTTCTGGGCTGCAGTTTCTATATGTGTAAAGTGGTGTCAATAACTACCTTCTTTGGTTTTGTTTTTTTGACACACGGTCTCCTTATAGTTCAAGCTGCCCCAGAATCAGAATCCTACCTTGGCCTTCTAAGCACTATGATTCCTGGTACACCAATCTGAGCTAACACCTCTTAACAGTTGCCAACAAAGCAATAAAGACATACATTGTTTCGCCCAGTGACTAGAAAGCAGCTGCCTAGCCAGGCTGGGTGCTGCCTCCCTGCCACCCTGCCACCTAGGAGGCTGAGGTCAGGGGGATGGAGAGTTTGAAGCCAGCCCACCTAATGAAACCCTGTCTCAGCACAGGGGTGGAGGAGAGAGGATAGCTCAGTGGGTAAAGGTGCTTGCCACCAATCCTGACAACTTGAGTCTGGTCCCAGGACACAAATGGTGGAACCCAAACTCCAAGCTGTCCTGTCTTTCACTCCCAAGCCACAGCAGTGCACACCCACCAACACAGATAAATGCATTAATAGAGGAGCAGCTCTGAGAAGCAGCTTCATTGCTTTTCTGACCCAGAATGGCTCCAGCTGGGCCTGTCTCATACCTGGGGTGTGAGGGGTTAGGAAGAGAGCATCTAGGAAGAAGACAGGCCCTGCCACCTCTGCTGGATCCTGACTCCACCATCACAGTCCCTTGTCTTCCCTCTCTCCTGCTCCTACACCCACTGCCAAAGATTGCCACCTGATATAAGCTGCCCTTCCAACAACCCTCAGGACACCGTGTAGCAGTCTGGGGCTAAGCTTCTCTAGTCTCAGTGCTTGAGCCCTTCACTTCCCATCACTTTCCAGATAACCTGCGTGGCATTCCACCTAGTAAAACCCTGCTGTCTCCAAGTACATGCTCTAGGGAGGACACCTGCTGACATCTGCAGACAGGGAGAAGCTGAGTCTATGTACACTGTCCCCTATCAAGTAATTCCCGAAGCTGACTATAGTGGACTATGCCTACAACCCTGGTACTAGCGGGCTGAGGCAGGAGGAATGCCATGTACGTGTAGTCAACCTAGCCTATGTAGCAAGTTCTAGCCTGAGCTTCAGAGACCCTGTTTCAAAAAAATAAAGAATAAATAAATACAAATATAAAAAAAATTACAAATTTCATAAAAGGTTCATCAGGTACTGTGATCCCTCCATCGGCTCAGGAAGCCAGCTGGCCAGGAACACCATGCTCGCCTGGCTGCAAGAGTAGTGTTTAAGTGGAAAGCACACCGCACTGTTGCTTCTGAGTTGTACCTTGACACGTATTGGCTACTCAGACTCTCATCCCGTGTCTGCAAGCAGGGAAACAGACCAATGCCGTTTAAATGGCTCCCCAGAGTCAGACATCTGGGAAAAAAAAGCTGGGGACCAGAACTGCCACCTGAGTTGTGACAACCTGAAAGACCCAGCCCTTCCACAGCACCAGGAAGCTCCCTGCTGCTCGGTGCGCTGCTTCCTGGGCAGCTGCAGAGTCTCTGACCACCCTCCAACCTCTCTCCAGGCTCTGTCCTACCTGGCACCATCATACCATATTTGGGAAAGTACACGCGGCCCTTCTGTTGCGGTGGGCAGAGTACATGGGGGCAGTACCAGTTCTCCATCTTGGAGTGTGACCATCTGTGTGACCTGTCCCTGGCAAGGGACAGCCCATACATACCTTGGTCTGCTTCTTCTCTGTGGCATAGACGATGGAGGTGCAGCACACCTCTGCCAGCTTACGGCCCTGCCCATAGAAGGACCAGCAGCAGATCTCGTCCCCGATGACATCCTTGATGAAGAGCACGCGACCGTTGAAACGCAGGGACAGCTTGTCAAACAGTTCAATGTTTTTCAACAGGTGATCATCAGAGTTGCTGAAAAACCAGAAGGCCGGTAGGCCTGGAATGAGGTTCCTGCCCAAGGGGGCTGCTGGGAAGTGCTAGCTTCTCCCCCTGATCCTATCATGTTAGAATGAAGTTAAGGCAGAGGGACAGGGAGGCGGAGACCAATCTGGAGGACTGGGGCCTGTGAAGGGAATGGGTGGAGGTGGCCCTCAGTTACAGCAGAGAGCTTTGAGGGAAAGAAGTGACCCTTCCTTAAGCCTGGAAGAAAGGGCCCCTCACTACTACTTTGGCAGTGTTCCTTCTTTGCCATGGGGTGATGCATTGTCTACTGGGGACCAGGAGAGTCTAGAAGCAAGCTGCAGCCACCTGGGCCTACCTAACCACAGCCTGTTGTGAGGGCACAGTGAGACCCACAGGTACCAGGAGGACTCAGCTCATAACTTCCTAGAATCTTTCTTTACGCGCTAAGATACTGGCTGGCAGCATCTAACTCCTGGCACGCTCTTGATAGGACGCAGGCATGTTTCATGTTTTAACATCTACATCCCAACCAGGCTACATCACAAATCCCAAATGTCTCTACCCTGAGCTCCCTTCTATCCCCCTTAGCAAAGGTGGTTTCAAAACCGAGCCCCATGTTGTGTGTGCTGGGAACCTGTGAAATCCCTCAGGTCTGCTGCGCAGTGCCCACTCTGGGGGCTCAGCCCTGTAACTGCCTCTGCTGCCCTCCCCAGGGCCCCAGCAAAGACGCCTGCCATACCTGGTGTATGAGTACTTGTTATTGCTCCTGTTGTACAACAGCTTCACCACAGGCTATGAGGGAAGAAAGAGTGAGGGCTAGGCCAGGGAGCCCGGTGGCCCCAGGCCCAGACCCTCAGAGCACCTGGTACCTTTGTGGAGGATTCAATGAGCCTGTCCTCCTCCCTCAGGGATGTGATGATGGGGATGTTGCACACAGGCTGGTAGGAGTCTTTCTTGTCCTGGGTGACACACAGAGCAGAGAGCTGCCTTTAGGATTCTATGCTAGCCAAGCCTAGCCAAGGTCATTCCCAGGCCTCTGCCACAGTCACCCCCTGCCTGGTAAGGAGGTACCAGACAGTTCATGATGTTCTTGGTAACAGAGACTGCCAGCCAGGAAGCAGATCCCCACTGCCAGAAATCTGAAGCTGATACCTAGGCACATGATGTGGAGGTATAGCCCTCTTGTGCTGCCAAGCATGAATCCAGCAGTCTGCTAGGCCTGGGAGCTCCCCATTGTCCTGACTGGGTTTGGACTCATCAACTTCATTTCCAACACAGCGTCCCAGGGGGCAAGCCTCAGGTCCCCTGAGGGACCATTCCCGACCTCATAAAACCGCCAAATGATTCCCATACCTGCAGGGCAGTCTGGCACATGTTCACTAGCCCTTGAATGAGGTAATATTTTGCTTCAGCCATCAACTCTTGGATTTCTTGCCGGCTCTGAGGGAGGGTGATGGTATCATCTCGGAGGTAATTCAAGATGGTGCCAAAGTGCTTTCCACATCGGTCTATGAGGATCCAGCCTGGGGATTTAGAGGGGCCCCACAGGATTACTGTTTGTCTCCAGCTGTGTCCAGCGCTGGCAAAGGCCACCTGAGAGAGGCAGGCAGGCGGCAGGATGCAAGGAAAGGAGCTATGTGGGTTGGAGAGATGGCTCAGCAGTTAAGAGCATTGACTGCTCTTCTGAAGGTTCTGAGTTCTAATCCCAGCAACGACATGGTGGCTCACAACCATTCGTAATGAGATCTGATGCCCTCTTCTGGTGTGTCTGAAGACAGCTAC
>NW_022196911.1:74225586-74260587 GCF_008632895.1 Mastomys coucha
GAGTCCAGAGCCCAGGCAGGGGCGGCTCAGAGACTCTAGGTCTCGGGACAGTGCTGCTCTTCCCTATCCTGAGTCCGGGAACTGCTATCTTCAGGTCTCTGTGCAGGACTGGATGTCTAATGTTGGGGCTACTCTGGCCACCCTGATGATGTAGAAAGGTCAGCAGTCTCTGCTTACCTTCTGTCCACTGCCCAGGTTCTACTGTGTTTATGACAATCTTATCCTATGTGGGTATAAATACATATGTCAGTTTTGAGACAGTTGTTCTGGTTAGCCTCAAATTTGAGACTGCCGTGTCTCAACCTCCTGAGTGCTGGGATTACAAGTATGTGAGATTATCCTGGGATTCTATTTGATTTTCTCTTTCTTTCTCTCTCTCTCTCTCTCTCTCTCTCTCTCTCTCTTTTTTTTTTTTTTTTTTGAGACAGAGTTCCTCTGTGTAGCCCTGGTTGTCCTGGAACTCACTCTGTACACCAGGCTGGCCTAGAACTCAGAAATCTGCCTGCCTCTGCCTCCCAAGTGCTGGGATTAAAGGTGTGTTCCACCACCGCCCGGCTTTTTTTTTTTTTAAGATTTATTTATTTATTATATGCATATAAGTATATACTGTAGCTGTACAGAGAGTTGTGAGCCTTCATCTGGTTGTTGGGAATTGACGTCTAGGACCTCTGCTCTTTCTGGTCAACCCAGCTCACTCCAGCCCAAAGATTTATTTACTTATTATATGTAAGTACACTGTAGCTGTCTTCAGATGTACCAGAAGAGTGCATCCAATCTCATTACGGGTGGTTGTGAGCCACCATGTAGTTGCTGGGATTTGACCTCAGGACCTGAAGAGCAGTCAGTGCTCTCACCTGCTGAGCCTCTCCAGCCCTCGCCCCCCCCCTCCTTTTTTTTTTGAGACAAGGTTTCATATAGCCCAGGCCGGCCTCAGGTTCATTATGTAGTGGAGGCTAGCCTCAAATTTCTGATCCTCTTGTTCCCACTTCTAAGTTCTGGGGTTATAGATGTAACCACACCCAGCCTGAGTATGTTACATAAACATACAGCACCCTGTACAATTTCAAGGAGTTCTGAAGCTCTGGTAAGGCTTGTATGAAGTGAAGAGGAAAAGATATATATATTCTAGATCTATGGGGTCAAACCCAGCCCCGGAGTCATCTCAGGATGCCCCCTTCCTCCTCTCCCTTACCCAGATGCAATGCCTCACCTTCTTTGTCCGTCAGCACCTCCATTCGCCCACTGAACATGGCCTTGAGCATAGTGTCATGCCGGGTGAGCGCCCGCACTGTGGTGTAGTACAGGGAGCCTCCTACATTGAGCTGCACGTACTTGTTGCCCAGCCCACCTCCCTTGAAGCCACTTATCTTGGGCTTGGCCCCCGAGGCTGGGCACAGACAGGTGTCCCCTGACATCTCCCGCTGCAGGTAGATCACCACACGGCAGGAGGTAGGCTTGGAAGGCTCTGCCGTGGTGGAAGTGGTCACAAGTGAGTGGCCTGCAGAGGCCAGGGCCTCATACTCTCAGTGCCTGTAAGCAAAAGGTAGAGAGAACACTGAAGTCAGCAGAGTAGAGGTCACAGGGAGGAGGGACAGCAGTGGGAATTCTGACACAGTTTACTTCCTAGATAAGCCCTTCCTCAGTGTACTGGTTAGATTCTTGTCAACTTGACACACCGGTCACCTGGGAGGAGACCCTTGATTGAAAAAATGCCTCTATCATACTGGCCTGGAAGCAAGTCTCTGGGAGCATTTTCTTTTCTTTTCTTTTTTAAAGATTTATTTATTTATTATTTACGAGTACACTGTAGCTGTCTTCAGACACACCAGAAGAGGGTATCATATCTCATTATAGATGGTTGTGAGCCACCATGTGGTTGCTGGGATTTGAACTCGGGACCTCTGGAAGAGTAGTAAGTGCTCTTAACCGCTGAGCTGTCTCTCCCAGCCCAGCATTTTCTTCATTAATAATTGATGAGGAGCAGGGGTGGGGGCACCATCCCGAGGAAGGTGGTCCTGGGTGGCATAAGAAGGCATGCTGGGGGCTGGAGTTAAGAGCACTGACTGATCTTCCAGAGGTCCTGAGTTCAATTCCCAGCAACCACATGGTGGCTTACAACCATCTCTAATGGGATCCAATGTCCTCTTCTGGTGTGTCTGAAGATAGCTTCAGTGTATTCATATATATAAAATAAATCTTTTTTTGGGGGGGGTTCAAGAGAGGGTTTCTCTGTATAGCCCTGGCTGTCCTGGAACTCACTCTGTAGACCAGGCTGTCCTTGAACTCAGAAATCCACCTGCCTCTGCCTCCCAAGTGCTGGGATTAAAGGTGTGCACCACCACCGCCCGGCCTAAAATAAATCTTTAAAAAAGAAAAAGAAGGGGCTGGAGAGATGGCTCAGCGGGTAAGAGCACTGACTGCTCTTCCGGAGGTCCTGAGTTCAAATCCCAGCAACCACATGGTGGCTCACAACCACCCATAACAAGATCTGATGCCCTCTTCTGGGGTGTCTGAAGACAGCTACAGCATACTTACATATAATAAATAAATAAATAAATCTTTTAAAAAAAAAAAAAGAAAAAGAAGGCATGCTGGGGGATGGAGAAATGGCTCAGCCGTTAAAGGATAAGCTCACAGCCAAAAATATAAGAAGGCATGCTGGTGCCAGGTGATGGTGGCGCACGCCTTTAATCCCAGCACTTGGGAGACAGAGGCAGGTGGATTTCTGAGTTTGAGGCCATCGTGAGTTCCAGGATAGCCAGGGCTACACAGAAAAACCCTGTCTTGAAAACAAAACAAACAAAACAAAAAAAAAAAAAAAAAAAGAAGAAGAAGAAGGCATGCTGGCAAGCCAGTAAGCAGCATCCCTCTGTGGCTTCAGCTTCAGTTCCTACCCCCAGGTTCCTGTCACCAGTTTCTTTTCCCTATTTCCCTCAACAAAGAACTATGACCTGGGAAGTGAGAACCAAATAAACTCCAAGTTACTTTTGGTCACAAGTGTTTTATCACACCAACAGAAGGTAAACTAGGACAGTGGGCAAAGGAAGAATGCTGCCCACGCTGTTCTCACAGTAGCAGGAGCCAGGTCTGGGAGCACAGTCTGTGCTCATCTCACCAGCTCCTCCAGGATCAGCTCTGCTTCCGACTGCAAGGAAAACCCTTAAAACTAGCTAAGTCGGATGAACAGATCTCCCTGGGATCTACCAGAATGGCTCCCGAAAATGTTTTTCCAAGATTCCCAGAATTCCAGACTAACCAACTGGGAATCTAGCCAGCCTAGGAGTTTCCCAGGAGCCAGGGGGACAGGATGCACTTCCTGTCTCAGGAGTAGCTCCCTCCAGGATTCAGGTTATCATCAGTCAAAGGAAGCCAGGGTCCAGGAAGGAAAATGAGTGTGGTTCTAAGAGAGCATGGGAAGGGCCAGCTGTAGAGGAAGCCAACCAGGGAGCTTGGCAGGAGTTACCTGAGCTCCCACCGGGTTTCCTGACCTTCCCCCTTCTTGGCATCAGCCCTGCCCCAGGTTCCTGTAATTGTCAACATTTTTCAAGGCAGAACAGAGATGGCTATTTTGCTGCTTTTCCTCAAAAGCCATTTTTCTTCCTTCCCACCAAGAATGGGAAGAATAGACATAATGACCCTAAAAATGAGTAAGCTCAAAACAGAAAGGAAAATACTAACAGTCAGAGAACTGAGAAATGACTAAAGGAAAAGTTGGTTCTTCTTCCTGGCTTGCTTTCAGTTTTTTTTTTTTTTCTTTTTTGGTTTTTCAAGACACGGGTTCTCTGTGTGGCTCTGGCTGTCCTGGAACTCAGTCTGTAGATCAGGCTGGCCTCAAACAAAGATCCGCCTGTCCCTGCCTCCTGAGTACTGATATTAAAGGTGCACCACCAATGCCCTCACAAGATCTTATTTTTGTTGTTGCTATTTACATTATAAATTCTAAACCTGTAGATTATAGATTGAAAGAAGTCTGAATGTAAAAAAAAAAAACATTGAGTCCTAGTTAGGAGTGATGGCGCATACCTTTAGACCCAGCACCAGGGAGGCAGAGGCAGGCAGATCTCTGAGTTCCAGGCCAGCCTCATCTACAAAGGGAGTTCCAGGACAGCCAGTTACATAGTGAGATCCTGTCTCAAAAAATACAAAAATAAAATAAAAATAAATAAATAAAAGCTGGGCAGGGTAGTGTAAGCCTATACAGAGCTCTATCAAAAATGAACAAAAGATTGCATTTTTACTGAACGTATACAGACTTACCACGGTTACCACCCCTAAACAGCATATGTAACAACTATTTGTATAGCACTATGTATCATAGTTCATACACTTACATAGTATTAGTATTATTAAATAAACTAGAGATGATAGAAGAAATTCAGGAGGGTCTGCATGGATTATATGTAAATATGACATTTAATGTAAAGGACTTGAGCATTCTCAGATTTTGGTATTTGCAAAAGAACCTAGAATCAATGCCACATAGACATGGAGGGATAATTGGATGATGATGATGATGATAGTGGTGGTGGGGGTATTTTTGAGATGTATGTCTATGATGTAGCACTGGCTGTTCAAGACCTTGATATACAGGCTAGGTTGATCTCAAACTCACAGAGATCCACCTGCCTCTGCCTCCTGAGTGCTGCGATTAAATGGCAGTGCCGCTGCTCCTGGATGTAATGTTTTGGCTTATCCAAACTACCACGAAGCAGGCCAAGGATGATTGGCGGCTCCCATTTATAATCCAGCACTTGGAAGGCTACGAAGTCTGGAACTACAGAGACCCCGTCACAAAGTTAAAAAAAATGAAAGAAGAGCCAGGTGGTGGTGGTGCACCCCTTTAATCTCAGCAGTTGGGAGGCAGAGGCAGTCATATTTCTGAGTACGAGGCCAGCCTGGTCTACAAAGTGAGTTCCAGGACAGCCAGGGCTACACAGAGAAACCCTGTCTCGAAAAATCAAAAAAAAAAAAAAAAAGAAAGAAGACTGTGTTGTACCTTATTTGGTAGAATGCTTGTCTAGCATGCATGAGGCTCTGGATTATAAACTAAATGTGATGGTCCATGCCTGCAATCCAAACACAGGCTGGTGGAGGCAGGAGGACCAGGAACTCCTCAACTACCAAGAGCCCAGGACCAGCCTGGGACACAAGTGACTCTGCCTGGAAAAGCAACCAGCCAACCAATCCCAACTATCATAGGTACTATTAGGCTCCTGGTGGTGCGCCTCTGTAATGCCAGCAAGCACTGCAGGAGACTGCAAGTGCAAGCCCTGCCTAGAAGACAGAATGAGACAGAGACCAACCTGGTCCAGATAGGAGGCTCTCTGTCTTTAAAACACACAAAAGAGAATATGGTAGTAATAAAAAGTCACATACTGAAGAGATGCCTCAGCCATTCTGAGCACCAGCTGATCTCCCACAGGACCTGGGTTCGATTGATTCCCAGACCTACCTAGCAGCTCACAATCATTTTGTAACACCAGTTACAGTGGAGAACAGGGCATCTGATGATGTAGTATGTCTTTTATGGGGACTGCACATGTGGCATAGAGAATAACATGTAGACAAAATACTCACACACATAAGATTTAAACAAACAAACAAACAAACAAACAAACAGGGCGGAGAGGTGGCTCAGTGGCTAAGAGCACTGACTACTCTTCCAGAGGTCCTGAGTTCAATTCCCAGCAGCCACATGGTGGCTCACAGCCATCTGTAATGATATCTGCTGCCCTCTCCTGGTGTGTCTGAAGATAGCAACAGTGCACTCACCACATACATTAAAAAAAAAAAAAAACCCAAACAAACAGATCTTTACAAAATTAAACATATCAGCTGTGCAATGGTGGCACATGCCTTTAATCCCAGCACTTGCGAGGCAGAGGCAGACGGATTTCTGAGTTTGAGGCCAACCTGGTCTACAGAGTGAGTTCCAGGACAATCAGGGCTACACCGAGAAACCCTATCTCAGGGAAAAAAAAATTTGTGTACTCCTCTTGCAATAGAGCCAGATACAGTTCTCAGCACCCACATCATTAGGTTCTCAGCACCCACATCATTAGGCTTACAATGCTCTGTATCCCTCCTTTGGGTGCTGCTGCTGCACACACATGGTACACATATATTTGCCCAGGCACACCCATGTACAAACAAAAATGTTAAAGAGTGAAACAAGTTTTGTGGGGCTGGAGAGATGGCTCAGCAGTTAGGAGTACTGGCTGCTCTTCCAGGATCTAGGTTCAATTCCTAGCATTCATATGGTAGCTTACAACCACCTGTAACTCCAGTTGTAGGAGTTCTGATGCCCTCTTCTGGTCACTGTGGGCTCCACACACATGGTGCACAGACAACACATGCAGGCAAAATCACCACACACATAAATTGCTAAAAAGGAACATGTCTTGGGGACAGTAATGACATGGTGGCCAGTACACAGGAAGAAGGGGGAAGATGGTCTGATGGAAAGCCAGAGAAAGCAAGTACTAGTCGACAGGAAAGAGCTGGGGTTTGTGGGAACTGCAACAGACTTTGGGAATTGGGAAGGCTTTTAGCAGGGGAGTGTGATGTGATCTGATTTATAGTTTCCAAGGACAACTTGATGCTGTTGGGGGTAGGGGGTGGGGTGAATGCAAAGGTACATGAGAGGAAATGGGAAGATCGGAGGAAGGAGTGGTCCAGGCAAGCGATGACAAAGGCTCAGACCACAGAAGCAATGCTGGAAACAGAAACAACAGCAACAAAAAACCCAAAGGGGAACACTCAGTCATTTCCTGTTATTCCTCATGTCTTACAGGTAAAACCCACAACACTGGCCCTCAAACAAGTATTCCATATATATCAGCTCGTTAAACTAAAACTTACCCTGAAGAGATTTCCGTATGTCCCTGGAATGGTCAGGGGTGGGGGGTTGTCAGGGGAAGGGTATATCGGTGCTATATTAAGTAGCATATCCTTTTGATGGCTTCTTATTTGCTTCAGTGATGGAATGCGGATGAAACGAACTCAGGAAGACTGACAGTAACACTAGAATGCTAGAACGGTGAGCGACTGGCTGCCTAACCTCAAAGGGGGAAAAAAAAATCATCCCCTCAGCAAGTTTTAGCAAGTTCCTCACATACTTTGTGTCCAAACCTCATTTCCCCAGAATCAAGGAAGCACATAAACACGTTCTGCCAAATCAAAGAAACTCAAAGTGACTAAGCTTGCCAACTGAGGAAGTCAAGTCCATGGTTAATCTATTCTTTTTCCTACAAAGCAGCCACTTAGAGTCCTAGATGACGTCAGACCAGATTCCACCCAGACCAATGAGTTCCAAGAGTCCAATGGCAGGTGACGCCCTAGAAAGAAATTTCTCAGAGGATGAAGTTTCCACTGATAGTTTCAGTGCTCTTTCCTCTGGACTTCGCCTGTACAGGATAGAGGGGTAATCCTGGGGCTGGGGACATACAGGTGTCTCTATGGGAACCTAATGCGAAGCCAAGCAGAACAAAGGGCAAACGATCGCGGTAGTTCAAAGACTTGGGGGTCCTAAAGGAAGGACACGAGGTACGGCGAGAAGGTGGGAAGGCTGATTTTGGCTATAAAGGTCAGAAATTGTGGAAGCGGCGCTTATGTTTCACCCAAAGGATCTCCTATGGAAATGGAGAAACATCCCGTGTCTCTTGTGGCAGTGTAGGCTGCTCTCCCGCCACACCCCTCCTCTTCTGAGAAACAGAGATCCATGGTGCCTCCCACCCCCAGAAGAGACCTGAACTTCATCCCCGCACGCCGTCCCGTGCCTTTTGCCCAGGACTCGGCAGAACCTGTCCTTCCCCTCTGCACCCGCACGTCTGGCTCTCACCGTCCGCAGGGGCGCCTCTCCTCTCAGCCAAGTGGCAAGCCGACTCCGTGCCACATCTGGCCTGCGGCTGCCTGCAATCTCGGCTGTGAGCTCACATCCTGCGCCCGCCGGGAGCTACAGCCCAGCCCTGCAGATCGGGAAACAGACTACAAGACCCGGCATGCATAGCGCGCCAGCTAGCGGTGGGGTCGAAAACCTGGTTTGACTTTCTTCTACTTCCGGGTTTGGGAACAAATCTACTTCCCGTGTCGTAGACCCCTCTCCCTGCGCAAAGGCTCCTGGGCCTAGTGGGCAGTTATCTCTTGTAGCATCTATTTCCCAGCAAGCACCGCGGGGTGGGCGGATGCTAGCGCTTCTGGTCTCGGGGGTGACGTGTGGCATTTAGGTCTTGTATCCGTGGCAGCAGCCGGTTGCGGTTACCGGTGAGAAGCTTCTACAGACAGTCGATCGGGCCGCAGAGCGCCGCCGAGACGGCTCGGCAGGTAGGAAGTGATTTAAAGTCGGGGAGTTGGAGGACTTGGGACCGGAGGAGGCCGATGTGACCAGGAGCTGAAGATTGGCAAGCCCTGGTCGAAAGTGGCGGTTTCCTTACCTCGGAATTTTTAGGGAGCGGGTTTACACTCAGTTCAGCCCGAGAGCGTGGCTCCCCGGGAACCGAGGTTCAGACATTGCAGGAGATGACTTAGTCTGACAGCCGCGCCATTTGCCCAGTCTTTTCTGACTGTGTCTACGCCTTCTCCAAACCCCACAGCTACAACTATTTGTAGTGCCTGCAGAAGAGAGCCAGGGAGCGTAGAGCCAGACACAACCCTCATGTCTAGGAAACTCAATCCCAGGTCCCTGTAACATATTTGTGGTGGGAGTTAGGGGTGGGCTGGGGATCTGATAGTCTGCTGTGTACCATTTCCCTGCAACTCTTTCTTACGCATCTCCTTAAACTGTCCTTTCCAGCCATACACTCTGTCCAATCCAGATTCATGGCAATCGTGTTTGGCTCTTTTCTTCACTTTTCTCCAAAATGCTGCATTTAGCCTTAAGCATTACTAAATTCTATCAATTCAGACATCATCTGATCTCTGAACTCCCGTTCGGCTTCAAGTCTTTTCTTCTGTTACAGCCTACTGTTTCCACATGAATTCATTCATTCCGCAGACATTATCAGAGTGCCACTTACCTGCAGGCAGCCTGCTTAGAGATGCTAGGCTCACAGTGAGAAACCTGGAAGGTACTCCTCTGTGCTGCTTTTCCCAGTTCCCTCCATTTGATCAAGGCAGTGATCTTTCCAAGTCTGATCGATAAACACTGCTGAAAGACACTGCTAGCTGTTACCATTAGAAAAAACCCAAGTTCATTCCTGGGCATCGAAGCATTTAATCATCCAGCTATTGCCAGCTGCCAACCTAGCCACATTGCTCCCTCTTGCTCTTTTGATCCCAGGACCCTTTGTGTCAAATTCTTCTGCCTCAGGATGCTCCCATATGCTTCCTGTGCTCAGACCGTCCCTCTCCCTTCTCGTAGAATTTTTTTGTTTTTTGTTTTTTGGTTTTTTTTGGGGGGCATGTTTAGGTTTCAGATTGTTTTTCCTGAAGGCTTTTTTGTTGTTGACCTCTCTGCCCACTTGAGTTATGTCCTCCTTGCTCATATTCTGATTACAGTTTGTGTTTATTTGCTTACTGTCTGTCTGGAGGCACTGTGTTCACTCTGTCCTTGGAGCTGGGATTCAACAGTTTTTTTTTTTTTTAAGTGTATGCTAATTCAGAAGATGGTAGAAGTTCAAACAAGTGTTTGCACTCTCATATGAACTATTCCATTCCATAGTACCTGGTTCAGTCTCTGGTATCTCTCTTTTTTTTTTTTTTTGGTTTTTCGAGACATATATAGCCCTGTATATAGCCCTGGCTGTCCTGGAACTCACTCTGTAGACCAGGCTGCCCTTGAACTCAGAAATCCGCCTGCCTCTGCCTCCCAGGTGCTGGGATTAAAGGTGTGTGCCACCACTGGCCGGCTCTGGTATCTCTTAAATATTCACACTGTCCAAATAGAACAACACAGGAAGACTTTTTTTTTTTTTTTTGAGATAAGGTCTCCTGTAGCACAGGCTAGCCTGGAACTCAGTATGCAGCCCAGTTGGGCTAAATGTGTGTCAGTCTTCCTCTGACACAGCGAGTTGCTAGGATTAGAGTGACCATTCCTAGCTTTTAACTCAAATTTTTAAATTCATCCAGTTTTGTTTTTTTTCTTTTTGGTTTTGTTTTGCTTTTTCTATCATTTCAGGGCATGCATTTGAAAGCCTTTTGGGGAACTTAAACAGGGATTTATGACTGTGCTATGGCTCGCAGCTTAGGCCAGATGCACCATAGTAAACTGCAATTGTCTTTTCTCCTTGCTTAGTGATATTTCTGTAAAATCACGTAATGCAATATAGTCCTTCAGGTTCATGTGTCTGTTTTCCTCCAGCTAAGCTGTGCTGCTCCAGAGCAGGCACCATGTTGCATTCATCTTTACGCCCAGCATCTAGCAATGTCGGCATGTAGTAGGCACTCAAGAAATGTATGTTGAATGAACGATGCCTGTGACAAGCAACTGGACTTTGCTCTTTCCTGACCCTTGCTCCTATGACATACCTCCTGATTGCCACTATCACCCCTTCAAAGCAGACCTTCTCTAGGGAGCCTGGAAGGGAAGCAGGTGAGGCTGAGAGATGGGGGCAGAGAGGATGGGGAGTATGAGGAGGGCTTGACGTTGATATCTGGGGATTGGCGTGGGCTGGGGTGGAGCCTGGATCATCTCGGTGTCTGGGATGAAATTCAGGTTGGGGCTGGTTTCTCTGCAGTGATGGCCAAGGACATCTTGGGCGAGGCAGGGCTGCACTTTGATGAGCTGAACAAGCTTCGGGTGTTGGACCCAGAGGTTACCCAGCAGACCATAGAGCTCAAGGAAGAGTGCAAGGATTTTGTGGACAGTGAGTATATCATTTGGATACTCGGTGTCATTCTGCTTTGAGCAGTTTCATTATTTGACCTTGACTATTGCTCTTGGGTCTGCCGGAATGAAGTTGCTTGCTCCTTGGATTAAGCCTGGTCTCTGGATTCCTGTGTCCCCAACCTTCTCTTGCTTGCCCTCTTACACTGCCTTGGAGTCCCACATTTAGTGCCAAGCAATGGGTTTGGACTCAGGGAGGAGGGAGGTATTTTTAGATGTGCTGGGATGTTTTTTTTCTTTTAGCAACCTTAAAATTCATGTTAAAGAACTATGACTTGGCCAGGCAGTGGTGGCGCATGCCTTTAATCCCAGCACTTGGGAGGCAGAGGCAGGTGGATTTCTGAGTTCAAGGGCAGCCTGGTCTACAGAGTGAGTTCCAGAATAACCGGGGCTATACAGAGAAACCCTGTCTTGAATACCCTCCCCAAAAGAAAAAAGAAAAAAGAAAAAGAAAAAAAGAATTATGACTTGGAGGTGGGAAATGAAATTATATACTGTGACGTTACTTCTTGGTGGCAGGATGTGTTGTTTAGAGTTAGAGGTGGTGACTTAGGTCTCTAGGAGCAGCTCAGCAGTGCTGACCTCTGGGCTACTGATCTCCAAGAAGCCTTCTTTCCTAGTGGCTAAGCCAGCCCAGTACCAGTGGGAATAGCCAGATGGAGCTAGAGCAAGGGAATTTTCTTTCTTTTTTCGAGACAAGGCCTCAATGTGTATGTTGTATGTTGGCCTCACACTCATGATTCTCCTAACTTAGCCTCCTATTGCTGGGATTCCAGGCCAGTGTCATACACTCAGCTGAAGTAAGAGATTTCTGGGCTATGGTTTCATGACAGGTTGCTTAGTGTCTGTTCCCAGTTTAGTAGTTGCTGCATGCTGTGGCCTTCTCTGGACTTATTTTCATAAAATAAAATGGAGTTCCAGCATACCAAGAGCATTGGAAAAGCAAATGGGAAATGGGGCACCTAAATGACATGGTTACAGGTGTGAATTCTCATACCACCTTTTACTGAAACTCAGTGTTGAGTCTGGCTAGTCTAGAGTCTGCACTTGTGTTCTGAAAGTCCTTTCTCAGAAAGGTAGAGTTGGGTCCACACTGCAGTCTATGTTCAAAGACTAGTCCTGGCACCTCTCCTGCCATAGATCAAATGGTGGGAGGCTCAGGTTAGTGGGCATCAGACTGCTGAAGCACAATTTACAAGGGGCAGTTAGGTCCACCCTCCCTACTTCCAAGGGATGCTAACAAGAATGTTTTGTTCTTTTCCTCAAAGAAATTGGCCAGTTTCAGAAAATTGTTGGTGGTCTAATTGAGCTTGTTGATCAGCTTGCCAAAGAAGCAGAGAACGAGAAGATGAAGGTAAGATCAGCAGTTGGTCCTGGCCAGAAACCCTGCTTATTATATGGATGGTGGGCTCATCTTTTAAAAACAGGCATTTAATAAGAGGTGCCGGCCAAGTTAATGTGGTGAGCTTATATGCCAGTATCCTTTTAAGACTTTATTTCAGTGTGAATGAATGTTTATGCACATAATGCGTGCATCAGCATCTAAAGGCCAGAAGGTGTTAAATCCTGAAACTAGAATTAGAAATGTTAGGTTGTGAGCTGCCATGTGAGTGTTGGGAATTGAACCCAGGTCCTCTGGAAATATACTACTTTAATGACTGAGCCATCTCTTTAGTCGCCAGTTTTTGTTTTAGATTCATGTATGCATGTGTACCACCTTGTGTCCTTGGAGGTCAGAAGAGGGCATTGGATCCCCTGGAACAAAGTTAAGAGTTGTAAACTGCCATGTAGGTGCTTGCAGAACTGAACCTGGTTCCTCTGCAAGAGCAAGAAGTGCTCTTAACCACTGAGCCATCTTTCCAGCCCCACCAGTACATGCTTGCCATTGCACCCTTTGATCTTCATGGTAACACTGGTGGGTGTTTTTACCCTCCTTTTAAAAATGAAGACACAAAAGATTGCCTGGTACAGATGACTTGGTAAAAGGCCCAAGACTAAATGATGCCTCCCAATAGGCCACTGCATACACTTGCAGGCCGGACTGCTCGTGCCGTTTCGCACCAGGTACTTTGGGATCGGTAGGTTAATAGTCATGACTAACAATTAAAACCATGTCCTTTCTCTCTTGGAGGACTTAGGTGAGTTTAAAACCACACCTTCTTTGGTAATGTTTCTTAGGCCATTGGTGCTCGAAACTTGCTGAAATCCATAGCGAAGCAGAGAGAAGCCCAACAGCAACAACTGCAGGCGCTGATAGCAGAAAAGAAGATGCAGCTAGAAAGGTAAGCAGTCATGTTCACTGCGGTCTCCTTTTCCCTTCTCTGCCAGTTGGGCTTTCCTCACCATTTCCAAGGTAGAGCATCTCACTGGGTGTCCTGAAGACTTTAAAATTTGATGGGAAAGTGGGGACTTGGTTAATTCCAAATGGCCTCCTGTAGTGTGAGCATTGGTTCTTATAACAAGGACTGAAGCCACCTCCCATGCCTTCCCTAGGGACAGAGGTTCCTCCTAGGTGGCCCTAAATAGGGCTTTGCTTATTTGACACTCTGGCCCTGCCTTCTCAACTCACGGTTTCTTGCAGCTGTTTAAAGCTCTATATTCTCAAAGAATTTTGTTTTTCATTCTTTTCAGGGCTTCTAACAATTTTGTTTTTCAGGTATCGGGTTGAATATGAAGCTTTGTGTAAAGTAGAAGCAGAACAAAATGAATTTATTGACCAATTTATTTTTCAGAAATGAACTGAAATTTTCAGTTTTATAGCAGGAAGGCAAAAAAAGCACCCCAACCAAAAACCTGTGTACCCTTCCAGTGATTTGACTGACATACGTCATGCAGTGTGTTAAGGGGGCAGCTGGTAAACAGTGCACAGCCACTGCTAGTGGCCAGGCAGTACAGGGCCTCATCTCTTGACCACTCAGCACACACTCAGTGTCTGTAAACTTTTTTTTTTTTTTTGGTAAATTCACAAAACTCTCAAAAAAAAGCAATAAATACCATCTGCAAATGGCTGGTGTTTCTTCTGTGGTGCTATGGTGTGCATTATTTCCAGCCCCTCCCCCAATCCACACAACAAACCAGGCAGTGAGCAGCAGCTACCTTTATTTGGACCAGATACATAAGTCAGACAGTAATGACCACAGCAATATGGCTTATGAGCAGAACCAGCACTGCCTAGCACCCAGCGGTCTGTTTCTGTAAGGAGAGCCAGTGGAGCAAACAGCAGCCACTCACTGGACAGTCCAGTTACCCTCACTCTGGATAGACTAGGAACGAGAAATCTATGTACTAGGGAGCCCAGTGGTGTGAGATGCCGGAATGGGACATATGAGAGCAGTTCATGGAACCAGCACCAGAATAACCCAGACCACCATCTGTTCAAGACAGAAATATAGAAATGGAGGTACCTTCCTTCCACTGTAACCCATTTCTGGCTTGGACTCATGTAAGGCTATAATATGAAGGTGTGGGCAGGAAACCATGTTAAAAGGTGCTAGAGAGACAAAATACTGCTCATTTGTTGACTCAAGGTTGAGTTGAGGACTTGGTCAGGAGCTAGCCAGCTTCCCATCTGTCCTTTTTAGCAGTGCTTTAGTACCATTTTGCTGTAACTTGGTCACACCCCTGCTGATGGCCTGTTCAGCCTTTGGAAGGTAAAGGTTTGGCACGTCTCTTGCCACTATCTTGTTCGTATGCACTACTGTTGATGTTTCAAATGCTGCTGAAATGGGTTCAGAGCAGTTTCTTGTTTTGTCCAAAAGGCAACTGTGCTGTGGGATCTTCCCCACCAGGCTAGTGGCTGTCCCTTATTTTTTCTTTCTTTTCTCCTCATACTTGTAGTAAGGGTTCCGAAGCATGAACAGGAGGAGTATAAGGGGGATTATTAAATAGGGGGCATAGACACCCATGAGGGTCAGCCGTTCACGGAAATTCTCAGGTCTTTGTCCCTTGAAAGCAACAGCTTTAGAGAAATCCTCAAACAGAAATGTATAGAGGATTGGAATTAAAGTTGTTATGGTGTGAACTGCATAGATAATTGCAGGGATTCGGATCCACCGGCAGCTTCCTGAAGCAGAGGAAGAGAAAAAGGTAATTAGGTTAAGAGGTGACTCCAAGGGGGACATGCTCTGCCTCATCAACCCTGCTTGTCTGCCCCCTCAGTTCCATGGTGAACATCAGGTGTAGCGCTGCTCAACAGGTCAGCTTACAGGACCTATCCAGTTCAGGGAGGATAAGGGTTGGCATCTAGCTCGGTAAACAGAAGCAGCAAACAGTTCAGCCAGTCTGATCTAAAACCCAGGGGGAAGGGAGCCCAGCCCCAGAAAGTGATTCACATGCAGAACCCCAGTGAGAAAGAGGCTTTTCCACTCCATGAGCTTAGTTTCCAAGGACGGGCATGGCTACTTCATAATTACATGATGACAAGTAGGCATATATTTTTTTTTTGTTTGTTTGTTTGAGTTTTGCCTGCATGTATTTAGTCCTGAGGCCAGAAGAGGGTGTTGGATCTCCTGGAACTGGAGTTCTAGAATGGTTATAGGCTGCCACGTGGGTGCTGGAAACCAAACTGAGGTCTTTTAGAAAAGCAGTTAGTAGAGTTGGGAAGGTGGCTCAGCTATTAAAGGCTAGGCTCACAACCAACATACAAGAGCAGCCAGTGTTTTTAATTGCTGAGCCATCTCTCCAGCCCCAGGAATAATTTTTAAATGAGAAGTTAAGCTCTTCAGGGATTAACTTGATACTTCCTGCTCATGAGGCAATGTACTAATCTAGGTGGAAAGTAAAGAAGGCCAAGGATAAAAGAAAATATATTTGTGAGTAGTGTTTAATAAAAGAGAACAAGTCTGTCCTTGGCCTCAGGTTTTATAGGAGGGACTTTTAGATAACTGAGACAGCCCACCTTAGGATATCAGCTGACCCTTGTTTGATGTTCCCTGGTGACATATATGCTGGAGGATACTAGATCCTTCAAGCTACAGGGGTTCACTCTAAGAGATTTCTGAGCAACACTAGGATTTCGCACATTGTACCAACCTTTGAAGAAGGCATATGCTGCGATGGGAAAGAAAGGCAGCTGGAACACAAGCTCACAAAGCAGGAAGGACTTGAACCACACTGGGGGTTCCTGCATCAGAGGGTCTTTGAACTCCTTAGAGTACCATCGCAACAGGTTGCTGAACTGAAAGAGACAGGGTCACAGTGAGTACGGCCTTGTGGCCTACACTGCTCAGTGGCTCCAGTGCACCAATGTCCTTGACTAAGAGTTCTTGTGCAGTCCTGGTGGCAGCAGTCACATGCTCTGCTGGCTCTTGCATCTGCAGCACTGGCTCCCCCTCTTTTTTTTGTTTTTTTGTTTTGGTTTTTCGAGACAGGGTTTCTCTGTGTAGCTCTGGCTGTCCTGGAACTCACTCTGGAGACCAGGCTGGCCTCGAACTCAGAAATCCTCTGCCTCCCAAGTGCTGGGATTAAAGGCGTGCGCCACCACTGCCTGGCTTTTTTTTTATATATATTATAAATAAGTACACTTCAGATGCACCAGAAGAGGGCGTCAGATCTCACTACGGGTGGTTATGAGCCACCATGTGGTTGCTGGAATTTGAACTCAGGACCTTCAGAAGAGCAGTCAGTGCTCTTACCTGCTGAGCCATCTCACCAGACCCACTGGCTCCCCTTTTACTACAGTTCCTCACGGTGTTTGTGACCTCCAACCATAAAAGTACTTTTGTTGCTACTTCATAACTGTAATTTTGCTACTGTTATGAATTGTAATATAAGTATGTTTTCCCATTGTCTTAGGTAACCCCTGTGAGAGACTCATTAGACCTCTAAAAGGGTTACCACCACAGGTTGAGAACCAGGGGCTTAGATGGTCACTAATAAAAACTTACTAGCCATAATTCAAATGTTACCTTCTCTGCACAGTAAATTTTCCTTTCCAGTCCCATCTTAGTGCAACTGTACATTTGTTCCTAATTCTGTGATAGCACAAACCGAGGCATGTCTATTCCTCTACCAATTTTTGGTAAGAAAACAAAAAACCTATCCTGACATTTTCCCTTTCACAAATATATATCCAAATCCAAAAGCTAGATACTTCAAATGCAGAAACCAGTTGAATTTTCTTGGAGGGAGGGCAGAAGGAAGTAAATCTAACCTCTGGAGACATTATGGACATTTGAATCCTAATGTTACAAATAAGTTTATTTTCATTTATCTTTTAAAAGAGCAGCTGGGTATTTGTGGAAGAACAAGTACAGTACATCTAGGTTTGCAGGGCTGAGTTAGCAGTCCGGCTCTAGCTCCAGCCTCACCCTTGCCATCAGTCAATCAAAGGCTGCAGGTACAGGCTAAGGTGCTTACAGGCGAGACTGCAGCTGCCCAAACTGCTTTGCGGGAGCCAGAAGCTAGGGCCTGTCGAACTTTGTTTTGCATCCTGAATCCAGGCCATCCTCAGTTACATGGTCTAAGGCTAAACTGGGCTACATGAAATCTTTTTTTTTTTTTTAAAGATTTACAGAGTATGAGTACACTGTAGCTGTACAGATGGCCGTGAGCCATCATGTATGTGGCTGCTGGGAATTGAACTCAGGACCTCTGCCGGCCCTGCTCCCTCCGGTGTAATTCACTGTAGCTGTCTTCAGATGCACCAGAAAAGGGCGTCTGATCTCATTACGGGTGGTTGTGAGCCACCATGTGGTTGCTGGGATCCGAACTCAGGACCTTCAGAAAAGCAGTCAGTGCTCTTACCCGCTGAGCCAATCTTGCCAGCCCAATGAAATCTTGTCTCAAAAACCAAACAGATTAACATTACAAAAATAGCCTGGAGGTGGCAGCCTTACACCTTCAAAGCCAACTAAGATTGGGATATGGTGGATAAAGGCAGCTACCGTGTGTTTATATTACAATGGAAAATCTAGAGATATTTTTGGTGTTAATTTTTAATCAAAAGATAAAGGCTGTTAGCTGTGGTGGCACACAGTAATCCCAGCACTTGGAAGATGGAACAGGAGGATCAGGAGTTCAAGGCAAGCCTAGTTGGAGGCTAGGTCTGAGATACAGGAGACCCATCTCAAAAACAAATGTAATAGCAAAGACAGGCTGGCCATTTAAGCTCTTGTTACCACGTGGGCTTTGAAGCATCCAGATGCTGTGGGGGTCATAGGCATCAGCACACAGCTTTGATTCTTGGCAATGCCCCCCCCCGCCCCCGCCTCCTGAACACTCTTCAGGGCAGTAAGGTTGGGACAGTAAATGTTAAGTCAGCCCTCTCCACTTCCTCATCTGTAAATTTAGCAGGTTAGACTATCTTTTCTCTTTGCATTTTTTTTTAAAGATTTATTTTATGTATATGGGTACACTGTAGCTGAACAGATGGTTGAGCCTTGTGATTGTTGGGAATTGAATTTCTAGGACCTCTGCTCCCTCAGGTCAACCCCGCTCACTCAGTCCCTGCTCGCTCCAGCCCAAAGATTTATTTATTATTATACATAAGTACACTGTAGCTGTCTTCAGATGCACCAGAAGAGGGCGTCAGATCTCATTACGGATGGTTGTGAGCCACCATGTGGTTGCTGGGATTTTAACTCAGGACCTTTGGAAGAGTAGTCAGTGCTCTTACCTGCTGAGCCATCTTGCCAGCCCCTACATTTTGTTTTTTGAGAACAGGTCTCTTTAGCTGAGACTGGCCACTTCCCAGGGTGCAGGGAGTAGAGCTGTACATCACCACAGCTTCACTTTACAATGGCAGCTTGGGAAGGTCCACTTCAGAGTGAAGCATCTGAATGTCACTGTAAACAATGTCTAAGGTCTGCACAGACATGTGCTGAAAGGCTGCAGCATAAGATCAGCAAAGCTGACAGCCCACTCTCAATCAGTTGGAGCCCATAGGGGTCTACCACGTATCTACTGCCACAACAGCCTGGACAGCGGGGTGGAAGGACTTCAGGAGTTAGAGGCCAAGGCCTGGCTCTAAGCAAGATCCGTAACAGCACCATACACAGTGGCCTGTAGACCAGCACCTAGCACAGATGAAGTGCCATGCACACTTTGTGTGACGGCGGTATTTGAGGCGTAAACTTCAAGGAAAGTCAGTCTCCTGCCTCCGCATTGTTGCCTGGCACCCCAAACTCAGAGGTAGCCCAGATATGTCCTCGTACTTGTGTGCTAGGGGCCCACCAAGATATCATTTCTTAACAGCTAGTAAGAGAAAATTCGGACATTGCTCTCTGACCTTCACCAATGTTCCAACGTCCTAGTCAAACCCTGGCTTGGATTGTTAAGCCATTCTAACTAAAAATTGCCTCCAACATTGTGGGTAGGGCATTAAAGCTTACAGAAAGAGAGACAGCATAGAGCAGTCAGCATTCAGGAGTCGGAATTCAGCATTCAGACTCGCTAGCACTCGGACTAAAACTAGAACTTAGGTAGACATGGGCCCGGGGGGGGGGGGGTGTACAGCACCAGTTGAGAGAGTGAGCATTCGAGATTCGAGCATTCAGCATTGAGCACTTGAGATTCGAGCTTCTATTCTCCTGACTGGTGCACCTGCAGCCCCCTGGACTCTGGCCAGGCCCATGTGGCCAGAGCCCGGGGGTGCTGCACCAGTCCAGAAGAGATGGCTGCTGTTTTAGACCTAATGTGTTTTAGATGGCCTCAGAGGTGTACCTCAGCTACTGAGCTGCCAGATTTTTTATTTCTCTTTTGCAATGATTGTAAAAGCCTCATGTCATTTTTGAGAAATATACTCAGACCTTACACCACTCGTGTTGAGTCTGTTTGTCAAAGCCGAATCCCGTGCACACCTGGCCAGAACCCATCGTCCCTCGGAACAAGGGACCCCGTAAGAAACCCCAGTCCGTGACAATGAAGGAGGCTTACTTGTCCAGACCTGAAGATGCTCCAATTTAACACTACCACATGTAAGCATGCAACTGCTCATCATCATCATTTAAGCCCAAATGATGAAACTTTTATTTTTAAAAGTTTCTTTTTAAGTTTTTTCTTTTTAAAAGAAAAAACTCCCCTTTTACACAACACTCCTACCCAGAACACATCATCTCTCTCAACTCATGGGCTACAATTCTGCAGACCCACATCCTTTTCTTATTTTAACAGAATGGGTTCACTCAGCTGCAAGAGACACTACAAAATCTTTCCTTTCTGTTTAAACCCAAACTCAAGTCTTTTAACTGTCTCATAATGGTTTTTAGCTCTTGTGATTTGATTGAAACAACAGAAAAAAAAATATTAGCTTGCAAAATTCAGCCCAATTACTGAGGCCTTCATTTTTAGGGGAAAACTCTATAGATAGTAAGTTTTAGTTATTTATTGTTCTTTGGGGGAGGGTGTAAATTTCAGCTTTGCTAATTTTAGAGATGGTCTTGCAGTTCTAATCTCAGGTATCATTCAAGACAATCTGAGCCGGGCGGTGGTGGCGCACGCCTTTAATCCTAGCACTTGGGAGGCAGAGGCAGGTGGATTTCTGAGTTCGAGGCCAGCCTGGTCTACAGAGTGAGTTCCAGGACAGCCAGACCTATATAGAGAAACCCTGTCTCCAAAAACCAAAAAAAAAAGGGCAACCTGAGACTGACTCAAGTCATAGACTATTATTTTCTTCGTGGAAAAGCAACAAAATCATCACTCCCTCACCAAAAGCAACAAGAGGAGAACAGGGAAGACCTTCAAGGCAGGGTGCTACAGAATTATGCTTTTGGTAGTCAACAGTAGAGATGCACAGTTTTGAGCCAGTACATTAAAAAGGCAGGGCCAGCAAGATGTTTCTGAGGGTAAAGTGCTTGGTACACAAACCTGTTAACTGGAGTTCAATGTCCAAAACTCCTACAAAGGTGGAAGAAGAGAAGAACTGACCCACAAATTGTCTTGTGACTTCCATACATGCATGCAGCATGTACTCCCACACACAGTAATAACATTTCAAAAGGCAAAAGAGGGGGGCTGGAGAGATGGCTCAGCGGTTAAGAGCACTGACTGCTCTTCTGAAGGTCCAGAGTTCAAATCCCAGCAACCACATGGTGGCTCACAACCATCTGTAACAAGATCTGGCGCCCTCTTCTGGAGAGTCTGAAGACAGCTACAGTATACTTACATTAAATAAATAAATTAATTAATTAAAAAAAAACAATTAAATCAAAAGGCAAAAGAAGACAAAGGTAAAGAGCTAGCCATGAAACCTAGCACCATGTGCATGAGACATGTGACTAATGCTACATCCCTAATCTGGAAGCTGTTGTAGGATATTTGATCACACTGTGATCCCCCAGGTTGTATTATTTACTGAAAATACTGTTTCTAGTTGTGGTAGGTCAGCACTTAGCACACAACTTTAATCCCCCTGGCTGGAATACAGACACCCTTAGAACTCACCCAAACAATTAAGGTAAGTTTAGTTTGTAGAAGAAAGTGATATCTAATTGAGTGGCAGACAAAGTGATGAATCAGAGAAAGATTTGACAGAATAGGATGTGCTCAACTCACATGGGGACGAAAGGGAAGCTGCTTGAGATAGAGCAGAGAGAGAAAAGAGGAAGGAGAAAGGCAGTTTTACAGGGAGAGACTGGCTGCAGAGAGAACAAACTAGAAGCCAACCAGAAATCAGAAAGAACTAGGAAGGGTGAGCTTATTCAGCAGCAAGTTTCAGAGGCCTAGATAAGACTGTACAGAGGCCAGAAGCTTCCAAGACTAGGCCTAGGCTAACAGATAGAGGCAGTAAACGTTTACTCTGAGGTGACAATTACTACAGTGAGAATAAAAGTGACTTAACAGGAAGCTTAATAAAAATCCATCAGATCGGGGCTGGTGAGATGACTCAGTGGGGTAAGAGCACCAACTGTTCTTCCAAAGGTCGCAAGTTCAAATCCAGCAACCACATGGTGGCTCACAATCACCCATAATGAAATCTGATACCTCCTTCTGGTGCGTCTGAAGACAGCTACAGTGTACTCATTTATAATAATAAATAAATTTAAAAAACATTAAAAAAAATCCATCAGATCAAATAGAGATTGGGCATGGTGAAATGAGCTTTAAGTATTCAGAAGGTAAAGGCAGGAGAATTCTGAGTTTTGAAACCCACCAGGTCTAGATACTGGGTTACAGGACACCTGGAGCTACACAGACACTATCTTGAAAAACAAGTAAAAATGTTTAAGTGGTGGCCTATATGATGCTGGTCACATTCAGTTGTTCCAGGAGTGGTGAGCAAGGATGGGTTCGAGCAGTCATAAGGTAAACCAGAAATTGCCAAGAAAGCAGAGTCAGGCTTTTCAAAGCACTGAGGCCCTACTTCAAAAAAGCTGTCACTCAAGCTAGGTGATGCCTGTAAATCCAATACAGCTCAATTGGTGAATTCAATTTTTTTTTTTTTTTTTGAGACAGGGTTTCTCTGTGTAGCCCTGGCTGTCCTGGAACTCACTCTGTAGACCAGGCTGGCCTTGAACTCAGAAATCTGCCTGCCTCTGCCTCCCAAGTGCTGGGATTAAAGGTGTGCACCACCACTGCCTGAATTGGAGGTGAATTCATTTTTTAAACAAAAAACAAAACAAAACCCAACCAAACAACAAAACAAAACCCAAAAACAATACCAAAGGAAAAACAAGGGCTGAGGATAGTTCAGTATGCAAAGCCCTGGGTTTATCTCCACTGCTACCAAGCCCCAAAGAAATGGTGACTCTCCTTCACCGCTACAGCTAGTGCAGAGTTTTGATGGCTCTTTGTAGTTTTCAGACCCTTCTGTGACAGCAGACTGACAGCGCTCAAAGATATGTCCTAATCCATGTCCAACAGGACCACAGATGTGCAGAAGGGTGTTCCAAAGGGAAGTTTTCCTGGGTTACATTATGGGCCTAATGAGTTACAAGTGAATACAGATGAAGTCGCAATAAGATGGATGACCTGCAGAGACTGCAGTGAAAGAGCCACAACCAACAAAAGACCAAGACATGCAGGTCAGCGGGTAGACTGTGGGCACAGCGAGCTTGTGGTCTGGAGTGTGATCAACAGCTCTGCAAACCCAGCCACCGAACACTGGTGGCCACTACAAAACTGGAAGAGGTAAGGAGCACAGTCTACCTTTGAGCCTGAGACCTCCCATTCTAAATTTCTAACCTCCAAGCAGCCTAAGAAAAGGCTGGGGTAAAGTAAGCCACTGCATTTGTTTTAGAGAAGTGAAACACAACTGGATACACACACACACACTGTTTAGGGGCTGGGATTTGAATCCAGGGCCTCATGCATGCTGGCAAATGTTTTTTACCAAGGAGCCACAGCCTTAATCCTACAATCTCTTGAGTTTACAATCTAAAGCTGTGGCTACATACAAGTGGTATGTTGGTTATGGCCTGGCCTGAGGTCCTCTTGCAATGTACTAAAATGAACTATTACTATTTTAAGGGGGGGGGGGGGAAGCAGGATCCATAGGGCCCTCAATATGCCTAGATAGGCAGCCAGTTCTTGGGAAAGCAGCTCCACAGACCGGTGCTCTTGCCACATACTACCTACGAGTTTCCCTCGTAGATCAAAGGTCTTCCCAATTATGTGGTTCACAAACAAACCAAAAAGAGACTTAAGGGAGTGGGGGGTGACATTGCTGATGGTGTCACTCCTAACTCTGTTGAGTAGGTGACACTTCCAGTGTCATGTCCTCTCAGAGGACACAAAGCACATGCCATTTTGCAGACACCATAGAGAATTTACAGATTTAAGACTAAGAACTGCCCTGCAAAGAAGTAACATTTAAAGAGCATTTCAGAGGTAAAAGCGAATCTTTAGGTGGATAAGTCGGTCAGTAGATTGGAGAAGCATGCAGAAATTCTATGGAAGTTTACAGATCTAGATGAAGTGGGGCGGTCCCTTAAGTTTGGGTCAAAGAATGTTCTCCACTGCGCAGGGAACAGTAGCTCATCTTCAAACAATTCAAACAACTGACTTGAAAAACCGGCATTTCCTCAACTGCTCCCCAAGCTAGATCCAGGCCCAGAAGGAGGTGTATGAATGCCACGCAGCACTAACCAAGGGCTAAACCCCTTCAGTCATTTTCTTCTACACGGGCTCCCCCACTCCTGCCCCCGCCCCGGACTACATTGGACTTTTAGAGCCCATTCAAACACAACAAGTGACAGACACTGGTTCACCCAGGGAACTTCCCTCAGCCACCTGCCGTATGTGGAACCATGGGAGCGAAACACATCCAGGCAAAGGGTTTGCGAAAGTTTGGAGGGTTCACAGGGCTCGAACCCAGGACCTCGTAGGCATGCGCCCTACCATTGGGCTGCACCCTCAGATCCGCTCAGAAAAGAACAAAGCAGGGGGTCAACGGCTTGGGACAGCCGGCTGGGGCCGAAGTCAGGCACGGAGCCAACAGAAATCAGAACAGCCACGTGGAGACCCCTGAGCCTCACCTCCTGCGGGTAGAGTTCGGGCGGCAGCACCGCCTGCAGGTCGATGAACAGCGTGATAGGGATATGCGAGACGAAGTAGAGGCCCAATAGCCACTCGACGCAGCGCCTAGCGGTCTGGGCCCCCATGTTAACTCCCGTCAGTTGGGACACGACTGCCACGCCTGCGCTGGAAGCCTGCGACGTGGTTGTTAGAAGCCCCGCGCCCGCGCTAGGGGCCGCGCTGTCCCGCCCCCAGCTTACACAGGCCGTGCCTATTGGTCGAGGTGGGAAACAGAAGCGGCTCGCGAGTGGGCGGGGGCCAGCGGGTCCCGCCCATATACCCGGGCTACAGTTTGAGTGATGGCCTACCAGCTGTTTCCATTGGCTGCTGGGAGGCCCGCGCGAGGGGGCGTGGCTCCGTGCCGTCCACCTCGGCGGGTACGCGTGCGCAGCGTGGGGCTGCGTCCGCTGGTGTTTCCTGTGTCTCGTGTCTTTCATTCACTGGGTTCTGTTCCACGTCGGGCCCGCGGCCAGTGAAGCCAGAGCTCGCAGTGGCGGTTTCTGAGCGCTGCGAGCCGGGCTTTCCAGCTGGCTCCAAAATCACAGCCCAGCCCACAAATAATGACTTTATATGATGGGCCCTGATAGATCTGGGACAAGATGGGGGCTGCCATTCGATGACCATAGGGGACACAGGAAGTGGGTTCAAGGGAAAGGAATTCGGTGTGTGCTTGTAGACACTGAGCAGGATTAAGAGTTGGGTACTACTAAATATGGAGCACTTGCCTAGCACTCAAGAAGGCCAGAGTTCTATCTCCTGCACCATTTGAACCAGAGCCCCAAAAGGCCGGGTGTGGACAGAAATCTGTTAAGGTCTAGGCCAGCCTGGTCTACACAGCCTGTCTCAGACCAAACCAACCAACCAAAGAGACCTTGAGCAGGCGGGCAGTAGGATGAACCTGGTTTAGATTTGTTAGACAACATTTGAATGTTAGAGAGTAAAGGGCATTAAGAGGTCCTACAGAAAGAATCATGACGGTCCTGAGAGGGAGATGACCAAGAGAATGATAGTCACAGGGAGGAATGGGGTAGCTGTGTCACGGTTGACATTGGGTCGTGTCCACCAGCACCAACGAGCCAGGAGTCCTATGACTGTAGAGCAATGAATCAGGAGGTGGGGAAGTGGAGGCAGAGTGTACACAACTGGTCAGGAAGAGGTGGAGAAATGGACCCTATATATCCCCCCCTTTTTTTCCTTTTTTTTTTGAGACAGCCTCTCACTATGTAACACTGGGACTGGCTATGTAGACAATGCTAGCCTGAAACTCATAGAGATCCACCCTGCCTCTGCCTTCCAAGTGCTGGAATTAAAGTCACGGGTACCATGCTTGCTCCAGTGTGGCCATTTCTATGAAGGAGACTAGGATGTTTAATTGTCTGCCCACAGAGAAGGAAGAAAGTATAGCTAAGGGAAAGCAAAGATTAGGGTCAGGCAGGGTAGTCTGTGTGCCCAGTGGTGGCTACCATAGTACTAAGACAGAGGGGTTGGCAGTGCTGAGGTGGATGGCTCTTGACCTGGAGGCCCCAGTCTCCTAGGCTGTTTCCTCCAGTGTGGGGTCTACTCAGAGTGGGGAAAGCATGTTGGATGCATCAGGGAGGGGGTGGTCAGGAAGCTAAAGTTGAGCTGAACAAGGTGGACAAGTGGTTGAAGTAATAGACTGTGGGACCCAAGGACGACAGGGACAGATGAAACCACAGGCACTGGTAACTAGAGAAAGTAGAGAGGTAAATGGCTTAGGCCCTGCTGAGGATGTCAGTGGGCCAGGAGTTTGGCATGTATTGTAGGATTTCTAGTGTCAGGATATTCTGCCTTCCAGACCTGGCTGCAATGCTCTACGGGGAAGATCTCTGGAGATGTGGTCAATGCACAGAGAAATCCAGTACCCTGAGGAAACAACAGAGGAAGGTGGGTAAGGGCAGAGCCAGGCCTTAACTTCAGATGTGGCCTTGGAGATCGGGGAGGCAGGTGACCTGGTTTCAAGGAATGTGGGAAAACAAACAGCTGTGGGGAAGCTCTAATAAGCCCAAGCCCTAGACAAAGCCAGGTGCCAGTGTCTGAGGTGACTGCTGAGGGTGAGGAGGGCAATGAGCAGGGTGGAGAGAGAAGCAGCAACAGGGGCAAAGTCTGAGTATGTGGCTTGCTCAGGACCTCAGGGCCAAAGAACGAGTGTTCAGCATCCAAAACCTTGTAGACATACTCCAAATTCCTCCCTCCCTTCCTTCTTTCCTTTCTTTTTTGTTTTTGTTTTTTCCTCCATTAGTTTTTCAAGGCAGGGTTTCTCTATGTAGTCCTGGCTGTCCTGGAACTCTGTAGATCAGCTGGCTCTGCTGAGTCCTGCCTGCATGACCTAGGAAGGGACAGTGTGACATGGTTTCCTGCCCCTGGAGCAGCAGAACACGGCCTCCATGAGTATTGACAGTTGCTGGGTATGAGGCTTGTTTATATAAAAAAAATATATTTTACTTCATGTTTCTCCTTTGGGAAATAGTCTCCCTGCCAAGGTTATGGGGGAATGTGCTCTCTACCAAGATTAAGGACTCCATGATAACCAGAGACAGCATGAGTCTGGGAGGTGAGGGTCTGTCTATGTCCTTAGCAAAAATGGCAATGCTGTGACCTTTAGGACAGCCCTAAGACTGTGGGAAAGAACTCTGAAAACAGGAGCTCAAAAATTATATAATTTCTCAACTATGCAAAATATAGGGATGTGATGTGAATTATATGAGGTGCTTCACAGACCTAAAGGAACAGAGGCAGCTGCACTAGGAGCCAGCTTGTCAGAAAGATACAAAGGCAGGCAGATTCCTGAGTTCAGGGTCAGCCTGGGACAGAACAAGTGAGGCAGGTGTGCTGCTCTCAGAGCTGGATCCCACACAGCTGGTTTATTGTCTGTCTTTACAGAGGAAGGCCGATCTCTGAATTCATTTGCAATGTTAAGACAAATATGCTGGACCAGTGAGATGGCTAGATGGTTAAGAGCACTGCCTGCTCTTCCAAAGGTCCTGAGTTCAAACCCTAGCAACCACATGGTGGCTCACAACCATCTGTACAGATGCAATATACTCATATACATAAATAAATCTTTTTTATTTATTTTTTTAAAGATTTATTTATTTATTATATGTAAGTACACTGTAGCTATCTTCAGATAACCCTGAAGAGGGAATCAGATCTCATTACGGATGGGTGTGAGCCACCATGTGGTTGCTGGGATTTGAACTCACGACCTTCAGTAGAGCAGTCGGCGCTCTTAACCACTGAGACATCTCTCCAGCCCCAAATAAATCTTTTTTAAAAAAAGACAAATATGCTTGCTGTCCTTTCCTAGGAGTCAAGGGGCTAAGGTAAAAAAATGCTGATTGGTGGGATAATCAAAAAGGAATGTGGGGTGGATGGTAGAATATGTACGCGCGTGCAAGCGTGTGTGTGTGTGTGTGTGTGTGTGTGTGTGTGTGTGTGTATGGGCTTTGGTCTGTGAGAGCTGAGCTGTCTGGGGCAGAACAAAGGCTGTCAGCTTGTACCCCATGATTGACTTTGAGTTGTTCTTTGCCTGCTCTCAAACACCCCTTCTCTCAGGAACCCCTCTCCAAGCTGAGGGTGGTCCTTGCCAGGCCTCGAACTCACAGAGATCTTCCTGCCTCTGCCTCCTGAGTGCTGAAATTAAATGTGCCCACCGCCATATCCCATTTCCCTAAAAACAAAAAACAAAAGGCAGGTACCAGGGGAGCTGAGGTACCTGAGGAGAGTCTATTTGAAGTAAGGCTTGAAAGAAAAGTTGTCCCCCTTGCCCTCAGCTTAGGCCTCCAGATCTGTGTGTACAGTTTCCCTCCTTCCCATTTCCAAACCATTCCTGTGAATGTGAAGTCTCTGGAGGGCTCAAAACTCATTAGGAAACAGACTCAGTATTTGCCCAGATCATAAAGCAACAAGGCAGAGTATCCTGCTGTTGTAACGTCTAGCCTTGGGATCTTAATAAGAGTGTGAGTGGTGCTTAGCTCAGGCTTCCCCTCCATTCCTGTGTCAAGACAGTGTCCTTCCTCATAAAGTCTGTACTCTCCTCCAGACCAGGCCCTGGGAAGCCTGGCCAGCTGAGGTCACTGTACCCAGCTATATCAGAAAAGGGCCTGGCACACTGTACCATCTAGCACTGGGAATAGTTCTAAGGAGTGGCAGTGCCATGCAAATGTACAAAGTGCAGACCTTGTTCGCCACCCTAACTGTGGCTTCCAGCTTCAGAAGTGTGGGGCCCCAGCAGGGATCTGCCTGGGGGAGCATGACAAGTGTGCAGCTGTCAGTGTACCTGCCACATACCTATGGCGTTTCTTATCTGTAGATAAGGATTTCAAGGCCAAATGCTTCCAGTCGAAGGCCCTTCAGTTTAATCTCTACAGCTGCTGTCTTGTTTACAATTCCTTTAGTAGATCTGATTGTTCTTTTGTCTGGATTTTTAATTTGTTTGAGTTTTGAAATGAGGCCTTTCTATGTAGTCCTGGCTATCCCGAGTACATGCCCACTAAAGTAAAAAGAGAATGTTAAATGTCCAGGAGCAGGCGCTGGAGAGATGGCTCAGCGGTTAGGAGCACTGACTGCTCTTCCAAAGGTCCTGAGTTCAAATCCCAGCCACCACCATCTGTAGTTAGATCTGGTGCTCTCTTCAGGGGTGTCTGAAGATACCTACAATGTATTTAGATTAAATAAATAAATAAATAAATAAATCTTTAAAAAAAAAGGGGGGGCTGGTGAGATGGCTCAGCAGTTAAGAGCACTGACTGCTCTTCCAAAGGTCCTGAGTTCAAATCCCAGCAACCACATGGTGGCTCACAGCCATCCTTAATGAGATCTGACAACCTCTTCTAGTGTGTCTGAAGACAGCTACAGTGTACTTACATATAACAATAAATAAATCTTTAAAAAAAAAAAAGTCCAGGAGCCACAGTTTCAGTGGTTGTGAACGGCCCGGTGTGGATGCCGGGAAATGATCTCAGGTCCTCTTCAAAAGCAGTATGCGCGGTGCAACGGTGAGCCCCCTCTCCAATCCCAGCACTGAAATTATTAATTTGAGGAAGTCATTTCATCTTACAGTGCATGTGGTCCTGGAGAAGGAGGAGTAGGGGGCGGAGAGAGAGAGGGAGAGGCGGGAAGGGGAGAGAGAGCTAATTTGCAGTCACCTTCCAAAGCCAGTGCTCAGAGACTTTCCTGTCTTCCTGGGAAGAGACTGCTGTGCTCAAGGCCTTTTTTGTAAATTATTTGAATATCATGACATTAAAAAAAAAAAATGAAACAAGAAGCTGGCGAGATGGCTCAGCGGGTAAGAGCACTGACTGATCTTCCCGAGGGTCCTGAGTTCAAATCCCAGCAACCTTCTGGTGCGTCTGAAGACAGCTACAGTGTATTACACCTGAGCGAGCGGCCATCTGTACAGCTACAGTGTACTCATACACATAAAAATAAAAATAAAAAAAAAAGGAAAAGAAACAAAACAAAGCCCAGCTCACCCACTCTGTGGAATCGGTTAGTGTATTCAAGTAGACCCAGGGGTTGTGATATACACACACTGTACAGTGATGCCATCACTCCCCAGTCCCCAGTGTCACTAACATGGGACTTAACACAAATATAGCTTTTTCTTTTTTAAAGATTTATTTATTTATTTTATGTATGTGAGTACATTGGTACTGTCTTCAGACACACCAGAAGGCGGCATTGGATCTCATTACAGATGGTTGTGAGCCACCATGTGGTTGCTGGGAATCGAACTCAGAACCTTTGGAAGAGCAGCCAGTGCTCTTAACCGCTGAGCCATCTCTCCAGCCCCAAATATAGCTTTAGCTTTCTGAAAAGCTGGGTCAGTGTATGGCCAAGTTACTGGACTTACAAAGGCTAGTGGAGAAGCGAATAAGACTCACAGCTTTACACATGGTGAAACCCCATGCAAACGCTGCTTTTTTCTACTAAATATACCGGAAAATAAGTGTTTGCTGGCTGAGCATGGTGGTCCATGCCTAATTACAAGTCATGAGGGACAGAGGCAGGAGGACCAGGAATTCATTTGGCTACATGACAGGTTCAAGACCAGTCTGAACTACATGAAACTCTCCCTTTTAAAAGAGGGGAGGGAGTGGGATTTACTTGTGAGGCAAACACCACTAGCTCATCAGTGATCCTGATGGTGGAAAGGGAATTCTGGCATTATAAGTTCCCTAGGTGGAAGGGGTTCCAGAGGCGGCTTGGGCTGGGACGGCTGCTTTGCTCATTGGCCTGCACAGAAGTCCCCTTTGCTCGACACTTAGTCCACACCACTCTCCTTACCACACCCGGCCTTACTCCGACACCCTTTGTGTTTTAAGGCTTAGTTGATGGTCCCCTTTGTTTTGCCTCTCTTTGGTGGCACTGCCCCCTGTGACTGTCTGTGAGACTCTGGCTCCGAGAGCTTGTCCCTTTCCACAGTGAACATGTCCCTGGGCATATTTTCATTTGACCTTAGGTTCCTTAAAACCAGGCTGGGTCTTGGACATCTTTCTAAGTGAAGAGCAAAGTCCCTCCTCTGTCACAGGCAGACTGACCCCTAGTGTCACTGAGAAGGAATGCAGGTGTAAGATGAGATTTGATTCCCGGGCTTCTGGTGCTTTAGGAAATGGCGAGATCTGGACACCCCTGTGGCTCACACCAACAGACAGATTCATACTTCAGAGTGAAACCATGAGGTGAGCATTTACCAACACCAAAGGACTGCCATCAAATCAATGCTAGGATCCTGTCAGTGCTGGGGGCCCCGGGAAAGCAGGGAGACTTAGAACCATCTTTGGAGCCACAGGGTTTTTGCCAGGCTTGTGGGCCTGGCCTGCCTTGAGTAGTCATCTTTTTCTGTCAGAAAGCCCATGTGTGTGGGCAGATGGGCAGAGCAGGGACTCTGCAGGGCCAATTATGAATGACAGTACCAGTCTGTTCTCAGCTCTCCTGGATTAGGTTTGAAAGTTGCATTACCCAGGGCCTGGTGGTGTGTACTTTAAATCCCAGTCCCAGTAGCCCCAATCCCCTTTCTCTCTCTTCCTTCCTTCCTTCCTTCCTTCCTCTCTCTCTCTCTCTCTCTCTCTCTCTCTCTCTCTTTCTTTCTCTTCCTTCCTTCCTTCCTTCCTTCCTTCCTTCCTTCCTTCCTTCCTTCTCTTTCTCTCTCTTTTCCTTCCTTCTTTCCTTCCTTTGAAGCTGGGTCCCACTTTATAGCTCTGGCTGCCCTGTAACTCAGTATGTAGAGACCAGGCTGGTCTTGAACTCACAGGGATCCTGCTGCTGCCTTCTGAGTGCTTGGGTTAAAGATGTGTTAATGCACCCAGTTTCCAGCATTAGGCTCTTTTTGGGGTGTGTGTGTGAGGGGTTTGAGACAGCCCTGGCTGTCCTGGAAATTGCTCTGTAGACCAGCTTGGTTTTGAACTCACAGAGTTCCATCTGCCTCTGCCTCCCTGGTGCTGGGATTCGAGGTGCGTGCTACCACCACCTTGCTAGGCATTTTCAAGGTGCATGCATTTCAAGTATGGTGGTGGAGGTAAACTTAGGGGTCTATTCCTTTACAATCAATCTGCCCTACTCCCTCCCTACTTCTTGGCCCCCTTTTTATAGCTCACTGGTTCTAATTTGTGCTGCATGGAGTGTGTTTGTATGTGCATTCACATCTACCAGGAATCACTTGGCTTGCATTCTCCCAGAAGCCACCGGCTGTCAATGGCTCCTCAGTGAGGGACAGGGCTTCAAGTCACTTCCCACTCCACGCTGGGTGTTGACTGACTTGATCATGTATAGGAACTGCAGCTGCTGTGAGCTCAGAGTCAGAAGTGCGGACGTCTTGTCATTCCCAGAAGATAGATTCTCTCTGGTCTACTCCAACCTTTGGCTATTATACTATTTCAGCCACCTTTCCCCAGTGTCTCTGAGCTTAAAGTTGATGTGTGTGTGTGTGTGTGTGTGTGTGTGTGTGTGTGTGTGTGTACGTGAGAGAGAAAGAGAGATAGATAGATAGATAGATAGATAGAGAGAGAGAAAGAGAGAGGGAGAGGGAGAGGGAGAGAGAGAGAGAATAATGGAGAGGGAAGTTTCATTGGGGAGGGAAATGGGAGGGTAGTGCAGAGGAAGGGATTGGGAGAGAGATAACTAGCACTAAGGATGTTTGAAAAAGACATGGAGGCCTACTATTTTATAAGCTTCTTAAATATATAAACATATATATTAAACATGGCATGGTACCATATGCTTTTAATCCTACCACTTGGGAGGCAAAGGCAGGCAGATCTCTGTGAGACCAACCTGGTGTCTACTTAGAGCATTCCAGGCCAGCCAGAGCTTCAAACTGAGACTCTGCTTCAAAAAACAAAAACAAAACAACAACGAAATCACATACATACAATCATAAAAGGATTTAACTGGAGTTTACACAGGGGATAAGAAGCTAAATAAGAAGTCTGTTGCCAGGTGTAGGGTGCCTTCCCTTGAGGTATACTTCAGGGGTGTCCTGCGACCTCCTCCAAACAAGATAGGCTACTGCCACTATTCTTGGTAGCCTATCAGAACTTGGTGGTAAGACTATTGCTGAAGACAGCACACACTTTGGCCATAGGATATGGAAAAATCAAGCTGGTACCAACCAGGATGTATCCTCCTTACTGGCTAGCTGTCACATTACGAGAAGGTGATAGGCAGGGAGTGGAGGTGGGTGGTCATCGTGAGCACTGTGAGCTACACTAATGACCAGTGTGGCAAGACATGTCAATGGATACAAGAGTGTTATGCATGCCCTAGGGTAACCAGCCACTTTTTGATTAGATTTAAAGCCTGTTCCCCAGGAAGAAACACATGCTGATTACTGTAAATTTATCTAAGAAATATGGCTGGGGAGCTCAGGAGCCCTAAGGGTGAATCTAGTTCTTTGTTTTTTGTTTTGTTTTGTTTTTGTTTTTGTTTTTTGTTTTTGTTTTTGTTTTTTTTTTCAAGACAGGGTTTCTCTGTGTAGCCCTGGCTGTCCTGGAACTCAGTCTGTAGACCAGGCCGGCCTCTAACTTTTCTTTTTTTTTTTTTAAGATTTATTTATTTATTATATACAAGTATACTGTAGCTGTCTTCACACACACCAGAAGAGGGCATCAGATCTCATTACAGATGGTTGTGAGCCACCATGTGGTTGCTGGGATTTGAACTCAAAACCTTTGGAAGAGCAGTCAGTGCTCTTAACCACTGAACCATATCTCAAGCTCCATGAATCTAGTTCTATTATTCTGCTAAATAGACACAGCGTCACCTTGCCGTCTTTTATTGTATCTCTCTACCCATGGATCAGTGCTGCTCTCAGACCACATCAAAGAGCATATGCAGTGCGTACTGGAGATCCTCAGGACTCTGCATGCACCACCACACCCAGCTTTTATATATTCACTTTGTGTGTGCACGTGTGGAAGTCAATGCTTTCTTCTACCCTGTGGACCCCAGGGCTCCAACTCAGATTGTCAGGCTGGGTAAGTGGGCATTGTCACCCACCAAGCAACACCACTGTCCCCATTAACTTTTGTAAACATCCAGAATATAAGCAGGCTTTGCCAGACAGCTTCTATCTAAGCTACTCTTCTGTCCTGTATGAATGCAGCCATGGACCAGCTAGTGAGTAAATATGGTCAACTTCTAATTAAGCAATCAAAACAATGGTCAACTTCACCTATGATGGCCATGTGCTCTTGAGGGCCAAACCCAGGTGGCCATGAGGTAAAAGTGAGCGCAGGGGGCTTGAGAGATGGCTCAGTGGTTAAGAGCACTGACTGCTCTTCCAGAGGTCCTGAGTTCAAATCCCAGCAACCACATGGTGGCTCACAACCATTCGTAATGAGATCTGATGCCCTCTTCTGAAGTGTCTGAAGATAGATACAGTGTACTCACATATAATAAATAAATCTTAAAAAAAAAAAAAAAGTGAGCACAGAGGTGTTACATCCTAGTTCTAAGGCCTCTGCCTGGAACTGGCAACAGAGCATCTAGTCCCATTCCCGCGGTTTATTTAGAAACTTGCCCACACTTTGCCACTAGGTGGCGTGGAAGTCCAGACTAGCTGCATAGTTGCAGCCCGAAAGCTCCTGGTATGGGTGGTTTTCCATGCAGACGTCACGGTGACTCTCTGTAATGTATGACATTAATAAATTATTTCCCAACTAGTAGTAAATAATGTGGCAAAGACTATTAATAGATGCCACTGTATGCCATTTGCTGAAGAGTAAGATGTGATCTAGATTTTTATTTTATTTATTTATTTATTTATTTATTTATTTATTTATTTATTTATTTTTATGTGGGTTTGGTACCCATGTCTGTAATCCTAGTGCTTGGGAGGTAGAGGCAGGAAGTTCACCATTTCAAAGACAGATTCCATTCCCTAGCAAGTTCGAGTCCAGCCTGGACACATAAGCCACTGTCTCAGAAAAGCCAAAACAAACTTCTGTATAGGTTAGTTACTACAAGGGAAGAAGAGGCGGGGTTCTAGAGTGGAGATCTCTGGTAATCAATGCAATGCTGATCACATAATCATACGACATGTCCCCCCAAATAAGACAAGCTGTTTGTGCCTCCTGATGGGATGGAATAGGAGCAGGCCACTCATATTATCTTACAAAAAAAATCATTATAGGTGCATGTGCATACGTGTGCACACACCACACACACACACACACACACACACACACACAGATGAGGGATTTTTT
>NW_022196911.1:74260597-74268253 GCF_008632895.1 Mastomys coucha
TTCTCTGTATAGCTCTGGCTGTCCTAGAAGGGATTTTTTACTGAACATGACTTAGAGGGTTTTGGACAGCACAGTGGAGCCTTCAGGAGTGGAGGAACTGCCACTTATCTAGGGGACCACAACTGGGAATATATTTCATTCCACAGCCTTTAGCTACTATGTCTTTAAATTCATCTGCATTCAACTCGGGGATGCTCCACTTCTTTGAGGTCTGGATCTTCTAGTGGTCAAGGAACTTTAACTTGGCTACCTGCAGGGTTTTAACCATATGTTCCTTATTCTGTAGTTTGGTATGGATGATGAGTCGGCCACTGTGCCGTGGGGCTTCCCAAAGGCACATACCTATCGAGCCTAGACTGGGGACAACACTGAGATTAAACATGAATAGCCACCAGAAAATTGTCTCCAAGGTCTCTTAGGGTAATCCATGTAGGGAACAGGCTGTGCACATCCACAAGGAGGCTGTCATTTGTAGCCACTACACATAAGGCTGATCATTTTTCCAAATGTTTAACAGGTATCTAAACCCGAGGAAACAAACTGATTACATAAATCTGTCTTTTTCCATGACAGCTGGCACTGCCTGCTCTCCTCTTTCCTCCTCCTCCTCCTTTTAAAGATTTGTTTATTCATTTATGCATGTATATGGGTGTTTTGGCTGCATGCATGTCTACACACCAGAAGAGGGAACTGGATCCTATTGGACTAGTTACAGATGGTTGTAACTGCCATGTGGGTGCTGGGGATCGAATTAAGGACCTCCCAAAGAGCAGCCAGTACTCTTAACGGCTGAGCCATCATCTCTCTAGCCGTACCCTCTGCCTTTTCTACTAGCATTAAAAAGAAAGCCAGTTTAAGGAAGAGTCACTGATCCTGAATGGGAGGAAACACCGCTCAGTGAAATCTGGAGGATAACTGGAAAACCTGAAGAGATAAGATACTCGGGTGATACTGTCATTTGTTAAATTTCTTTTTTTCTTTCTTTCTTTCCTTCTTTCTTTCTTTCTTTCTTTCTTTCTTTCTTTCTTTCTTTCTTTCTTTCTTTTTTGGCTTTCTCTGTGTAACCTTGGCTGTCCTGGAACTCACTCTGTAGACTAGGCTGGGTTAAATTTCTTAACATCTTGGAATAATACAGGCTGAAGAGAGAGCTCAACAGGTTAAGTGTCTGCATGCTCTGGGCGGTGGTGGAGCACACCTTTAATCTTAGCACTTGGGAGGCAGAGGCAGGCAGATTTCTGAGGCTAGCCTGGTCTACAGAGTGAGTTCCAGGACAGCCAGGGCTACACAGAAAAACCCTGTCTCGAAAAACAAAAAACAAAACAAAACAAAAAAACCCCAAAACAACAAAAAAAGTGTCTGCATGCAACCCTGATGACCTAGTTCAATCCCTGGAAGCCATTCCTCCCATCAGATGAGAGAGACAGGATGACAAAAAACAAAAACAAACAAAAACAAAACAAAAAACTCAGGAATACAGCCAGCCAGCCCAAACAACAGGAGCCAGGTGTGGTGGTGCACACCTTTAGTCGGAGCATTCAAGAGGCAGGTGGATTGTTGGTTTCAGGCCAAACCGGTCTACAAAGTGACATCCTGCCTCAGGCAATTGAAAAAAGAGGAAAGCATGGGGTTGGAGGGCCGGTCGTGAGCGCAGACTACTCTTGCTGAGGACCAGGCTTCCATTTCTAGCACCGTGTCAGCTCACAACGGTCTGTAACTCTAGCTCTAAGGAATGCAACGTCCTCCTCTGACCTCTGTGTAGGCACCGGGCGTGAGAGTGGTGCACAGGCATGCATGCAGACAAACACTCATCACATTTAAAGGCTGGGAGGAGGGCTAGAGAGGCGCTTGAGCTCTTGCTTAGTACTCGTGAAGCCCTGAATGTAATCCTTATCATCGTGTGTGTGTGTGTGTGTGTGTGTGTGTGTGTGTGTGTGTGTGTGTATGTGTGTGTGTGTGTGCGCGCGCGCACGTGTGTAACAGGTGGACACGGGGAAAACTGTCCATGTTCATACTAACTGCCATCAGCTCAGTCTCCCGAGTCAGCTTCAGCTTTCCAAGCAGAATGACTATATGGACTGTAAATTCTTTTTTTTTTTTTTAAAGATTTATTTATTTATTTATTATATGTAAGCACATTGTAACTGTCTCCAGATGCACCAGAAGAGGGCATCAGATCTCATTACGGGTGGTTGTGAGCCACCATGTGGTTGCTGGGATTTGAACTCAGGACCTTCCAAAGAGCAGTCAGTGCTCTTCCCTGTTGAGCCATCTCACCAGCCCTGTAAATTCTTTTAAAAGATTTATTTATTATTATAAATAAGTACACTGTAGCTGTCTTCAGACACACCAGAAGAGGGCGTCAAATCTCATCACGGGTGGTTGTGAGCCACCATGTGGTTGCTGGGATTTGAACTCAGGACCTTCAGAAGGGCAGTCGGTGTGCTCTTACCTGCTGAGCCATCTCACCAGCCTGTGGACTGTAAATCTTTATTCCCCTTTTTCTTCACTAAAGGTTTTGTTTTGTGTTTTGGGGGCAAGGTCTTCTAGCCCACCCTGGTCTTGATCTAAGACACAGCCCTGAAGTGTCAAGTTTGGTTCAGTCACATCACTTACCAGAATTTTTTTCCACTTTAAGCCTGAATAATACTCCTTTATATGGATGTACTTGTAGCTTCTTCCTTGATGGACATGTGGGTTTCCACCTGGTGTGCACATATTAGAGCCACTGTTCTCTTTTTAAGAGGATTTATTACTTTTCATTATGTGTAGTGTGGTTGTGTGTGTGTGTGTTGAGGGGTGGATGTATATGTACGTGTGCAGGTAGAGGTTAGAGATGTTGGATCCCGTTTGACCTGGGCTACTGGTAGTTTTGAGTTGACTGGTGTGGGTGCTGAGAACTGAACTCAGGTCCTCTGTGAGAGCAGTCCTGATTTTTTTTTTTTTTTTTTTTTTTTTTTTTTTTTTTTGAGACAGGGTTTCTCTGTGTAGCCCTGGCTGGCTTCAAACTCAGAAATCCACCTGCCTCTGCCTCCCAAGTGCTGGGATGAAAGGCGTGAGGCACCACTGTCCGGTGAGCAGTCCCGACTCTTAAGCCGAGCCATCTCTCTAGTTCTAATTCTTACAAGGATGAACCCACATGAGCCCTGTGCTTACTTTGCTTCTGGAGGAGCCAACATCCTGCTTCTCAAACTCCCCACCATTTACATTCCCATCGGCCATGCCCAGGGCTTCCAACTTCTCCATATCCTTGCCAACACTGGTGCAACATTTTTTTTTTTTTTTTGGCCATGTTTTAATCTTTTACTTTAAATATATTTTGCTAGAACTTTGAGGCTACAGATTCAGGCTATTTATAATCATGAAAAATGTATACCAGATAAACTGTAAAATCTTCATTGGCCAAGCAGGCAATCAAAACAGATTTTCCTTCTGTTGGAGAAAGTCAAACTTCATTTTATGTTCACACACACACACACATGCACACACACACACAAACACACACACATCCCACACATACACACACAAAATCACTTCTCAAATTTCAAGATAGACTTAAGCTGTGCTTCCACAGAGTCCTCTTCGTCTTCAGGTCTGTGTCTTGGTTGAAATGCTGGTGTGAGCACAGGGGTGCATGCCTATAAGCCCAGGACTTGGGAAGTGGAGGAGGGAGAGGAGGAGGAGGAGCGCAAGGCCAGCCTGGGATATGTGAGGCTCTGTTATAAAAAGATAAATAAGTTGAGAGGAGAGAGTGCTGGAGAGATGGCTCAGCTGGTAAGAGCACTGGCACTCTCATGCAAGACCCAGGTTTGGATCCCAGCATCAATATGGTGGCTCACAGTCACGTGCAATTTCACTTCCAGGGGCATCTGACTTCCCTGGGGAGACCAGACGCATGTGGTGCACAAGCATATATGTATAGAACACTCGTATACATAAAATAAATCTATCTTTAAAATAAGATAAAATAAGCACCAGGCTGATGGCTCAATGGGTAAAGGCATGTGTCACTGAATGTGACATCAGAGTTTGATGTCTAGGATTCACACAGTAGAAGGGTAACAGATTCCTGCAGACCATCATCTGGCCTCCACTTGTGCCTACACACTTTAAAACTAGTAAAAAAAAAAAAAATGCTGCCATAGGTCAGGCGTGGTGGCACATGCCTTTGATTCCAGTATTTGAGAGACAGAGGCAGGTGGTGTGAGTTTGAGGCCAGCCTGGTCTACATAGGGAATTCCAGGACAGCCAGGGCTACATAATAAGACCCAGTCTCAAAATACTCAAAAGATCAATGTGCTACTAGCTGTAACTTATCTTACCCTTCTATCAGCCATTATACTGCCCTATGCAGTCTGTTTTCATCACTTTCCTTGTTCATTCTGTCTCCCACCCCCACCCCCCTTTTTGCTTCCTCAGGTTCCTCTGTGTAGCCCTGGCTGTCTTGGAACTCCCTCTGTAAGCCATGCTGGCCTTGAACTCACAAGTGCTGGGATTAAAGGTGGACACCACCACCCCTGCCTTACTTCCATACATGCTGGGCATCTGACCTATGGCCTAACCTGCTAAGCAAGCACTCTACCATTGAGCCACATCGACAGGCCACTGTTGTACCCACTCTGGCCTTGAACTCATAATCTTCTGCCTCAGCTTCCTGATTGCTGGTATGTAACATATCCACTTGTTTTTCTAATTTTTTTCTGACATTGGGGGCCGAACCTATGGCTATGGCTTTGTGCAGTTAGGCAAATACTACCAATTCTACAAATTTAGGCCCTTGTAAAAATTTTTTCAAAATTTGACAATGTAGTGACTTCAAAGTCATTACATAGCCCAAGCAGGCCTTGAACACATGATCCTCCTGAAGTAGTTCAAATTAGAGGCTTGCAGCACTACACTCAGCTGCTTTTCTTTTTGAAGTTAAATAATCCCACGATGGGCAGTGTTGTCAATTTGACAGGCTGTAAAATCATCTGGAAACAAACTTCATACTCTGGAGGGACTGCCTAGGATAGGCCAGCCTCTGGGCATGCCTGTGTGACATCCTGATTAGGTTAAACTCAAGTGGAAAGACTCTGAAAGTGGGCAACACCACTCCCTAGGCTCGAGTGCTGGCCTGTATAAAAAGGAGAAAGCCAAGCACAAGCATTCATGGCTTTCTGCTTCCAGCTCCTGCTGCTCTGATTGCCCTGCTACTATGGACTGCGGAGGACATAAATCCTTTCTCCCTAGAGGTGACTTGTCAGGGGATTTTTTTTTTTTTTTTTTAAATCACAACAGGAAAAGAAGTTGATATCCTTCTTCAGAACCACCTTTGCTGAAGCACAGTTAATACTAAAGACTTTTGTTAAATTTGTTTGCCTTAGTTTCAACTTTTATTGCAATCTATCTTTTAATGTTCTTTTTTTTTTTTTTTTTAAAATATATATATCATGTGGATGGGTGCTATGGAGGCCCTGGAATTGAGCTACAAGGCTCAGACAAGGAGAAGTGCTGCTCTTAACCACTAAGTTATCTCTCCAGCACGGACACACCTCTCCCCACCCCCACAAGACAGGGTTGCTCGGTGTAGCCCCGCCTGTCCTAGAACTCCCTCTGTAAACCAGGCTGGCCTCTAACTCAGATCCCCCTGCCTCTGCCTCCTTAAGTGCTGGGATCAAAGGTGTATGCCACCACCGCACAGCTAGCATCCCCCCCCCCTTTTAATTTAAGGATTCATTTATTTTTATTTAATGTGTATGGGTATTTTGCCTGCATAGTGTGTGCACTTTGTGTGAGTGCCTAGTGGCCTTAGAAGGCAGAAGAGGGCATTGGGTCCTTTGGAACTGGAGTCAGAGATGGTTGTGAACTATGATGTGGGTGCTAAGGAACCAAACGTACGTCCTCTTCAACAGCAAGCACTCCTAACCACTCAGGGCCAGGGGTTTATTATTTTTAGTTACGGATGTGTGGGTAGGTCTGTGCATGTAAGTGCAGGTGCCCATTGAGGTTAGACAGAGGGCTGGAGTTACAGGTATTTGAACTGCCCCATGTGGGAATTGAGCTCTGGTCTTCTTGAAGTGCAGGAGGTGCTCTTAACCAGTAAACCATTTGTAGCCCCTGATGTTTTTTTTTTTTTAAAGATTTATTTATTTATTATATGTAAGTACACTGTAGCTGTCTTCAGACGCACCAGAAGAGGGCGTCAGATCTCATTACGGGTGGTTGTGAGCCACCATGTGGTTGCTGGGATTTGAACTCATGACCTTCCGAAGAGCAGTCGGTGCTCTTCCCCACTGAGCCATCTCACCAGCCTGCCCCTGATGTTTTTAGTATAAAAGCAATATTTTGAGTGATATACTACATAAAAAAAAAAAAATTCCAAAAGAGAGATCATCTCCAGGATCTTACACTGTCAGTAATTGCAGCTAACTTACCTGCCCATTCTCACTCTTCTCAAAGCCTTAGGATCTCCCAATTATGTTAGACAAATACCTAAAGCACAACTCCCTTGGAATAATAAACAGGCCCCAGTAAAAAGAAATCAACATGGTCTCTCTATGTATCTGTGAAAAACTTTAGCTTCAAAGTTAAATGTGCACTTTAACATGCTCTTGTGTAGCTGGGGATGGTGATTCATGCCAGTACTCTCAACACTGGAGGCAGAGGCATGCTTAGGGCGAGTCTGGTCTAAGTGGTGAATTTCAAGTGGGCCAGAGCTACAACAGAGCTCTCAACTAAAACAAAAAACCAAGCCAGTAACGAAATATGAACTGTCAACTTTCCCATATCTGGAGGAAATAAACCCAGTTGTTCTGTTTGAGCTGGGTCTGGCTGCCCAAGTCTAATCCAATCTACTGGGAAAGCTGAAGCAGGAAGGTTCTAAATTCAAGGCTAGGCTAGGAATACAACACTGCCTCAAAATGGATGAGGATGCACTACTACTGTATGGTGCTTGCCTAAGAGGCTCTAAGTTTGAGCCTCTGTATTACAATAAAAGAGGGAAAAAGCAAGTGCCACTTGCAGATTCAAGAACTCCTAACAGTATTATCTGGGAGTATAGCTCACTTGGCAGTTCTTAAGTATGCACAAAATCCTGGGTTCCATCCCCGCACTGAATGTGGGAAGCAAAGACAAGAGGATCAGAAGTTTAAAGTAATCTTTGGCTATGTATTGAGTTCATGGGCAAAAAGAACCATATTAGTATTATTTTGTCAGGCTCAGGACAAAAAGTTAGGCAGTGTGGTTTCTGGTCTGAATTACACTGCAGCAAGGCCCTGACTTCCTCCTCAGCTGGAGCAGCTAGGGCTGCTAGGGTCGGGAGGCAGAAATGAGCCTGCCTTAGCCCCAGCAACCTAGTTTTTTTTAAACACGAGGACAAGATGTCCTATTGTACATACTTAGATCAACTGCCTCTGATGCTGTTTAACTAAGCTTTCGACACATTCTTGGCAATCTTAACTTCCTGGGAAGAATTAAAAACAAACAAGTAATTTCCTCAAAGATAAGAGTAGAAATATCAGCATGTGTCTCCAGACTTTGCAAAGCCAGGACAGAGGCTGTACTGAAAAGCAAGCAATGGGAGGAGTGGAAATAAGACAGCGACGTATTGTTTTCAAATGTCACGTTTAATGTTCTCACCACTGTACTTCAAATCTACATTGTACAAAGTGACCAGAA
>NW_022196911.1:74270343-74272795 GCF_008632895.1 Mastomys coucha
CTTCCACAGTCACTCCCACACCAGAGGGGACGGCGGCATCTCAGACGGCTGAGCAACGGTGGAACTGAAAGGAAAGGGAGACCGGGAATCAGTGGTGCCTACTGGCGGCAGGGTACTCCACTACCACCTGGTAACCCCCCCTTTGCAGGGGCCCATGCAGAGCATTTCTGTGCTTTTGTGTCTACACTGAGTTAGTTGCACTTCAGGGGCTTACACAGGGATGGGAGAGGGCCACATTATTGAGTGGGAGTGGAAAGGATCCCGTGGCCTACCTCGGAGTGGAAAATAATTGAGAGAATATATGTACAGTGCCTTCCATAGAGCCTACTTCATGATGTAAAGTGAATGGTAGCTATGGTAAATAATGTTATTCATACTCAATCAGGACAATGCCCTTAAGGAATGGCCTCTCAAATTAGTGCTGGTGAGTGGGGACCTATCTGAAGGGTCTGGTGAGCATTACTGGTTCAGTATGAACCAGGACCCAGCAGCTCATCACAGATCTGGTATAGTTCATCCTGAGTCTAAGGTTGCTAATTAGAAAGGGATGCAAATTGCTTTCCTCCCAGGCTGGGAGAACCCTTGTCATCTGGATCACTGAGTGTTCTGGGAAAACAGAAAAGTCAAAATGCAAGTTAACAGCATCTTCCTATATGGAAGAGAACGGAAGAAATGGAGGACAGCTGCTCTTGCTAGTCTCAGACAGTTTGGTCAACAACAGCTTCAACACAGGGGAGGGAGGCCCTACCTACCTCGCTGTTGGAAAAGGAAAGGGAGACAGATAAGGGGTCGGGGTGTCCTTCGACAAGAAAATGAAGCCAGATCTGCTCATGGTTCTTCACTTCACGTTCACATTTGCCAACAGAGGTGCAGGAGGGCACTGCAGACAGGGGCATCAGGCAGCAGCTTCCCTTCCTGCTTCTGGCCCACCTTTGTCCATAAGTTCCTCTGCAGCCCAGCACAGGGGCCTTTCTGATGGGCCAGCTCTCCCCACTCCTTGGCACACTTCCTGCCACCCCATTCTGTGTGCACCCCATGCAGATGCAGGTGCTCTCCAAAAAGGCCCCCGGAAAGGGGGACCTCTGAGTTCACTTTCTGGCTTGTTTTTTTTCTGATCTATTGGTCCACAAGTGGTTACACATTTGTTCAGTTGTTACTGCAAGACCCCTCCCCTAAAATCCACTTTTTTGCTCTTTAGAAGTTAGATATCTTTTCCTGACTGGCAATTTCCCCACATTGCTGAAGTGGTTTCTGTCTCCCCATTGGACTCCAGTTAGGAGAAACAAGGGAAAGAGAGAGAAACAGAATAAAGCTTGCTAGAATCCAGAGTAGAGGCACAGTTGCTTGGCTGCTCCTCCCACACATCCAGGCTTGTTTACTCAGAGAGCTGAGGCAGGAAGATGACAAGAGCAGCCTGGGCTACAAGGTCTTATAGCAAAGAGGGAGTCAGACGGGAGTACGGGCCTGGGCCACAGTGCTCGGACACTGAGGTCGGAGGAGCTCAAGACCAAGGCTAGTTTGAGTTTACCCAGTGAAAACTCAAATGAATAAACAATAATAAACTCAAGCCCACTGCCAGTGTTCTTGGCTGTGTTATCAAGAGGGCGAGTAGGTGGAAGCACGGAGACCACACTCCTCACTGCTGCCGCCGTCAGGGCCTCACGTATACCACAGTGCTGTGGGAAAAATGTAACTGCTAAACTCACCACGGCAGCTGGGCCCAGACACTGAGAGCATCAACTTCCTATTGAACGTTTTCGTTTGTTTGTTTTTGAGATGAGGTCTCATATAATCTAGGATTAAACTCACTATATAGCCCAGGCTGGCCTTGTTGCCTCTACTCTTTTTTTTTTTCTAATATTTATTTATTTTATGTATATGAGTACACTGTCATGTCTTCAGACACACCAGAAGAGGGCATCAGATCCCATTACAGATAGTTGTGAGCCACCATGTGGTTGCGGGGAATTGAACTCAGAACCTCAGGAAGAGCAGTCAGGGCTTTTAACCACTGAACCAGCTCTCTAGCCCCACCTCTACTTCTTAAATGATAGGGTGACAGACACGTGATACCATGCTTCTGCTGAACTTTAAAAACTGTATTAATTAAAAAAAACAGAACAAACTGAAAGGAAAGCAGAAACAGGGAAGATGGCTCAGCAAGAAAGGGTGCTGGCCACCAACCCTGAATGATCAACTAGGTTTGATCCCCAGAATACACGAGGTGCAAAGAACTGACTCCTGAGCACCCACATATATACATACATGCAAAATGAATAATTAAACAAAACAAAACAAAACAAAACAGAAATATGCTCTATACCAAAATCACGACAGCCTTTCTTTACTTCAGAGTGGCGAGAGCTGCATGCAGACACAGTTACCTGATAAAGCTCTTAAAGGCAGCGGACTGTGGGTTGATGCAGAGAGGCACTCTGTTTCCTTTCTGCTG
>NW_022196911.1:74273599-74292668 GCF_008632895.1 Mastomys coucha
CCTGTCGGACAGAGCTGAGGTTCTTCTCAAAGGTGTCATCAAATTTGGGGTTGGTGACAGGCTCAAAGTCACTGGTATAGACTCTTCCCGTCGAGGTGGAAAAGCAGCACTTACACATACACGTATGGTATCTCAGCCGCCCTTCATCTAGGTAGGGGTGGGCTAAAGCATCCTTAGCGGATATTCTTTTTGACTGAAATCAAATTTAGAGACCAGCACATCAACACTACAGATAAGCATGGCTGTCCATGTAGAATCTTTCACAAGACAGAGTTACATTACACAGCTAGTTCTAGACATATAAGGGGGCAAGGGGGCCAAGTGAATTTAGGGGTAGGCGGCTGGAGAGTGAGTAGACTTAGGATAACTGCCACTCTGAAATGCCCTTCAACTAAGAATCTGCGGAGTTCCTACCTTAGATGTACACAGGTCCCTAAATACAAATATCACGACATTTAAATATGTGATGCATTACATTTTAGACAACATGCTACATTTCCTGGAAGTGTCAGCATTTAGAGGGATTTGTTTACGCTGGCAACTTTAGAAGGCTGCTGAGAACTTTCATTCTCTCTGAACATAGACAGACAGGGCAAAGCACACCCAAAAGCTGCAGGGGTTAGTGGAGGGAGCAGTCTAAACGCCAGGCTGAGACCAGACGTGGCTGCCTAGCTTCTAGCTTTGGGGGCCTTTTGATCAGAATAGTTAATACACCAGAGTGTCAGGCTTACTGACCCAGAAACCTTACATTTCAGCAAAAAATTAAAGAAAAATCATTCCAGCCGGGCGGCGGTGGCGCACGCCTTTAGTCCCAGCACTTGAGAGGCAGAGGCAGGCGGATTTCTGAGTTTGAGGCCATCCTGGTCTACAGAGTGAGTTCCAGGGCAGCCAGGGCTACTCAGAGAAACCCCGTCTCAAAAAACCAAAACCAAAAACCAAAAACCAAAACCAAACCAAACCAAACCAACCAACCAAACAAACAAACAAAGGTAGGTTCTGTGGACCTGGCTGGGTGATCCTTTTGTTTTAAGTCTCCTCTAGGACTGAGGGTGGAGTAACACTTAGGAGATCTTGGGGTACTCTGGTGGTTTTAGGGCTTATGGTCTTTTTCTGTCTTTCCTAGCACCCAGCTGATGATATTGACAAGATGAAAGAGCGAGCTGCCATGAACAACTCCTTCATATATATAAAAATCCCACAAGTTCCACTGTGTGTCAGTTATAAGGTATATCCCATCCCAGCACTTTCTAGAGTAGGAAGGGAACTGAAAAATAAAAGAGAGAGAGAGAGAAAAAGAAAAAAAAGAAAAAAAAAAAAGAAAAATCATCCCTCTTCAGTGCTCAGTGGATGAAGGGAAAGTGGATCTTATAGGACTCAAGAATGGGCTAACAGGAAACAATGAAAATGACACTCAGCCCTGCTTCAAGGATGTGTGGCACTAGCCCAAGGTCTCATGTAGCCAGAGTAGCCTCAAATTCACATGTGGCTAGAGAGGACCTTGAAATCCCATCTCCACCCTGCAAGCCAAACTGGGTTTATGGGTACTCATCATCATTTCTGGCTCAAACTCAACAAGTTTTGCACCTAATTTCTCTGTATGTTTCTCTGACAGGGACTTTCTAAAAAGCCCTAGTTGTCCTGGACCAGAGATCTGCCTGCCAAGTGCTGGGATTAAAGGCATATGCAACCACACCCAGCTCCCATAATTTTTCTTATGGTCCTGTCTAAAGACAATTATGTGGATCTGATTAATATATAAGAGAGATGTTGTATTCTTACCACAGAGCAAGGTAGCCTTACTGTCTGTAACTGTGTGGGCTTTTTAAAAAAAAATTCTTTAAATACCTATGTTTTATATTTAGTGATTTCTTTGTATCTTATCAAGTACATTTTCTTTTTTGAAATGTTTCTGTTTGAATCTTCTTTTACAATAATTACTGGAACATATGAGGTTCAGAAAAGCTACAATCTAAGGAATACGACAAAAATATATTATAGGTATTGAAGGGGGGTGTCTATGGGAGGAGCGGTGGTACAAAAGGGGAACAAGAATGTGATTCAATTCTATTTAATTAAAATATGTTTTTAAATGTTAACAAATTCAGATAAATTGAAATCATGTAACTTTTCTGATAATGCAATAAAAGTTAAAAAAAAAAAAAAAGAAAAGCTACAATCTCAACCCAAAGAGTAAACTTTCCATACACCATACAATGGACAATTTTTCAAACAATTAAAAAATTTTCACCAGGCAGTGGCGCACACCTTTAATCCCAGCACTTGGGAGGCAGAGGGAGGCAGATTTCTGAGTTCGAGGCCAGCCTGGTCTACAGAGTGAGTTCCAGGACAGCCAGGGCTACACAGAGAAACCCTGTCTCGAAAAAACAAAAAAAAAACAAAAAAACAAAAAAACAAAAAAACAAAAAAAAAAAAGAATGGTAACGTTTCTTAGCTCAAGTTTAAACATTAATATTCAAACATCCATGGAATGAGATAACACGGGAAACACAAACAGGAGCTGAAACCTGTTATTTCCAGTCACTATTGACTCTGCTAGTCTAGTTAAAGCCAGAATACTTCTCTTAGAATACTATTTTAATTGTTTAATAAACATAAAATAGGGGCTGGAGCAATGGCTCAGTAGTGCAGAGTTTTTGTGGCTCTAGCAGAGGACCAGGATGTAGATTCTGGAACCAACATGGTGGCTCACACCATCTGTAACTCTAATTCAGGGAATCTGATGCCCTCTGCTGACCTTTGACAACACCAGACACTCATGTGGTGCACAGATAAACAGGCAGGCACAACATTCAAACACACAAAGTAACAGAAATAAAAACATAGAAATTAACACTACTTACTGGATCAAAGACCAACATCCTGCAAAGCAGGTGAACAGCTTCATGTGTGGCCTGGCTGGAGAGGGTGTAGAGCACAGGAAGAGATGGCTGTAAGAGAGAAAAATTCAGATAGTTAAGCCTTTATGTAGTATATATGTAACACACAGTTAATTTATAGCAAAAGAATTTGCCAGCTCAAAAAGATGTGAGCTGGGTGTGGTGGTGCATGCCTCAATCTCAGCCTCCAAGAAAGAGAGGCAAATACATCTCTGTGAGCTCAAGGCTAGCTTGGTTTACTTAATGTCAGGCCAATCAGGGCTACACAGTGAGACTGTGTCTCAAGCCAGCTCAAAAAACAAACAAACCAAAAACAAAACAAAAAACCCCAAAAAACAAAACCTCAAAGGGAATGAGTTTCACCACATGCATCAGGCTTCTAAAGGAAATTATCTCTTTTTCTTTTTCTTTCCTTTTTTCTTTTTTTTTGAGACAGGGTTTCTCTGTGTAGCCCTGGCTGTCCTGGAACTCACTCTGTAGATCAGGCTGACCTCGAACTCAGAGATCCGCCTGCCTCTACCTCCCAAGTGCTGGGATTAAAGGCGTGCACCACCAACGCCCGGCCACTCTCTCTCTCTTTTTTAAAAGATTTATTTATTTATATGAGTACACTGTTCTGAAGTACCAGAAGAGGGCATCGGATCCCATTACTGATGGTTGTGAGCCACCATGTGGTTGCTGGGAATTGAATTCAGGACCTCTGGAAGAGCAGTCAGTGCTCTTAACCGCTGAGCCATCTCTCCAGCCCCCAAAAAGGGAATTCTCACTGACTTCCAGCAGCATATCTGGTCAGAGTACATCAACAGCACAGTAGGGCAGAGGACAAAAAGTCTTGACAAATGAAAACTGATCCAATAAATAAGATGGCTTTGATAAAAGGAAGGACCAAACATGCTTAAGGATGGGAAAAAGAGACTAAAAACCTTGACCACGTGTAGAGTTATGGATATCAAATGTGGGAAGTAAGTTGGGTGTGAGGTTCTAAGTCCTGAGTGTGCTCCCTAGGGCGCCTGCGGCCTGGGAGGGTGTTCCTTTAGTTCCCATCCAACTGTCAAGAGGGTTAGGCTTTAGCTGGCAGCAAAGGGCCCGTGATTCAGTCAGTGCATTAACTGTCCAGTGGATAGCAGGATGCACTCTGGGGTCACGTAAAGGAAAACCCTTCATGAACAAACTCTCAATTCTGAAGGTCAGACACGGTCCCTGCAGGGGACAGGGCTGTTTTACTAAGCTAAGCTTTCCAAAATCTAGGATTCTAAGTTATAAAAGACACAATACAGGGCTGGCGAGATGGCTCAGCGGGTAAGAGCACTGACTGCTCTTCCAAAGGTCCTGAGTTCGGATCCCAGCAACCACATGGTGACTTACAACCACCCGTAATGAGATCGGCCGCCCTCTTCTGGTGCATCTGAAGACAGCTACAGTGAATTACGATGGAGCGAGCAGGGTTGGAGTGAGCCAGGCTGGCAGAAGATCCTGAATTCAATTCCCAGCAGCCACACACGATAGCTCACAGCCATCTGTACAGCTACAGTGTACTCATTCATACACATAATAAAATAAATCTTTTAAAAAAAAGACACAATACAATAAAAACACTATGCAGTGTTTTGCTTGCCTAGAACCCCTGACTTATAGTGAACCATTCTTCCACTCTCAAACCTCATGGTTTGCTTGGCTTGATTTCTTTCTACCAGTTTCACAGACAGGCACCTCACTCATGCTTAGCCAACTAAGTTAACATTTTTTGAGGACCAAGCCTGGCCCGAGGATGGATTCATAGTTTAAACCCTACCAAAGACAGGCAATAGGAGGACCAGGCCAACATACCCAACCCTTTCCCCCTCTTTCCTAACTTCATTATTTAGAATAAGAAAGCTGGCCACTCACTAACTTTTTGCCTGTTGTGTCTACAAACTCTGCTTGTACCTCTGGAGTGCTAAGATTACAGATGAGCATCTCTTGTTTAGCTAAGAAACTTAATTTTGTTTCTGGAATCAATTCTCAGTACTAGGTCCCTGGCCCAGCATTTTTTTGTTTTTTTAAATATCTACTGTCCAGAGAATCCTGTGCAAGCTCAGCTTAGAGGGTGATTACTCCAGACCCCCAAGTGCCTATGGGTCAGTTAAAGTCCACACCAACTCTGACGCCAAGAGGGATGCTCTGAACCTTGGGATGGTGTCAAGATGAACAGCTGAAGTTAGCATTGTCAACATTCTGACTAACCACAGCAATGAGCAGGAACAGGACACCGCTTTCCTCTATTGGTGCTGAAGACAGCCTTATCTGGCTACCTGGAGATGGAGATTTTGGGCCTAATGAAGACATCTGCCCAGTACAATGCTTCAGCACTGAAAGCCTCCGTGAAGGGCTTGAGGACTGACTGAGGGCTCCCTCATTGAGACCATCTACTCAAGAACCAACCAGGAGCTGCCGGAGGTCAACAGATTGTATTAGGAGACATTCAACGCCAATCTGGAGAAGGATGCCATTTTCAGCACAGCTGGCCAAAGGAAGAAGAGCAGAGGATGATTCAGTCAGTGACTACGACCTGGTTGACCAGGATGCCTGGGAGCTCTACGATACTGCGGTGAAGACCAATGGAACGGATGTCACCAAGTGAATAAGCATCTTGGCCAAGACCACTGTACCATCTCTACAAAGTGTTCGAAAGGTATAAGAACAACAGACTTCACGACATGCTGGAGACCATCAAGAAGTAGGTCAAGGGAGACCTGGAAAATGCATTCCTGAACCTGGTCCAGAACATACAGAACAAGCCACTGTACTTTGCTGACTGGCTGTTTGACTAATCCAGGGCAAGGGGAATCGAGACAAGATCCTGGTTACAATTATGGTCTCCAAAATGAGGTGGACATGTTGAAAGTCAGTCGTGAATTCAAGAGGAAGTACTACATCCAGCAGGACACACCAAGGGTGACTGGGTGCTGCTGTACCTGTGCAATAGATGACTGAAGGGCTCGGCACAGTGCAGTGCCCAGAGGTGGCCTTACCTGTGCTCCACCTAACAATCTAGAGAACCAGCTTGTCACTAATGGACCCCTGAGTTTCTCCCTGTGAGGGTGATGGCGCAGACCCTTGGCACTGCCTGGCTTTCCCTTTATTCTCTCCTTTATACCAAAGCAATGAGCATTTCTGGGAGCTGGACGTGTCATCTGCAGTATGAGATACTTTGGCTGTTGTGTACTATCATGAATAAACCATTTTTACTTCAGACACAAGGAGAAAAAAAAAGAAAATTAGTTTTGAAGATTGGGCTTATAACCTAAAGCATACTATTAATTAATCTATGCAATCCCTCCATTTTCCATGGACAAAAAGGAATATTAGTAGTAATAACAGTGTTTTTAAGAGTAGAATATAAAAAGTATTTATGTTTTTGTTTTTTATTTTCTCGAGACAGGGTTTCTCTGTGTAGCCCTGGCTGTCCTGGAACTCACTCGGTAGACCAGGCTGGCCTTGAACTCAGAAATGTCTGCCTCTGCCTCCCACAAGTACTCAGATTAAAGGCGTGCACCACCACTGCCTGGCCCTTGTACCTTGTACTGAGTTTTTAGACGTGTCCCTTAGAAGGCTACTGTGAAGTGCCGGCCTTGCAAGCACGAGGATATGAGCTCAAACCCCAGAATGCTGGGTAGGGTCGTATGCTGTGCTCTTTTAATGCTAGCACAAGAGAGGTGGAGACAGACGGACCCTCACTACACGATGTGCAGTCAGTCTAGTCTAGCCTAAGTGGTGAATTCCAGTCACTGGGAAATGTTCTCTCAAACGAAGTAGGTAAGAGTTTCTAATGATAACACATGAGGTTGTCTTCTGGCCTCTATATGCACTCATACACACGTATATATGTATATCCACCCAAACATACCAGCACGTGAATGAACATACACAGGCATATGCACATTAAAAAAGGATCCTTGGGGCTGGAGAGATGGCTCAGCAGGTAAGAGCATGACTATTCTTCCTGAGGTCCCGAGCTCAATTCCCAGCACTTACATGGTAGCTCATGACCATCTATAATGGCATCTGATGCTCTCTTCTGGCATGCAGGTGTACATGCAGCAGGGCACTCAAATAAATAAATAAATTACCCTTGAAATCTAAACATATTCTTTATTAAATAAGCTAGAGTAGATGCAATAAGATGGGGCTTCACAACCTCCAGTCGGCATAAGCACCTTCACTGAGGCTAAGTGGCTCATTTACAAACTCAGCAGTGTGCATGCATTTGACTATGCAACTCCTGCTGTGTTCTAGCTCATTCTGCCTTGTTTGTTTATTTATTTACTTATTGTTTTGTTTTGTTTTGTTTCCGAAACAGGGTTTTTCTGTGAAGACCTGCCTGTCCTGGAACTCACTCCGTAGACCAGTCTGGCCTTGAACTCAAGAAATCCTCCTGCCCCTGCCTCTCAAGTGCTGGGATTAAAGGCTTGTACCACCACTGCCTGGCTACTGAGAAGTTTTAAGTGAATTTCCTTAAGCTAATAAACAAGACAGGCCGGGTGGTGGTGTCTGATCTTCATACTTCATTACTGGTTATCTTTGGCTAGGTAGATTTATTAAATTGATGAGGTCAATAAAGGAGGAAAATTATTCTATTTTCAAGGACACATTTAATATAAGATACTAACAAATTAGATTAATGGTCCTGATGCTGGGGAATAAATAGCATAGCAGATCTTGTTGGCTTCACCTTCTTCTCTCGGTTAATAGTTACTGAATTCCTGAGCTTGAGAGATGGTTAGGAGTAAGTACTGTTCTTGCAGAGGATCTGAGTCCAGATCCCAAAACCTAGAATGGGTAGTTCACAAATGCTGGTGACTTCAGCTCCAGGGGCATTTGCTTCCAGCTTCCTACAGGCCTGTGCACACGGCCACACAGACACGTACACACAATTTAACATAAAATAAATCTTTTCTAAAGGTTACTGCATTCTTCTCAGGATGTCAGGGGCTCAAATCATTTCATGGTTTTTTGAACAAAATGCAACCAAAGGATATACCCACAGGGGGGCTCTTTAAATATAAGCTTAGCCAGGTGGGCTGCTGTGAATTTGAGCCAACCTGATCTACATAGTGAGTTAAAGATAACCGGGGCCCTGCCTCAAAAATAAACAAACAAATATGAATAAAGAATACAAGCATCTCTCTCTATTTGCTGGCCCGAGCTAGTGTCTGAGACCCTTCCCTTCCGGCCTGTGTCCCCGAGGCCGGGGAAGCCGCCTTGCTAGTCCTGCTCAGGCCTTTCCTGTTTTGTGTGTTTCTTGTTCCTAGGAAAAGCATTCCCCCTCCCTTACTCTTCACATCATTAACTTTCCTCTAGAGGGGGTTAGGGCAATGCTTGTGGGGAACACTGCTTAATCAAGAGAGTGGATACAAAGCACCCCGGCTTTCTCAGCAGTGATCTGGCAGGCTGCAAGAAATATTGATTAGTAAGAATTGGACAGTCCTTTTTACACGGCTCACCACCCTGGGGTCTGATGGGATGCTAGTGGGTAAGAGGACAACAGCGATTGCTTTGCAAGGCAGAGAGACAGCGGCGGTTATTTGGGCTTAGTGTTTGGCGTTGATATCTTGACTCCCATGATCCGAAGTCCAAGCTTTCTTCCCATATACTGATAACACGACAAGACCACCAAGAGGCCACCTGTCACTGATAAGCAATGGAGCTATATAAACATGCATTTTTCTCCTATGTTACTGGGCATGGCCACATATATACATATGGCCACATATATATGTCATATATTCATAACAGAGACCTTACTTGTTAGGATATCTATTTGTGTCTATGTGTCTATGAATATATGTGTCTAAAACCCATAAGCAACATCTCTCGGATAGAAATTCTTCCTGGCCAGTTGCCAGAGACAGACCTCCCCTCTTTTACCTGTTTGTGAGGACCCCTGAGTATGTGTGCCTTAGCACCTTCGCAAGCTGTCCTCATTGCTTCCAGTGATGGCGTGCCCAACAGATCTGTGATCAAATCCAGCTGCAAGAGAACATGAGGTACAGCATGACAGATCACAGAAACTGCTTCTCAGTAGACTTAAGCTGCAGCCTTAGAAATGAAAATGAGTGCCACTTTTTTTTTTTTAATAACCTGAGAAGCACAACACCTTCAAGTAAGTTCTGATAAGAGCTCTTTCTTTTACTTTCTGGCCTATTTAAAAAAAAAAAAAAATCAGGTTAGGTGGTCCATACCTGTTACTCTATCACTTAGGAGGCTAAGACAGGACTGTGAGTCTGAGGCCAGCTGGGCTACATTTCACTGAAAGCATAGAGTTCTTATACTCAGAGGAACGTAGGAGCTGCATCTTTATGCCCAACTGCTTTAAAACCACAGCATTTATAACCTTTGCAGGCAGTGTCTAAAGACTATTCTTTTCAAACAGTTCATGAATCAATTTTAAGGCTTCAAATGTACTCAAGCTCTTCAAGGCTAATCTACGCATCAGATACGTGTAATATAATAAATGCCCAAAGCACTTACTCTTGAAATAAAAGATGAGCACTCAGTGTTTGGTCCAGCACATTCTAGAAACCTCTTACACTGACAGAAAAACGTGGAACTTAGAAAACCATGATGCCGAGGCAGGTGGATTTCTGAGTTCGAGGCCAGCTTGGTCTACAGAATGAGTTCCAAGACAGCTAGGGCTACAGAGAAACCCTGTCTCGAAAAACTAAAAAGAAAAAAAGAAAAGAAAACCATGCTGCCACACTTATTGAGCTGGGCATGACAAAGGAGACTGATACAGTGGTCTTCCTGTTAAGTCTCTGTAGGTGGCAAACCACAGCACCAATTTTTTGGTGCTGAAATTGTTCTGACTCTATAACCGAATTAACAGCAACATTTCATGTGGACCTCCGTAGGATAGAAAACTCATGCCCAGAGAACACTGTTTCCTGCCTTTATCTAACCACAGGGCAGCTATTAGCACTGGTGTTCGGGTAATGGGTGTGCTTGAGAAACTGGCTTTCCTGAGGTTAAGCTCTCTGGCCCCTTTCTGAGGAAAGTGTGGCTATGGCATTGGCAGGGCTCTAACAACCACCTGATAGCAGAAGAAAATGAGTGCCCGGTGGATACCCTCAGACCGACACGGGACAGATCGGTGGGCGAGGAACACTTCAATAACATCTGCTGCAGCTCTGTGCCTGGTTCATTGGTTTCTCAAAGACAGAAAATGCAAGAGAAAATAACTACCTCCACATACAAGTTATACTATCTCCATATAAAATGTCAGTTTCCTGTGACAATTATTACCCCACACACTGATGGTTATGTAGAGCTGGACAGCTCAGACTTGTAGACTTTGCTAGAACCTGTTACAAAGATCCTCCACTTTCTCAAGGGCTGAGACAGAACACTTAGCTCCAAGTGTTTTTTTTTTTTTTTTCTAAAAATTATTATCTAAAAGTTACTCTAAGTTTTTTTGTTTTTGTTTTTGTTTTTGTTTTTTCGAGACAGGGTTTCTCTGTATAGTCCTGGCTGTCCTGGAACTCACTCTGTAGACCAGGCTGGCCTCAAACTCAGAAATCCGCCTGCCTCTGCCTCCCAAGTGCTGGGATTAAAGGCGTGCATCACCACCGCCCCGGCTCTAAGAGTTATTTTTATGAGTACTTTCTCAAGTGCGGAGATAGCACACTTAGCTCCAAGTTTTTTTTTTTCCTAAAAATGATTATGTAAAAGTTACTCCAAGAGTTATTTTTATGAGTATTTTTGTCTGCATGTATATGTGCAACAAGTATATGCAGTGTAGTACCTGAAGAGGCCAGAAGAGGGTGTCAGAACTCCTGCAGACAGTTGTCAATTGTCACCTAGCTGCTCTTAACACTAAGCTGCCACCTCTTTTTTTTTTTTTAAATTTTTTTCTTAAATGCCTATTTATTTATTTCATGTATGTGGGTACACTGTCGCTGTGTTCAGACACACCAGAAGAGGGCATCAGATCTCTTTTTATGGATGGTTGTGAGCCACTATGTGGTTGCTGGGATTTGAACTCAGGACCTTGGGAAGAGCAGTCAGTGCTCTTACCCGCTGAGCCATCTCTCCAGCCCTCTTTTTTTTTTTTTTTTTTTTTAAAATATAGGGTTTCACTATATAGCCCTGGCTATCCTGGACATTTTTATGTAGACCAGGTTGGCTTCAAACTCATAAAGATCCACTGCCTTTGCCTCCCAAGTACAAGGAGTATGCCACCAATGTTCACTTTGTTTTTAAATCTAAAAAATTATTTTTAACTGTGTGTATGTGTGTGTGTGTGTGTGTGTAGTCTGTGTGTGTGCACTTGAGTGCAAGAATCCTCAGAGGTCAGAGCAGTTAGATCCCTCAAGCTTAAGTCATAGGCAACTGTGAACCATCAGACACGGATGCTGGGAAAATTCAGGTCTTCCGGAAGAATAGCAAGTAAGCACTGAGCTATCTCCATCTCTGCAGGTCTCCTGATTCCTTTCTCCTCCTTCCTCCTTTTTTTTTTTCCCTTTGAGACAGGGTTTTTCCATGTAGCCCTGGCTATTCATTTTGTAAACCAGGTTGGCCTCAAAACTCAGAGAAGTGCTTGCCTCTTCCATCTGAGTGCTGGAATTAAAGGTATGGACTTTTAATTCCACCTGACCCTCTTTTTATTTTGAGGCAGGATCTTACTATATAGTTCTAACTAATTCTATAGCTCTGTAGTTCCTGAAACTTTGGAACTCGATATGTAGATAAAGATAGCCTGGGACTCATAGAAATCCTAATGGCCTCTGCCTCAGGAGTGCTGGGATTAAAGGTATGTATCAGGATAGCTGGCTGCAAATGATTTCTTTCTTTTTCTCTTTCTTTCCTTTCTTCCTTCCCTCCCTCATCTTCCTCTTCCTTCTTAATTTATTTATTGTGTGAGTGCTCTGCTGCACAAATATCCATATGCCAGAATAGTGCATCAGATCCCTTAATAGATGGTTGTGAGCCACCATGTGGTTGCTGGGAATTGAACTCAGGACCTCTGGAAGAGCAACCAGGGCTCATAACCTCTGAGCCATCTCACCATCCCTCAAATGATTTCTTGAAACTCTATTTTAACTATCTTCTGGTGTTCTATGCCATATCTAAATACTTTAGCCCAATAGTAAAGATAAGAATTTTTCTAAATGTTCAGATTTGAAGAAATCAACACGAAAAGTGTACAGTCTACGCACAAAGGAGAAGTATGCTAAGTCATCAAAACATTTTAAAATCTCAGCTATTCAGCTGGAGAAACAGATGTCCTCTAACAACTTGAGACCATACCTATGCAATCGTAGAGCCAAGTCTGCTGCTATGCACCAGTGCATGTAATAAAGCCAATGCTCTCTCTAATAGGCTCCTAACTTCAGAATGAACTTCTGCAATCTCCACCTTTATAACTTTCTGGCTCTTGAGTGAACCCAGATTTGCTAAAAGTCAATTAAGACAGTATAATGAATAAACTCAAGATGTATGCAAGCTGGCTTTCCCTTCAAATCTATAGCTGAATTAAAAGCAAAGTCACACCTGCTGAATGGGACTCTGCGCCTGAAACAATATTCTTCGGCCCAGTAGTTCTGCAAAGATGCACCCGACAGACCAGATGTCAATAGCATTGCTATAATGACGGCTGCCCATCAGGATCTCCGGAGCCCGGTAATACTGAGTAACAACTTCCTGAGTCATATGACGGGATTCATCCAATTCTTCCACTCTGGCCAATCCAAAATCACAAATCTAAAGAGAAAGGACAGTTAAGACATTATCAAGCAAACACCTACCTTCTTTTGTTTACTTTTGAGACAGTGTAGTTTTAAGCTTACTATATAGCTGAGGATGACCTTCAACACCTGAGCCTTCTGTCCTGCACTTCCAAAGAGCTAGGATCATAGGCACATGCCACCATGCCATGCCCAGTGTTGTGCTTAGATTTTTGTCAACTTGACGAACATAGACATATTGGAGAATAGGAGAAACTCAGTGGAGGAAATGCTCCCATAAGATTAGCCAGTGGACTTTTTTTTTTTTTTTTTTGGTTGAAGGGTGTAGTCCACTGTGGGCCATATCCCTGGGTAGGTGGCTCTGGTTGGTTAAAAAAAGCAGGCTGAGCAAGCCAGGACGAGCAAGCCAGTCAGCACTCCTCCAAGGCTTCTGCTTCAGTTCCTGCCTAGGGATTTTGTCTCTGTGTCCCTAAAGAGACTGTGACCCTGGACATGCAAAGCCAAATAAATCCCATCTCCCAAGTTGTTCTTTGTCATAGTCTTGATTGTATCATAATAATGGAAATCAATTTAGGAGACTCAGCTAGACAAACATATTTATACCTGGAAAAACAGGAGCAGCAACAAAGAAACCTTATTATACATACAGGAAAAAACCTTGATAGATTAACTCATGAATTTTAAAGTCTTAAATGATATAGTATAGGATATTACTATCACTATAAAAATATGGTCTTATTTGGACAAAAGAAATTCTAACTTCAACATTTCTATATACAATTATGCATCTTTTAAAATTTTGTATTATTTTATGTACTTCAGAACTTTGCCTCTTTGTGTGTCTGTCCACCACATGTGTTTCTGGCGTCCACAGAGGCCAGAAGAAGGTATCAGATCCTTTAAGACTAGAGTTACAGATCATTATTATCTGCTCTCTTTAAAATTATGTATCTTTTAACTTTTTTTTGGCTCAGTAAGAGAGTACTTGCCTTTATGTGCAAGAGCCTGGGTTCAATGCCCAGCAACAGGAAAACAAATACTTTGGCCTATTCTAAACCAGTAATTAAACCAAAATCAAAACTAATGAGCTCCAAACATAGCCGAGCACATAGTTCAGCTTAGCCAAGCCATGTCCAGGATGGATTCATGGAAGAAATTAGAACAAAAGAGGCATATTTTGTTCAGCTTGGCACAAATGCCATCTTCTTCACTCACACACACACACACATACACACACACCCCATCCCCTCTTTTTTGAGACAGGGTTTCTCTGTATAGCCTTGGCTGTCCTGGAACTCACTCTGTAGACCAGGCTGGTCTAAGCTACACAAATTCAGTCAACAGAAGAGGGCCTCATGAGGATGGACACTCAGAAAGGACATCTGCCTTCAGTTACCTACTCTATAGTTACAAGTTATCACAACACTAAAGATGATCTGGACAATGGGCTTCAGGTAATTGATAGCACAGGCATGACAGGATCGACATAAAATTCCCCTTGAAGGTTTTCAGCCAAAACCCAAATGAGAACTGGCTGAAAATATCATAGCACTGATTTGGTATAAATAGGACAAGAATCCCCCCCAACTATAAGGTCTTAAAAATAATTTATTTTATTTTATTTTTTTATTTATTTATTTTTAATCTAAGTACACTGTAGCTGTCTTCAGACTGCCCTGGAAGAGGGCATCAGATCTCATTACGGATAGTTGTGAGCCACCATGTGGTTGCTGGGATTTGAACTCAGGACCTTCAGAAGAGCAATCAGTACTCCTAACCACTGAGCCACCTCTCCAGCCCCTAAAAATATTTTTAACTAAAATGAGTTATAGGGATTTGGGTTTGGTCTTGATCTACAGAGTGAATTTTAGGCCTGCCAGGGCTACATAGTGAGACCTCTTTTCCAAAATAAGTAGATGATAGATAGATAGATAGATAGATAGATGGATAGATAGATAAAGTTATAGATCACAAGCCCTGCTTAAAAATTACCAAGTGGCAGAAAGAAAGACTCAGCCATGCAGAAGGAACATGGGGGAAGATTCTGGGGAAAAATAAAACACACACACAAAAAGAGCCGGGACCACAAACTAGTTCCAATGGCCTTGATGAGAGACAGGGCTTCCCATGAAGCAGGGAAAGGTGCTCTTGAAGCAGACATTTTCTTTTTCCAGATCTTAAGTAACTGAAAAGTTACCTTTAGGACACAGTTGCTGTTCACAAGGAGATTCCCTGGCTTAATGTCTCGGTGTAAAATGCCAGCTGAATGGAGATATTTCAAACCTGAAACAAACACAAATTTAATTGCAGATACTCAATTCCTTTTACTTAATCAATGACCACAAAAAATACCCCTTAAACTAAACTAACAATCTAAAAGATTTAAAATCACCCTCTAAACAAAAGCTAAAGAATATTACTAAAAGCTTGGCTTAGTCCCCTTCAAAACACTGTAATTTTGTTGCAGTAAAGTGTCACAAAGTGTGCACATGCCAGAGACAACATCTATAATTTAAAAGATTACATGTCTTGAAGCACAGGTAAGTCTGTCAGGCCCTCCAGTTAAGACTGGTCATGCCAATATTCTTGAACTGCTCCTCAGCGAGGCTACTGGATGGAGTTCTGCTATTGATACTCCCAACCTGTGACTCTGGACCTGCTCCAACACTTCTGTCTCCATTAACCTGCAGGAGGCCTTTCTTAGGATAAGCATTTCAGTGACAGGACAAAACGCTGGGACCTGCCCAGATCTGTCAGCAGCACTAGCCACTACTGACAGCCAGGAGGGCACTTAATCATCTCAAAATAGTTTGACATCTTAAAAGACTGGTTGGTCTTCAGTAGCACTGTAAATTACAATCTTACACTGATTCATTTTTGAAATAAAATGTAGTAAAACGTATTCTTTACAACTGTGGATGAGCCAGGAATTTTTCCCATTCCTCCTACTACAAAATATCTACAGATTTATCACAGGTGAACTTTTCTGTTGTTGTGATATTGCTTATGAATTTTGATACTTGGAAGACCTTGATTTTCTATTTCTTTCTAGAATTTAATTCTATGAATATAGGGAAAAATGTATCCCACCAGACAGGAAAGTGGTTTCAGCTTTAAATAATTCTCCATTTGCCACAGCAGAACTGTGGACACAGCTGATGGCTAGAGGAGGAATCAATCATTGGCTTCTCAGCCAAGCCTGTGCTCTTATGGGCAGTCAGAAGTTGCTTAGGCTGAGTCCACTGGCCTTCTCTACCTGCTTTGGGTTTTAAGGGTGAGTCGAGCGGGACTCAGCTATGGCAGGCAATATTCAGAGAAGCCCACCAATAATTGGCTTGAAGGATGGATGTCTTCCATAGAGAAAAGTCACTTTTTAATTTAGTTATCTGACGCACACTCTGTGAAGAGCTAAAGGCAGCCAGTGGGATTTGTGACAAGCTGCTGGTTACCTGCCTTCCTAGATTAATCCACTTGCCTGACTTCTCTGCCTTAATGAAAATAAAAATAAAAAATACATGGCCACCTTAAAAACCTCTTGTTGACAGGGATGTGACTAGCATGCTCAAGGATCTGACTTCAATACCTACCACTTCTAACCCCCACATCACTTAACATCAAACACAAAAACAACAGGGAAACAACTTTGGTTAAAACAAAAATGTTTTTGGGGAAGAAGGCCTGGGAGGCCAGGATAAAGCTCAAACAAAGAGCAAAATTTCTCATTTATACCACCACACTGACTTTTCCTTGATACAGGGAAATCTTACCTCGCAAAATCTGATAAAGAAAAACTTTGACATGATCCGAGCTGAGTGGCTGAGGAGAGACGATAATTTTATGTAGGTCACTCTGCATCAATTCTGTGACAACATATCTTCAAATTGTTAAGTTAAGGAGATGTCAGAGAATTGACCCCCATCCCCCTCATTGTCATCATCAGATTTTTTTTTTAAGATTTATTTATTTATTATATATAAGTACACTGTAGCTGTCTTCAGACACCCCAAAAGAGGACATCAGATCTCATTGTGGATGGTTGTGAGCCACCATGTGGTTGCTGGGATTTGAACTCAGTACCTTCGGAAGAACAGTTGGTGCACTTAACCGCTGAGCCATCTCTCCAGCCCCCATCATCAGATTTTTTTGTTTTTTGCTGGTTTTTCGAGACAGGGTTTCTCTGTATAGCCCTGGCTGTCCTGGAATTCACTCTGAAGACCAGGCTGGCCTCAAACTCAGAAACTCGCCTACCTCTGCCTCCCAAGTGCTGGGATTAAAGGCCTGCGCCACCACCGCCCGCCAACGTCATCATCAGATTTAAAGGGTAACATCCATTCTCAAGGCTGGGAAGTTTGAAGACAGCTAGCTTCTAGACAGATGAGAATTCCAGCGACTACAGGACTAAACAGTACCTAAATTTATAAGGACGTACAAGTTTAAGAACTGAAGTAAGCAACCAACTGATCTCCTTACAATTATTACACAAATGAAAATTAAAAGTAAATACTTTTAAACAATAATCAATCAGGCCAAGGCAAGTGTGAAGATCTGTTAGTCTTGAGGTTTTGGCTAGTAATGGGAATGTCCTTTAAAATTAAAAGTGGATTGGGGGTCCATTTTAAACCACCCGCAAAAAAGTTCACAATCCATCCATCAACGGTGGCTGTGTTACTTTATAAAGCATGGTACTGCCCAAAGCACATGAAATGGTTAACTCAAATCTAAGACTCCCCCAGTCAGAGCAATGTAACCTTGCACTTGGTTAACTCTGTATGTTTATGAAAACCTGTTACTGAGCTTTAAGCTCTGTACTCAGATATAGTTTCAGGTTTTTATTCAAATGACAAAAAGCTGGAGATTGGGTAGCCATGGGAAGGTGGAAATCAGAATTTTTACAAGGCAAATAAATATTACATAAATTAAGAAATCCCTTTTTGGGGGCCATATTTATATTACAATAATAGACATGCTTTACCCTGGGTGTGGTTAAAAACTAGTTAAAAGTTTTCATGACGTCATGTTTTAACTGGACTGTTTCTTTAGGTAATCTTCAATTCATAGCTTTAAAAGTGGACAGGAAAAGACAAAACGGAAGCAGGGCAGAATCTGTGCTAACATGTGATACGTGGTTGAAGACTGTTGTTTTCAGGTGTGTGTGTGTGAGGGTCGGGGGGAGGAACATGGGACACTTGGGAGGCTTTCTGCTCTCTCACTGGTTGATATTTCTAGCTCTTCTGTCCCTTCTCTTTTCCTCCCCTCTGGATGCAGGGACATCCCAGGCTTGGTCCTCAGCGCTTACCTTCAGCACATTTACCTTCTTGAATACTCAAGTCCAGATGACTCCTTCCCTTCATACCACCAAACACAAGCCTTTAGTCATCCCTGCTATGTCTCTCCATCTTTCTATGGGAAAGCCCTGCTGGCTTTATCTTCAGAGCTTAGCTACCGTTAGGCCTCTTCTCATCAAGCCTGCTGCTCATCAAGCCTGATGCTTCTCATCAAGCCTGTCTCCCTGAATGGTAGCTCTAGATCCCTAAAACACAGCAGCCAGCACACACTGTTTTGTTTTTATATATACACTGGCATTTAATTTATCGTTTACAAAATAACAATGTTTAAGGTTTCTGTTAGAGAAATCAAGCGCTCTAAATATCCAGGCCTTAAACAGAGAGGGCTGGAAACAGGCTGGGGATACACTCAACCCCAGTGCTGCCTAGGTAGGAGGCAGTGAGCAATTATGGCTTAAATTTTTTAAAGACAGGGCCTATGTAGCTTTGGCTGGCTTTGAACTCACAGAGATCTGCTTGTCTCTGCTTCTAGAATGGTGTTATTAATTGGCACTGGTTAATTTTGACGATTACACACTAACCAAGCCTGCTTCCTAGAGAACCACCACTGTCACATAGCCTAACTAACATATAATCTCCTACCTGCCTGCTGGAAAAGGAGCAAAAGACTTAACTAAGTACAAATACATGGGCTCCAATTAGAACCTGCTTCAAAGAGAGACCTTGGAGGCAACTGTGGATGGTAGTAGGAGTAAACTGATGTTGTTAGATGCCACGATGCCACACTCATTATGTTCTGATGAAGTACTTAGCAGAAACACATACTTAAGCATTTATAAGTTAAGCAATGTGATTCTTGGGATCTATTTTAAAACACTCCAGCTCCCTCCAAGGGGTTGGGTAGGAAAAGAGAAGACTGGGAAAAAAATGATTATTTGTTGAAGCTGAACAATCTAGGAATTATGTTCTTATCTTTACTTTTGGTATTTTTGAAGTTTTCCAGATCTTTTTTTTTCCCCCTGAAAAACAAAAGCAACGCAAAAACAAACAAACAAAAAACCCCAAAGTAAATAGAAGATAAGACCTACCCAGGAACCTGCCCCTTTGAACTAAGCCAACTGTTTTTTTAAGAGTCTCTCTCTCTCATTCCCTCTCCCTACCTGCT
>NW_022196911.1:74292678-74305028 GCF_008632895.1 Mastomys coucha
TATACTTAAAAAAAAAAAAAGAAAGAAAGAAAAGAAGAAGAAGAAGAAAAAGACAAGTCTCATGTAGCTCAGGCTGGCCTTGGATCCAGTATGCAGCAGATGACCTTATATTTTGTATCTTCCCTCTACCTTCTAAGTAACGGGAGTAGAGGTTTATGCTACTACACTCATTTCCAGAACTTTCATTTAATTAATTCATCTTCTTGAAAATCTAAGGTTTTTGTTTTTTTTTTTAAATATTCTAAACAACCTAGAAATAAACATTATATACAGCTTTATGTGAATCTGATTGATTCTTTTTTTCAAGTACAACTTTAAAACATCATTCTAGGTTTAAAATATAGTGAACAATTTCTCAGGCTATTCAAATCTTTAATATTAAGTGCTTATTTAATATTCCTCTTTTAATTGTGTCATGAGTTTCTCTTGAAGCTTTATGTGACTGCTATCCAAAGGGACATCAATGATGTGTGGATCCTCTCAGGTGAATTCATTTTCCCAGAAAAGAGCCCTACTAGAAACACAGACTGTGTGAGTGAGGCGAGGAGTCAGACTCGTGGATCAGCATGCTGCCTCCAGGAGAACAAGTTTGTATTCTCTTGCAGGCTGCAGGATGATGTGGTGTCTTGCTGCTAACCCCATAGGCATGTAACCGGTCCTCTGCGGTTCATCTGCATCCCTGCTTTCTGAGGAGACACCTGGTGCCTCCAGTCCTGAGCCTTTTAAAACATCCTGTAAGAATCGACCTGTTTTCCATTCTCATTACAGTCAGCTAAGGCTTCTGCTTTTTAAGTCTGAACTTTTGATCATTTACTAACATTTTAGTATGGTTGTAGTAAGGGATGACAAGACAGTTTCAGATCGAAAACCACTAACATGTTTACTGAGCACCTGTTGTGTGTGACCAGGAGCGAGAGAAAAGAACATGGTAGTGAGAGAGCCAATCTTGTCCTTTTCCAATTTTCTTTTCCCACAGGATCTCACACAATGCAGGCTGGCCTTGCTCTGTAGCCGATGGTAACCTTGGGTTCTGGGCCCCAGAACTCGGATCCTCCTGCTTACAGTAAGCACACTCCCCAATCCAACAGGCTCTGATGTCTCATAAAGAGAGCCTCAAACTCACTATGAAGCTGAGAATGACCTTGAGCTCCTGTTTGTCATGCCTACACTTCCTCAGTGCTGGAATTACACATGAGTGCTATACCTTGCTCACGGGATGCAACCCAGGGCTTATACATGCTAGTGTGCTAGCTACTTTATGTCAACTTGACACAAACTTCTGACAAGAGGGAGCCTCAACTGAGAAAATATAAGATTGGGCTGCAGCCAAGCAAAGCCTGTAGGGCATTTTCTTAATTAGTAACTATATGGGAGGACCCATTCCATGGTGAGTGGGGCCAGCTCACACTGGTGGTGTTGAGTTCTATAAGAAAGGGCTGAGCAAGCAGGCCACGGGGACCAAGCCAGTAAGCAGCCCTCCACGGCCACTGCATCTCTTCCTGCCTCCAGGTTCCTTCCCTGTTTGAGTTCATGCTATGACACCATGAACAGTGATGTGGAAGAATATGCCTAGTAAACCCTTTCTTCCCCAACTTGTTTCTGGTCACGGTGTTTCACCATAGCGATGGCAACCCTGAGACACCCAGACAAGCATTCTTCCAGCTGAGTCACATGCTTTGCCCCCTGCTGTATTTTCTACTGTAATGCATTTTCACTTGTAAACCTGACTTCCACATTAAGGGTATTAACCCTTCTGAATATACTGATTTTTTTTCCCTAAGAAATACTAATCACAGGACAGAAATAGAAAAATGCTACAATTTTGAACCAAGTTAAGCAGACATACATGCAAAATTTTTGAGACTGGGTCTCACTATATGCCATCAAGGCTTGCCTCCAACTTTTATCCTGTTTCAGGCTTCCCAGGGCTAGACTCCTAGTATGTATGTGCCATGACTCCCAGCTTCAATCCTGGAGTGTGCTGGCTCTCTAAGTTTCAGAGACCAAGTAAAGGAACATTACACCAAGTGAAATGGAAGAACCTGCACAGACGCTGTTATTGTGGTCCATGGGTTTGGCTGTTGGTGTTCCCAAGTCTCTCATGCTGAGATCGTAACTCCAGAATACTGGGAGGCAGGGCCTTTGGGAGGTGATTAGGTGATTAGGGCAGAGTCCTCATGCATGGGATTAGTTCCCCATAAAGGGGCCTGAGGGAGCTCGTTAGTTGCACAGTCCCACTATTGTCGGTTAGTGAAGGAAACACTGTACAGCAGGAAGAAGGCCCTTGTCAGGCACCAAATCCATCAGGTGTCTCAACACTGAACTTCCCATCTCCAGAACAAATTCCTGATGCTTCTAGGCTATGTAGATTTCAGGACATCTTCGTAAGGGAGTAAGATAGTTGTCTAGCTGAGGTTTTATTCTGGGAAAACAAGTCCTAAAGAAAGGACCCACTGAAGCTCTTATCTTTGTGGGATGTCTGTCCTGTCTACTGACTTTACCTACAGCTCTCTCTCCAGCACTCAATGTTCTTTTCTTGCCTTGCACACTACAGGACAGGCAGCCCAGCTGTGACACCAGAAACTTCAGTGTTAGTGTGACAGCTGGTGTGCTGGTGCTCAGAAGGGCAACTAGCACTTGGTAAATCTACCTTGAACTGGGGAAGGAACAAACTGATACAAAAGCCAGGAACAGAGATCAGTGGAATGTCTACTAAGGGTGACTGCATTTTCAAGAAAGGAGCAGTTGAAAATTATCAGATGTGGCTGCTTATAAACTGATTTCAGGTACTCAATGAGAGCAGGAAGCACCCTTCCAGGCTGAGACATCTCTCTGGCTACAACAGGTACTTTATAACTAAATGCTCCTTTCTGAAGAAAAAACAACAACAACAACAACTACAACCTAAAACAAACAAACAAACAAAAATTCCCTGAAAAAATGAAACTTCATACAGCATTACAGACACCAAGCTAAGATGAAGTTCACCTGAACTGGACTATTAACAAGAATTTCATACCACTAAATAGAGGATGACTTGAAACAAGCCGGGACTTCCAAACTAAGACCACAAATTCATGTGCACATGTCTTCACAAAACAAAAGCATCAGGCGTTTCTTCTGCTAAATCCAAGTAGCTATATCGCTATGTCACTGTCTTCAGGGCCCAGGGACTTGAAAACCCTTCCAGCCAACCTTCTAGGAAAGTGTTTACAGAGAAATTAAAATGATTGCTTATTACTTACTTTGTTCATGTCTTTGTTCATAAGAGGACGATAGACTGGGTAAGTTCTAGCTAAGTCAGAAGTCCAGGCAAAATAACAGGCCTGCTATGCTCTTCTGCTCATCCCTGGAAGAAACATTCTCACTCCCTTTAACTGGTTCTGAATATGCAACATTGAAAAGTTTAAGATATGAGGTTTTAAAACAATTGTTAAAACAGTAGAAAATGAGGTTTTTCATGTTTTAAGTTTAGCATGGTACAGTTTAAAGAGAAACACATCTTTATCCCATAAATGGAGCATTTAAATAAAAATAATCACACAAAACAATCCAACCACCAGGGCATTTAAAATTTTTCTCAGAAAACACAATTCCCAATTTGAAAATCAAGCACTGTACCTGCAAAAACCCAGAGGTAACACATACTGCATTATAAGGTTTCTGCTTTGCTCCAGCAAAATCCTCTGAAGTCTCAATCTCCAGCATAATGTTTCCCAGATGTCTAAACTAGTTGCCATGCCAACTAAAGCAGCTTAAATTAAATGAGGGCCTGAAACGGCACCTGCATCACTCCAGGTCTGTTGCACATTAAATAAAGCTCTCTTGACAGGGCCTCAGAGGTGCCATTAACTTGAACAGCATCTATCTGATTATTGTTTGAGTAATTTAATGAGGGTCTCCACACAAGAGTAAAAACAGGGTACTATTACCCTCTCTTGGTCCTTCTAAATGGGACAGCCTCTCTAACAGCTGGTGTACCTACTGGGTCAATGACTTTGCAATGGTCTTTGAAGTTATCATCGGCTAAAGATGACCTATAGAACCAGTGCTTAGGTTTCCAGGAGAATATTAGTATATTAAGCATTTCCTAGATAAAAACTTGTCATTAAAAATAAGATCATTAAAAACACACTGTGCATGGTGTACCAACCTCAGAGTGATTTGAACAGCCCTGCTATAAAATAAATTGCTGCTGATTGCAGCAATTAGTTAAGTAGCTCCATGAAATATGAATTTCAAAATGTACTGATTTGCTTCAGAAAAACGAAGGATGCAAATGAATAATGACAATCGGGTTTGGGAGCAGGCACCGGGCACCGCAGCTCTCAGGCTTCCGGTGCTCAAGACAAAACAACAGTGTCTCTGTGTTGCTTTATGAAGTTGATTTCTCCTTGAAAGTTAACATTTCAAGTTTCTTTACTGCTTTCTCAAATACCGGTTACCAGAGGATGTGACTTTAACAGACACACAAAACCAGGTGAGAGAGTTTATGTTAATTAGTGGAGGTCGCATTTCCAGTCAGGACAAAGCCAAGACTACTTTACATTCCTAATTTATTTTTTTTTAAAGATTCATTCCTATTAGTTATTTTACTATTGCATATTTGTGAATGCAGGGTGGTGGTGGTGTGGTTGGAGCACAAGAGTGTAGGTACCTGTAGAGGGTGGAGAGAGCCTCTTGAACAAGGTGCTGGGAATTTAACTCAAGTCCTCTGGAAGAGCAGTATATGTTCTAAACTACTTAGCCATTGCTTCAGCCGGTGGTCTGAAATTTCCTGAATCCACACTTTCTCCACTGAACTTGCTTTATACACCTACAACCTCATGCTGTTAATCAAACATCACCATGGTATGCAAATGCCATAGTTTTCTTTCTCCTGCTATAACACCACGACCACGAGCAACCTGGGGAACATCCTACAGCTCCATCCTGCAGGGAGATCAGGGCAGGAACCTGGATTGGGGAAGTGATGCAGAGGCTATTGAAGAAATGCTGCTTATTGACTTGCTCAGCCTGTTTTCTTACACACCCAAGATCACCAGCTCAGGGCACCCAAAATGGGCCCTTCCACATCAACCATCAATTAAGAGAAATGCCCCCCATAGGCTGGCCTACAGACCAATCTTATGGAGGCATTTCTATTTACAAGTAATAAATATACCGAGGCTGGGAGATGTTAAGATGCCTGACACAATACTATGTTTAAACCTGCTTTAATGATGTTGAAGTCTGACTCTTTGCCTTTTCAAGGTAGAATACCAAGCTGATCAAATGATGCTACCCTTCTGCTAGTAACTGAAAAAGAACAAAGGTTAAAATGTATCTCAGGAGGGCTGGGAAGATGGCTCAGGGGTTAAGAGCACTGGATGCTCTTCCAGGTGGGTCCCAGCTTCAGTTCAGAGCACCCATATGGCAGCTCACAACTGTTTGTACCAGTTTCGGAGGATCTAGACCCTCGCAAAGACACATGCAGGCAAAACATCAATGCCCACAAAATTAAATTAATTAATTAATTAAAAAGTACCTCAGGTACAAGTCTATTTCACCATTTCTTTGCCTATTTCTATGTCCTGAGCATCCACTGTCTCTAGTCTTGTTCATTTTATTCTGTTAGTCAAATTTTACAACTCTGAAAATTCATGAATCCATCCATATAAATTCTCCATCCATATAAATCATAGGTGGTTACTTAAATCACTTCATATTCTCTACTACTTTTGAGAGAAAATAAAAATGACTGTGCTCCCTTCCCCCAACAGATGTATATACATGTATGTATAAAAAGGACAAGGGATTCCAGGGTAATTTTTGGGCTATGGTAAGATAGAGGGGTAGGTTATAGGCCTTTAGCAGGAAAACAGAAAAAATATATAAATTAGATTATTAAAAATATAAGTCAAGCCTTTGATGAGAAGACAAAGTTACTGTAAGTTTGGAAGTCATTAGATGATAAAATAAATGAAAGTAGGTTAGCACTTTCCCTTAGAAACACAGTGCTTGCCTAGACAATGTAAGGCCCTGGGCTTCTGTTGCCAGCAGTGGCAGGAGTCAGAGAAGGATGGTTACCACAGTTAACTTCTTGGGCTTGAGGTGTTTTTCAGTGATGCCATGAGCTAGCTACTCAGGGGGCTGAGGCAGCAGGACCCCAACTTTGAGGCCTTCCTGTGCTACACAGTAAGTTCAAGTCCAGCCTGTGCAACTCAGTGAGACTGCCTCAAAATAAAGAGCTGAGGCTACAGCTCAGTCGATGAGCACATACAAGGCCATGGTTCAATCTCCAGGACCCCACAAACAGAAAGAAGGAAAATGAAAAAGGAATAAGCAAATATCAGTCTTTACTTTCTATCAAATGAAATGTCACATATAGGGTATTAGTGCTACATGCTCATATTTCTCTGCAGAAGACATTTACATATCATTTTAAAAAAAAATCCCTTTATCTCCAGCTGTAGCTCAAATCTTCTGACCTCAAGGCAATAGCACCCATGTGCTTGTGCTCCAAAGAGAAGGATGCACATGATTAAGATTAAAGATTAAAAATGATCTTTAAAAAAAACCATGTAAACAGATCACCGGTAATGGAGTTATAAACTCAACCCTGATGACAGGACTTTCTTTAGAATAATGCACACTGTGTCAGCAGAGGAGCTGTGGGTGACAGTGACCAAACACCACTTCCTGCCAGACTGCCACAAAGGCTGCTTAGGACAAAATCAGAGGAAAGCAGGGTTAAAAAAGCTTCTGGGGACCAAAGAAATGAAGTGGGATGGAGAGGAAGGGAAAGGAGGACGGGTGTTCAGAAGTAAAAACAGGTTTGTGTAATTTATTCTTACAGAAAAGACTATGAGAAGATTAGAAAATTAATCTAGATCCTCAACAGTAAGCCTTCCCTGACCTCTTGCTTCAATTAAAACAATGTGAACTATGATCAATATTTACTTAACCCATCCCTGGAATGCTACAGCTACTTTAGGAAGATTTAAGAACTCACGATAATCAGCTTCATGCCAGAAATCCTGACTGCCCCAACTGTCAAAGATAATTCTGCTGAAAAAAGGCAATCCAATCACCACAGAAACAAATGCTGACATCAAATTCTGACCTTCTATTAACAGTAAGATGATTGAGTACTTTTCTGTTTTTAGGAAGTCATGATTACTCAAGCAGTCTCAGAGGCTGCAGGACGGATGCCAAGAGCATCTTAGTTTAACCATCATCATTAGTATCAGTAAATACTGACTGGGTACCAAGTGGGTGTAGAGAGCATGCCAGCTCAGTGACGGCACAGAGAAAGAGGATGGATGAACACACAGCAAACAGTCAAGGGACCGAGGAGAGACTCACACTGTATACAGGAACGATACAGCAAGGACAAGGGAACAGGATTACTACGTGCATGGACACAGACGCTTGGCCAAAACAACAGTTGCTACAGTCTTCACACTTTGTCATGCACCTCAATTTACTTTGTTTTGTCTGTTCCCACTAACTCTGAGAAGTCAGCCCTATTTTCAAAATCATTCCATAGAGAGGCAGGAGGTCTAGAAGGGTAAGCGAATGAGTCAGAGGTCACACCAGCTGGAAGCAGACCTCCGGTGCTAGAGCCAGCCCTTGTTCCCAACTATACCCTGTTTGTTAAAAAAATGAAGCAAACCCCAGAAATACAAAATCACATGACAAGCTAAGAACAAAATAATTACACTTCAGAAGGGAAAAATACTTGGAAACTGTTGTTTGAAAATGAGAAGCTGAACAGACTTAGCCTGTGGGATGCAGAGCCCAAATGATCGGGGTTATGATGTTGACTGTCACTTACCAGCTTGTTAACATTAGGCAAGCTATGTAACTTTTCTGTGCTTATAAAATAGGCATAATGATGTCCTTGCCAGGATTTGGGCAACTGTGTTTAGAATCACACAGTGTCTGGCATGAAGGGGAAAGAATGAGGTGGTAGTCATCATTATCACCTTTCCGAGGAGGAGAAACATAGTGTTTATTAAGTCTCAGTACCAGGAGCTGTGCCAGATGCTGGACACCCATAATTCATCCACTGGTAAGGAGGAGTGCCATCAAGTGACTTTCTCAAGGTCAGAAGTCAGCAAGCTGGGCAGGGGACTGAAATATGAACTCAGGACTGCTTAAAAGAAAAAGTACGACTGTGTTCTTATTCTTCCCTCTTTCTTTCTACCAGATGGGTTGAGGTTCGGTGGGGGAAACACTCAGGTGAAGTAAAAGAACGTAAGAAGAACACTGACAACTGTTCTACAGAGTTCTTTTGAGCCAAAAGATTTTCAATGATTGGGGATTTCAAAGTGAAAGGCTAGGCAATCTCAAAAGAGTATCCCTGCTGAAGGAGGACAAGACTTTTCATTCTTAAGGACGAGAGGTATCAGCCTGTGGCTCAGGCAGGTCTCCTTGTCTTAGTCTCCCAAACGCTGAGATCATACACACGCCCACACCTGGCTACTCACCATCTTTTAACTTTTTGGCCTTGCAGTACACTTTTTATTCTTACTTTTTAATTGTTTTATCTTTCATGTGTATAGATGTTTTGCCCATATGTATTATTTGTATACTACATATATGCTTGGTGGCCAGGGGCCAGAAGAGAGTGTCAGATCCCCTGGGACCTGGGTTACTTATAGTTATAAGCCACTAAGTAGAGAGTGCGATTGAACCTGGGTCCTCTGAAAGAATAGTACTCTTTTTGTTGTTGTTCTTATTTTGCTTTGTTTTTCAAGACAAGCTTTCTCTGTGTGTAGTGCTGGCTGTCCTGGAACTCACTCTACAGGAAGTATTCTCAACCACTGAGATGGCCCATCTCTCTAGCTTGTGTTGTTCGTGTATTAATGCAGTCTCATATGAGTTCTTCTGGTTCTGGAAAACATTATGTTCACCATAGGTACATTCCTCTAGATCCAGTCACATATGTACAAAAAGTTCTTGTGCCAGAAAAAGAGTTTTCTACAGGAATGAGTCACTTTAAGAAGTAAGTAGATGGGCTGGAGAGATGGCTCAGCAGTTAATAGCACTGGTTGTTCTTCCAGAGGTCCTGAGTTCAATTCCTAGCACGCACATGGTAGTTCACGACCATCTATAATGGGATCTGATGCCCTCTTCTGTCATGAAGGCAAGTAGTACAAATAGAGCACTTATATAAATAAATAGATCTTAAAAAAAAATAAGTAGGCCTATATAGTTGGTTTCCTACAAACTGAAAACTAAGAGAACAACTCTAAGAGCTAATCTCTGTGAGAACTCAGGGAACTTCTTATGTGAATTCCTGGCATTGGCAAAAGGTTTTGTATTCATGGGCTGAGAGTGGTAACAACCAGCTACAGGTTAGCATCTTGCAATTGAGCATGCACACATCCGAAACCAAAGCCTGAGCTGGCAAAGTGGAGCAGTGGGCAAAAGGCGCCTGATGCCAGGGTAACCGAACAACTCCTGCAAGTTGTTCTTTAGCTTCTGTGTGAGCACCCCTCCCCCACAAGTAGATAAGCGTAATAAAAACAGCTGGCCTTGAACTTACTTTGTAGTCCATGCAGGCCTTGAAGTTTCTAGTCCTGCCTCCTAAGTAGCTTTCACCACCAGCACACCCAGTACAACCTAATCCTATTTCCTACCATCTGGTTTTCTTGTCTCCTCTAAGTATCAGTAAGAGGAAAAAGAGGTTCCAATTAGATATGTAACATTAAACCTATGACCAATTATGTGATCCAGGGGTATTAATATTTAACAACATGCATAGAGCAAAGCATTAGAACCAGTAGCATAGAAATAAAGAGCATGCTGATAAAATACAGACTTGTGCTAGTGTTAGGTCTATTAAGTTTCCTGAGGTACTGCTCTCAAATCGAGTTGCTAGCAGGAGACACAGCTGGTCTGTGAAGTAGCTAAGCGCCCCACTGATTCCCCATATCCTCCAATTAAGGTGAGTCTGATGTATTTATAGTGGCTTCGGAAACCTCCAGGTCTCCTCGTAGCACATGCATCCTGGTATCTAGCAACCTTAAAAAAAAAATAAAAACGGAGTCACAACAGTGGGACATGACAGAATAGATCAAATACATCCAGTCCCAGGAGTTTCCTTAAACCCCCACACCTGAATTAAGCCTGGCAGGCAGCTCACAATCAAAGGTTAAGCAGAAGGCTAAGCAGTTTGGGAGATGATAATAGGGTTCTCAGGCTTTTCAGAGGCTCAAATTAGGTGTGCCTTTGTAGATCTGATCCTCTGAAGTCCAGAGCTGGTGCGTTTCATTTGCCCCAGCTGGGGAGGTTTAGAGATATATTTATATTTTAATGGAGAGGTGAAAGATTAGAGTGGAGCTCTCCCATCCCCCACGTCACCTGGAACAGAGGTGTTTCAAAGAGCTGGTGTGAATAAGTTGTTCCAACTACGGCGACTCTCTTTAAAGGAGAGAAGGAAAAATTCCAACTGAGTCAGAACTTTTAAACAGCCTCTTTTTAAAAATAACGTTAGGATTCTGTCATAGACTAAAGCCTGGGTAACCTTCATGCGGGCCGGAAGGGCTGGCAGAGGCCCCAAAGATGTGACAATTGTTACAGGGAGGAGGTTCTTGAGGTTTCAGGCTGAAGGAGAAATTTATGCCAAAAATCTACTTAGTGAGAAAGAGCTGGTAAAAATAATGGAAAAGCAGGAAGGTCCACAGAGGATGCAGTCCGGACAGATGGTTCAGCAGTGCTACTGAGCTGTAGTAACCATCATCTTCAAAGAACACAAGGTACTGGAGTTAGTCCATTCCAAATTAAGAGCTAAGACCTTTAAACTTTTTTTAAATGTCTGGCCTACATGTAGGTCCATGCACTGCATGAATGCTTGGTTCGGTGCTCAGCAGTGGGGGTTGGATTGATCCTCTGGGATTGGTTTTACACATTCAAACCTAGATCCTCTAGAACAACCACTGCTATCGTGCTAGCCCAACAACTGAAAACCTTACTTTTACAAAATTCTACTCTATGGTTGGAGAGATGGCCACTCAGCAGTTAAGAGCACTGCCTGCTCTTCCAGAGGACCACTCACATGGCGGTTCACACATGTAGTGAGAACTTTGTTTTTGTTTTAATCCCAGATGTGGGATATAGAGCTACTTCAGATTGCCCATAGCAGCTAGGATTTGCCTCATGCTCTAGCAGGGGTGTGGTTTTGCCAGTACACAGAGTTTCTGCAACTGTGTGACATTTGGAATTCTGGGGACTCTTCAGAGGGTACATAAATGCAAGGCCCTGAGAGGCAGAGGTGTTGGTGGTTGGTTGCTGCTGGTCACAGTTTATTAAGTACTCGTGTGCATGGAAGAAGGAAGAAATTAGGTATCTGAGTGGCAAAGATCAAACTTGCCCCGAGGAATTCAATACCCCTAACCAGCAGGAGGAAGTCTCCAGATACGTTGCCTCTGTTCTCCTCTATCCTTTCTTCCCTTCTACTTTGAGTTAGGGTGTTGGAAATGGTGGGAGAAAGAAATCAACAAAGTAGTCAAAAACAGGCTACAAGTGGCCACTTGTAGCAGCAAGGGAGGAAGAAGTCTGGGCTGAGGAAAGAGGATCCTGATGCCCTGATCTGAGGCTCTACTATCACTCTCAAGCTCCATCCCCACCCCCAAACCCTACCCAACTCCTCCAGCCCTGCCACAGCCCCAGAGCTTTTCAGGGGGCACTTACCAACCACATTTCTGTTTAGGCATAAAGACTCCCAGCACCAAACCACTGCTCAGGGGTAACCCTCTGGCTAGCAAGTGGGGAGGACCCAGCAGTCTTTGCAGACTAGAAGGGACAACAACTAATGACTTATGTGACCATTCTATTCCCCAGGACTGATGTGAGTGCAGCAGGGTGCAAACCTGGGACCACTCCTAAGTACAGGGACATGTGTGGATAGGGAGATGGCGTGGGACTAGCCTCTCCTTTAGTCCAAAGCTTATCTACAATAGAACCTTAAGGCTCGAAGCGGAGTTTGTCAGGAGGCCGGGGGTCAGCACAGAGGGGATCGGAGCTACAGTGGCTAAAGAATCCTCGTTCCTCAGAACAGACTTCTCCTTCCTCTCCTTTCAGCAGCAAATGCCTGCTACGCACTTCTGTCTGTAGGTCCAGATCCAGGAGATCCAACACACTCATAAACACACATGCAGACAAAACATCAATGCACATAAAACAAAAAGAAATCAGTGAAAATTGATGGGTTGGTGGCACATGCCTTTAATCCCAGCACTTGGAAGGCAGAGGCAGGAGGATCTCTGTGAGTTTGAGGCCAGCTTGTTTACAGAGCAAGTTCTAGGACAAGGAGGGCTATACAGAGAGAAATCCTCTCTCTCTCAAAAAAAAAAAAAAAA
>NW_022196911.1:74305038-74316415 GCF_008632895.1 Mastomys coucha
AAAAAAAAAAAAAAAAACAACAAAAAATAATTAATCAATTATTTTAATTCCCTCTAGGGCTGGAGAGATGGTCAGTGGATATTGCTTTTATAGAGAACCTGACTTGATTTCAAGCACCCATACTAGGCAGCTTACAACCATCCCATTCTAGGGTATCCAGGGCCCTCTTTGGCCTCCATGGGCATCTGCACTTACATGAACATATCCCATATACGCATGTGTGTATCTCAATCATACACATAATTTAAAAACAAACAAATAAACAAAAACTCAGAGGCTAAAAAGCCAGCTCAGAGATCAAGAGCAATCTCTAGTACCCCAGAAGATTGAGTTTGGTTCCCAACACCTATGTTGGGCTTCGAGGAGGGGGTAGGAGGCCTCTTGGGGCTTCCAATGGGCATACACATAGACACACATACACATAATCTTAAAAATTAAAAAGATAAAACTTAAACGCCTTCTTCACCATATCCAGAGTAGGCTTGTTACTTCCAGCACTCTGTGGATGTCTGTCTGGCACTCATGAATACACAGTGGCTATCGTTGCCTGCACAAGACCCAAATAAGATCAAGCCAGTCAACTTTCCAGTATAGCGAGGAGCTATTTACAGTTGATGACTGCAGTCAGGCTTTTTTAAGGGTGGGGCCTCTGATGGGTAGACTATACTCCAATGGATGGCTCCAAACACATTATATATGGGCAGTACAAATTGGACTGCATGGTTCATTAAAAAACAATATAAAACAAAAACTACAGAGGACACAAAATTTTGAAGAGTAGGAAGGTGGGGGTGGGGGTGAGAGGATGGCAGGTAAATATGACCAGAATACAAACGTATTTTAAGAAAGGAAGTCCACTTACTCATGTTGATGCCATCAGACACCCATGTGCTTCACAGGCCCTGCTACTTTTTTATAGTGTCCCTGAGTTCTAGCTCTCTGAGGCCTTTCCTGACTAGCGTTACAAATGCTCTCCTGCCCATCTGTCTCATTTTAGTCTTTGAAATAACTGAGGCAGGCACTATTATTTAAATTTCATAGTGAGGAAATTGAGGCACTATGAGATTATGAAACATGCTCGATATCACACAAGCAAGTAAGACATAAAGAAAATATTCAGACCTGGGGTCAACTTTAGAATGCCAGCTTCTGTCTTTCACTGCAAGAGATTTCCCTTCGACCTCAGGCTAGCAGAATTCTGAACCAATCATAAGGATTTTGAAATAAACCTAGAACAATGGTCAATACCAAGAACACTTATTAGAGGAGCCACCAAGTCTTGGTATTCACAAGAAAGGGAGCCATGTGGCTAGACAGTCTAATATCAGAATACTCTGGCAGGGCATGATGGTGCATATATTTGGGAGGTAGGAACAGGGGGACTGCCATGAGTTCAAGGCAAGCCTGGCCTATACACAGCAAGACCCTGTCTCAAAAAACAAACCCAAGCCCAAACAACCAACCAACAAAAACCAAACCAAAACAAAACAAAAAAATCCAAAGCCAAAATCAAAATATGGAAATAGGGAATGAAGGACAATTTTCATATCCTATGTCTGGTCTGCCAACTCACTTTAGAATAATGAGAAAAAAAAAAACTGATCCAGGGCAGGGAGGGAGTGGGAAACATAAGGACCAGAGTTCAGTGCCAGCAGACAGAGAAAAGCTGGGCACAGTGGCATGCTGCAGTATCAGTGCTAGGGAAACACAGACAGGGAACCCCTGGGACTTGCTGGTTAGTCAGGTCTAGCTCAGTCCATGAGCTCTAGAGTCAGTGAGAGACCTGGCCTTTACAAACTTGGAGAGTCAATGGTGATGCACACCTCTTTGATCCCAGCACTCAGGAGAAAGAGACAGGAGAATCTTTGGAGTTCAAGGTCAGCTGGGTCTACAAAGCAGGTTCCAGAACATCCATGGCTGTTACACTGAGCAATATTGTCTCAAACAAACAAAACAAGACAACAACAACAAACCAAAATAAAACTATTTTATTTTGGAAAGCAATTGAGAAACACACCTAATGTTGACCCCTAGCTTTCACACTTAGCACCGCACACAGAGGCACACAGAGAATTAACGAAAACAAACAAAACCCAAAAGTAAATAAAGCAATTTATTATAACATCAGAGAATGAGAAGCGTGTGAGTTTGTAAACTATTAGAAATGCCTCCTCTACACTGTGAAGGTATTATGCAAACATGTCCAAAAAAAATCCACTAGCTAAGAAGGCACTTAATAGGGCTAGTCACTGAAACAGTTCCAGTTGAGCACATGAGAAAGGCTGTGATACAGTCACATAAAAATTACCTAGCTGGGCATGGTGGAGCATGCTTTTAATCCTAGGATTTGGGAGGCAGCAGCAAATGCTTGAGTTTGAAGCCAGTTTGGTCTACATATTGATTTCCAGGCCAGTTAGGGCTACACAATGAGTCCCAGTCTTTAAAAATTAAAAATAAGCCAGGCGGTGGTGGCACATAATCCTAGCACTTGGGAGGCAGAGGCAGGCGGATTTCTGAGTTCGAGGCCAGCCTGGTCTACAGAGTGAGTTCCAGGATAGCCAGGCCTACATAGAGAAACCCTGTCTTGAAAATACAAAACAACAACAACAAAACAATAAAAATACCTGTGGGGTTAAATACTCATTATCTATCTAGAATTCAAAAGTAGAACAAGCAGGCTACTGAAGAACATGATGCTCTTTGTGCAATGATCTATTGATGTTACATATTTTTATAGAATAAAACCACTGCCTTTAACTGATTTAACTGGATTGAGAAAATGGAGAACCCATTGTATCAAACTATTTCCTATAGAATAGATGTGAGTAGAAAGTTCTGAAAAGCTAACTTTAGTCTCAATCACTTTTTACTGATTTTTGTTCTTGTTTTGTTTTCCTAGACAGGGTTTCTCTGTGTAGTCCTGGCTGTCCTGGAACTCACTCTGTAGACCAGGCTGGCCTCAAACTCAGAAATCCACCTGCCTCTGCCTCCCAAGTGCTGGCACTAAAAGTGTGTGCCACAATCCCCAGTTTATTTACTGATTTTAAATAATGGAAACAGATCAATCTATTTTCAATTTACACTGCACAACAACCAACAGTAAGCCAGATTATTAAAAAGAGATCTTAGAATATTAAATATTGAATAGGCTTCACATTAGGAAGTTTTACAATTATTTTTCTTTCTTTTAGAAGACTCTTCATCTTAAACCAAGTATAGCAGTCATATGGTACATTCCCAGAACTGAAGAGGCTTAGGCAGGAAAACCGCCACGTTTGAGGCCACCCTGGGATACAAAATGAAAATTTCTCATCCAAAAAATGGCCTTTCTCCAAACTCATACAGATGTGCCAGTCTCTGGCTCCCATATGCTATCAATCTCAGGATTGAACCTGGTTTTAAATATTCTTAAAGTCATTTATAGATTGATCAAGAGTTAGAGTTTGTATCTATATATGAATGCACACACCACAGCTTGCCTATAGAGGTCAGAGGACAACTTTGGGGAGTTGGTTGTCTTTTTCCACAACGGGGGTTGGTTCTGGGGATCAAACGGAAGTTAAGTTATCAGGCCTGGTTCAAGCATTTTTTAATAGTCTTTACCTCAATGTGATGTATGTGACTTTTCCAAAGGACACAGTGAATCCTTGCATACTATAGTTTACTAAACTCCCCCTGCCAGATTCTCTTATAAAAGAACAACAGTTAAAACATGCTCTAATTCACTTCAAATAAAATGAATTCTAAACTCCTGCCATACCCAGCTGAAGGAAAATTCCAACCATAAATACAAGACTTTATGAATTCTCATTCTTTACGTTCCCCCTCCTTCTCAAATCAAGTCCACAGAGAAGAAAATTTCAACCGAAATGAAAGTGAAAGCATTAAATACACGGACAAGAGACTCTGGCTTGTGGATATTGTCAATTTCAAACAATGCTTTCTGAAGACAAGCAAAACAGCAATGTGCCAGAGCAAGCAAGTTATGTTCTCTTTTAACAAATGGTCAGCTCTAAATCTCATCATCAGCCCTTCAACAAAAAGCACAGTGACTTTGCAAGCAGAGAGGAATTGGTGTGCTTCAATGAGAACCACTGACCTTTTCTGAAGCATGCCTGAGCTTCCCCATAGAAATCAATGGAATAAAAGGTCATTCTGTTTAAGTGTTCGAATGGCAAATTCCTTTTCCTTTTAGAGCAAACTAATTTATTGTATAGAATGTCACAAATTAAAACTACCTCAATTTCAACTTAAAACTGACTTAAAAATCACGGGCCCCGGAGAGATGGCTCATTGGGTAAGAATGCATACTGCTCTTGCACAGGACTGAAATTCAGTTTCCAGTATCCTCAAGCAGATGGCTTACTACTGCCTGTAACTCCAGTTCCAGAGGGATTGGACACATCTGACCTCATGCAGATATACACACACACACACACACACACACACACACACACACACACACACACACACCTTAAAAATAAATGATTAAAAAAAAATTAACTGAAAATTCTACCACCAAAAACCTAGCAAGCACCATGGAAAACAGTTTGTTACTGTCCAAGAGGATGCTGGCTGAGTCTCTGTCACTACCACTGAAGGTGTACACGTGGTAGGATGAAAGGGCTGGGGATGTGCCCCATTGCTAAAGTGCTTGCTCAGCTTCCACACGGCCCTGGGCTCAGTCTCTAGCACTGCAGGAGACTGGATGTGGCAGTGCCAACCTGTAATCTCATCATTTGGGGGGATGGGGTGGAGGTAGAAGGATCAGGATTTTAAGGCTAGCCTGGGTTACACAAGGCCTGCCTCAAAAACAATAAGACAAGAGCATCCCAAACAAAAAGGCATTACTTCAAACTTCAGCCTTCACAAAAGGCATTGGGAAAGAGAAAAGTCAGCTATATCTGTCAAATGAAGAAGGTGGAGCCTGATGATCACCAATAGCAACCATCAAAAACAAACACATAAACATAAAAATCCAGAGACGGAGAGCCAAGAAACACGAATTTCAGGCCAGCCTGTATTATAGGACAACCTGGGCTAGACTGATGAGATCCTACTCAAAAAAACCAATCAACAGAAGCCACAAAAACTTTGGTGGAATAGTTTTGCTTTTTATAACGAATATGACAATTTTAAGAGCTGTAGATGTAGCTAAGTAGAATGCTTGTCTCACTTACAAGGAGCCTTAGGTTTGACTTCAGCAGTGCAAAGTGGGAGAGCATGCCTGTATCCCAGCAACTGAGGTGGAGGCAGTGGGCTGAAAACCTCTCAAGGTCATCCTATTCTTAACCACAGAGCATGTCTGAGGCCAGCCTGGGCTACATGAAATCTGTCTCAATATCTAACTACCTAGAAATAGTTGTTTGTTTGTTTTTAATGAGCCGCTATCTACACTGGCAACTACAGTTTTCATTTACAAAAAGCTGAGATCTTCAATGATCTCTTAGTACATTCAGAGTAAAAGATGAACATTAGTCCACAAGCTGCAAAATATATTGATTTTACTCCCAACACAACAGATATGAGAAGGACAAGCATAGGGAATAGTTTAGTAACTAGGCATCATGTTTGGTTTTGGTCATAAGGCTCCTCCCTCTTCCAATCTGAACCCCTTTATCTGACTACGCCTATAACCCCCATCTCCAAACAACACACCCAGCTACATCAGAACTCTCTCAGAGATTCCTACCTGAACTGGGCTACATATACATAAACACCCCTCTGAACAATAGTGTAAGTATCTCTGCCCCTAACAACCATCAAATTTGGACAGTTTCTATTCAGGTATAGTTTCAGTGTATGTGGGTATAAAGAATGGAAAGGCTGATTTGGCCTTAATTAGTTTTGGGTGCATGCACTGTAAGGCAAACTGTGTCCCTAACTAATCAATCAAAATAAAGAACCTCCCAAACTATACCCCTTAGCAACCAAACTCTCCTTCTTATTCTTATAGGCCCCATGAAATGGGACCGTCTGGTGTGGCCCTCAAGAACTCGCCTGTATGTGGCCAGCTGTTGATCTAATCTATACTATCTCTGTGCTCCAAGTAAAGTTATCTTGCCCTATTTGCACATCTGTGTGAACCCTTATTATCTGTGCTTTAGGAGGAGGCTAATAACCTGGAAACATTCAAGCTGGACCTAGCTCGGAACAGTTAACAAGTGACATGCTAATCTCTAGCCAAACAAAGACTACAGTTTGTTTCTGCTACTCTACTGAAATATCCACCCTCTTAATGCCACTTGTTTAAGTTCTTCCTATCCTTTGATGAAGATCTAAAATGTTTGTTTTTCCTGTGTGAAGCCATGCCAACTCCCCTCCCGCCTTTCAAACTCTAACATCTCTTGTCTATATTCTTCTGGCACATCCTCCCATATCCATTAGGTATTTTATTTCTTCCTTTTTAATTTAAAAATTTATGTACATGGATGTTTTGCCTGCATGCCACATGTGTGTCTGGTTCCTGGAGAGGCCAGAAGAGGACACTGGATAGGATGGAACTGGAGTAGGCACAGTTGTGAGTTGCCATGCAGATGCTGGGGATCAAACCTGGTCCTTTGCAAGAACAGCTAGTGCTCTTAACAACTGAGCCATCTCTCCAGATCTGAGTTTCTTCATCTTAAAATGAAGATAGGAGTGAAGGGTTTAGGACACATTAAATTTGTTTTGAAAGTCTGTATTCACAGAAGTTCGTTTAAAGTCATTCTTTGGTGAATGAATAAACGAGACAGACCAGACACAGATGAAATGATCACTAAGTGGGAATCCAGCTAGTCCTTGGTGGTTCTGCTATATTCTTGCAGTTTCCTCTACTTCTATCTCACGCTTCAGAGGTAAAGGGCCATGCTTGGTGACACTAAGTGAAAGCCTTTGTATTAAATCATCAAATGCTCTTCAAGTCATTTAGCCTTTAAAATTAAACTAGAACCAGTGATCATTAAATCTTGTGTCCTCACTATACCTGTTTGTTTCTCAAGACAGCAAGTTACTCAGGCTAGCCTTGAACCTAATCTTTGTTCCTCTGCCTCCCAGGTGCTGAAACTATAGGCATGCATTATCAGTTCCAGTCTCTGTTTTTAAATCATCATACTGCTTTTCAACTTATAATCATTATCTTTATGATTAAACTTTATACTAGATCACAAAATCTATAAGACAAGAGATCCCTTTTTTTAAATCACTTAGAATGTTTATTTTGTACCCATTATGTCAGGCACTGTTCTAAGTCACAGGAATCTCAGGGCTAAAAAAACAGGCAAAAAAATCCTACAAATAAGGGTAATAATGCTTATACTCGCAGAACACTACAAGAAATTCTTAATGTGTCTCTTTAAAACTCCCAGGGTGGACTTCTGGTCCATGCCGCACTGCTGGTGTGGAGAAGAGTGCAATTACCTGTGAACTTCATGTGAGTCCTTCTCTGCACTGGCTCCTAGCCTCTCCAAGGGCTACAGAGCTATCTCTCAGAGATTTCAAAGGGTTGAAACCCCTATCATTAAACACTCCTGGAATACCCAAGCCTAATGTCCAAACGCCAGTATGTGGACTTTTCTGCACAAAACATTAAGATTATATCTCAAGCTAAAAATAAGCCTTTCCCAAAACAAATTAGTATTTACTTCTAATCCAGTAAGTATCTGGTACTTTTAAGGGCCCTGTTTATGTGCACTGCATAGAGTTCTGAATCGTAGCTGAAGAAAATATTGGTCCTTGGTCAAAGAATTAGAACTGTTTTTTCCCTTCCCTACTTCTCTTTCTGTCTGCCTTCCCTTCCTTCCTTCCTCCCCTCTTCCCTCCCTCCCTTCCTTCCTTCCTTCCTTCATCCATCTACATCTATCTTAGGCTGGCTTTGAATTCATGATATGGTCCTGGCTGATCTTTAACTCAAGATCCTGTCCCAGCCTCCTGAGTGCTGAGATTATGGATATGTGTTACCACATTGGGCCAATTTTATGCTTCTGGAAAATAAGGCATGAGGAATGACCTGGTTTGGCCCAAAGTATGAGGGAGACAAAGACTCTCTTATCAACTAGGAGCTAGACAACACACAGTCCTTTCTTTAGAGTGTGTACTGCTGAGGTACCTCAAGTGCACCAAGTCACACTGCATGAAAGCATCAATTTTATAAATGACTGATGGATTAAAATTTCACTGAGGATTATGGCATTTAGGAGTTTGGTTTATCATACTGAAACTTCCTAAGCTGTGTGGACCACTGCCAGCTCTATAACCTTGTAAGATGTCCTCATTCCCAAGCCAGCTTAACTGCTCTCTCCTCCTTGGGAAGCACTTCAGAGTTGCCATTTCTTTCTTTTCTTTTCTTTTTTTTTTTTAAATATGGAACGCTTCACGAATTAGCGTGTCATCCTTGCGCAGGGGCCATGCTAATCTTCTCTGTATCATTCCAATTTTAGTATATGTGCTGCCGAAGCGAGCACCATGGTTGCCATTTCTAAGGAAATTAACAGACAACTGTCTATGATAGAATTACCTGTTATTGCAACTGGTGTCAAGAGGGGAGATTTTAATTTTTTATTGCTGAATCAGAAGAGTAACAGACAATTGGTTTTCTTTTTGGTTAACAGGCCTAAAATATCCATAAACCCTCTCACTTTTAATAAACCATATAGTCAGCGTGACCCAATCAGTGTGGGATTTTCATCCTCCATCCTTTCGGTGAAGCGTCACTGGGTTAACTGCGGGATGGAGACTGGTGCCCTGACTATGACTGCCAGAGAGCCGCCTCTGCACCTCACTCTCCTTCGTGCAGTCTCAGAGGCTGCTACGGGTATTATTCTACTGGTCATTATTGCTCTGTATAGAAACAAACAATCTTCAGACCACATCAGTGGAAGGGGGAGATTCATACAGGCAGGAGCTGAGAACGCGATGCTTTCAAGTCAAACTGAATTAAACACCAATCCCAACTCTTTCTACTCTATGATCTCAGCCAAGTTTCTTACCTTTTATGCCTCAATTTTCTCATCTATAAAATGAGAATGAATATACTACCTCATACAGCAGTTTATTATAAGAATTAAATAAATATGTGTAAAGAACTTAGTGTGTTTGACACTTAAATAAGTAATAGCTCCCACCAGTGCCATTAGCACCCCTTTTTCTCATGGAACACACTTAACTCCACCCCGCCCTTAGTATTAAAAGCAAGGACAAGATTGTCCTCTTGACAGTTTGTTTGCTGGATTCAGCAAAGCCACCCATTCCATGGGGACCCTGTATGACATGGGTACTTCTTTGGTTATCTGCAAAGTGGGATAGTGATCATGAACACCTCACAAAGCTACCTGGACACTAAATACAGATCTGCTCAGACGTCCATCTGTATCACCACACAACATCTGATAACAATAACAATGAGCTCGAGCACATACTCGGGATTTTGAAATTACCTGGTTTTCAGGTACTCGACCACGTTTGTAAGGATGAGACAATGTAATTCATGACATGAGCCCCCAGAAGGTAGTAAAGGACAGGCTAAACAATAGTAATCTTAAATGTCCCCTTCTTTCACATTCCCTGGTTAGGATACATTTCTTCAAAATAGTCAATGTGTGGAGGTTGGAGTATGTCAAGGGCAGAGAGCACCTGAGAAAAGGAAAAACAAAAACAAAGACACAAAGTCAAATTGAGAGAATGAAAAAGAAAACAAAGTTTGACACAAATGCAAGTAAATGCTGTTAACTAATGGCTTAAGGCTTAGTAAGAACTGGCCACCGAAACTATTTATTAGTAAAAAAGCATAATCTTTGAGATGGCTTCATAAACGTTCTACCTACAAGATGGTTCTAGCTAAGCTGAAATGGGTTGCATCACACATAACCAAGCACTGCCCAGGAGAGTGGGGGAAAGGAATGTCACACTTGTTTTTAGAGCAACACCTCACCTTCCATTCCTCTGTTCCTCAGTAAGCAAACACACTCCACCTCCCAGACGCCAGGGTATAGCAGGGTTATACATATGAACAAAGCAGTCCCCTGCTTTCATGATTGGAGAAGAGGGATGTACGAAAGAAGCTCCTGCACAATACAGATTCATGCCCTCTATTGCTATGCAAGAAAATCCAAGGAGGGCGGAGGGAAAACACTTCCTAGAAGTAATGCTATTCTAACACTTGAAGGAAGGTTGGTCAGTCGCCGAGCAGGCAATGTGGCAGTATGGGGGCAGCTTGTAGACACAGAAGTGCTCAGTTATGGAGCACAGTGGGTCAGAGGAAAAGCAGAGTGGCATAAAGTCCAAGAGGAAGGCACAAAACACATCATGCACGATCTCCTTGAGTTATGTAAGATAGGATGGATTTTATTCAAAGGTCAAGAAAAGTTACTGGGTAAGGAAACAGCCATTTGGCATCTGAAATTCCAGCACCTGATAAAGCAGTAGAAAATAATACAGTCTTGCTCTCACAATTGCCCTAAGTTCTGGTTATGACATCACACCTAGTTTGCTAAGGCTCAAAGGACTGAGAAGAGAAGAGCAAGAAACAGTGTGCCACAAGTACAAGCTTTCTACTGCTCCCCTATTCTCTCTCTCCCTCTCTCTCTTTCACACACACATACACACACTCTCTCTCACACCCACACACTCTCTCTCTCACACACACACTCTCTCTCTTGCTCTCTCTCTCTCTCTCTCTCTCTCTCTCTCTCTCTCTCTCTCTCTCTCTCTCTCTCTCTCTCTCTCTCACACACACACACACACACACACAGAGCATCAATGTGTAGCCCTAGGTGGTCTGGAATTTGTTATGCAGAGATCTGCCTGCCTCTGTTTTCCTGAGTGCTGGGACTGAAAGGTACACACTACCACACCAGGCTTACCGTAGTTTTTAAGAACTATGTACTTTTGGAGAGGGGTTGAATATTATAAAGCAGGAAAAAGAATAATATCCATAACTACCCAGCCTTTGTTACTGAGTTCATTGCCATCTCATTTAGAAAGTCTGCATACTCTACATTTGAAGCATCAGCTGTACATTAGTATTTTTTTTCAAATATAAATTGCAAAAAAATATTAATTGCAGGATGTAAAATCTTGATTGTTCAATTTTTACTCATTTAGCTATTTACTTATTACCATGATGGGGATGGAATCTAAGGTCTTATGCATATGCTCCACTCTTGTGAAAAAATTTTGAATATTTTTAAAATTTATTTTTACTGCAAATTTTTTAAACATTTAAAGATGTATATATTGTGCGTGTTCACAAGGGGCACAGTGTGCATAGAGAAGTGAGAGGACAACTTTCAGAAGTCGGTTCAATCCTTCTACCATGTGGATCACAGGGAATGAACTGAAATCATCACATCGGGCAGACAGAGCCCTTACCCACTGAGTCGTCTTGAAAGCCCCCCATAAT
>NW_022196911.1:74316575-74321574 GCF_008632895.1 Mastomys coucha
TTTTGCTTTGTTTTTCAAGGCAGGGTTTCTCTGTATAGCCCTGGCTGTCCTTGAACTCCAGAGATCTGACTGCCTCTGACTCCTGAGTGCTAGGACTAAAGGCTTGTGCAACCACTACCCAGTCAATTTCTTTCTTTCCTTCCTTCCTTCCTTTTTTTCTCTCTCTTTTCTTCTTCTCTTTTTAAAACTTTGTTCTATGTATGAGTGCTCTACCTGCATGCCAAAAAGAGGATATCAGCTCCCATTACAGATGGTTGTGAGCTACCATGTGGTTGCTGGGAATTGAACTCAGAACCTCTTAACCACTGAGCCATCTTTCCAGCCCTCCCATCCCCACTACTTTCTTACTTAAATAAAAAGTATATTGTCTAAAGAAGGTGCTAAAAAGAAGATCCACACCACACCTGGGTGTGAAAGCTCGTGGTTTTATTTCCAGTACTTGAGAGGCTTAAAGAGGACTGCCATGCATTAGTGTGGGGACTGAAATACAAATCAAGTATCAGGTCAGCTTGGACCATGGTGTAAAACACTGTCTGATTGTTCTTGTTTTTGTTTTTTGAGACATGGTTTCTCTATGTAGCCCTACCTGGCTTAGAACTCAATGTGGCCCTGGCTGGCCTTTGAACTCAAGAGAGATCTACTCACCTTTGCCTCTGGAGTGCTAGTATTAAAGGTGTTTGACACTATGTCTAGCTGTGAGACCCTGTTTTATACATGTGAGCAAGTGCATACAGACATACACTACAATCAGGAAACAAAACAAACACCTCAAACAATGACTTATAAATTATGATTGACTAATGTCCCTATCACTTTAAATTTTAATACAAGATTTCTCTTCCATCCCTCTTCTTTCTTTTTACAATTTAATTGTGCAAGAAACCTTGTTCACTTTAAAGGCTCCCCTTTTTCAATCATGTGTTCTTCACTTTAAAGTTTTACTTTTTTAATGTTTTTAATGATTTGTTTGTATGTGCATTAGTGTTTTGCTTGCATGCATGTCTGTGTGATATATTAAAAATGGAGTTATAGACAGTTGTGAGCTGCTCTGTGGCTGTTGGGATTTGAATCTGGGTCCTCTACCATCTCTCCAATGCCATTTTAAAATTTTAAATCTTTGTTGCCAGGTAGGTGGCGTACACCTTTAATCCCGAAATTTGGGAGGCAGAAGCAGCTGGGTCTCTGTGAGTTTGAGACCTGCGTGGTTTACACAGGAGTTCAAGGCCAGCCAGGCCTGCATAGTGAGACCCTGTCTCTAAAAATCTGTTTTCAAGCCAGGCAAGGGTGGTATAGACTTTTAATCCTAGCACTTGGGAGGCAGAGGCAGGCAGATCTCTGTGAGTTTGAGACCAGCCTGGTCTACATGAATTCTAGGCCAGCTAGGGCTATACAGAAAAACCCCATTAAACAAAACAAAACAAAAAGTGGTTTTCAACTATAACTTTCTTTGATGAAAAAGCCTTCTCTCAAGTTGAAACCAGCTAACATAGCGGGTTTTAAATAATTTGGACGTTTCTATAAGGATTATGTACATTTCCTTTTAAATTAAAATGTTTAGGGCTGGCGAGATGGCTCAGCGGGTAAGAGCACTGACTGCTCTTCCGAAGGTCCTGAGTTTGGATCCTAGCAACCACATGGTGGCTCACAATCACCCGTAATGAGATCTGACGCCCTCTTCTGGTGCATCTGAAGACAGCTACAATGAACTACGCCGGAGCGAGCGGGCCATCCTAAGTTCAATTCCCAGTAGCCACATGATGCCTCACGGCCATCTGTACAACTACAGTGTATTCATACACATAAAATAAATAAATAAATCTTTAAAAAAATGTTTATAGTGAGAATTTTGATCAGCAGAAAATATTTTCCAGTTTCTTCAAAGAAAGTTTTTATCACGTGAAAACAATTACCCCATTTTTATGTATTTTAAAATCAAGCAGTGTAGCAAATTTGTATAACTTTCCTACTTATGGCACACACAAAAAAATTAACATGAATGTCTGAAGTTTGAGGAAGGTGATTAGAAATCAGAACGTTACTAGATACCTTTTAGGCTCTCAACTCTGTACCTGAGAAAGATGTATTCTGCACTGGGGGAAAACAGATGCAAAGAGTGACAGTGTCTATAAGGCAAAGCTACTTTACACTTCAAATCTATCTGTGCTAACTAGAGGTTATCTAGTGGGAAGTGACAGCCCTATTTTAAGAAGAATGAGGCTCCCACCAGAAAAGCCACAAGGACTCAGACACTGGCCTACACCATCTGGCTATTGACTGGTTTAAACTCTGCCTGTTGTTTTGTTTAACCTGAGCGCAGACAAAAGCAGTACTCAGACCAGCAGAGAAGGCCAAGGATCTCAAAGCAATGTGAATTAAGCAAGTGAGATGGGACACTAGAGAGTTCAAGCACTGAGCTTCATGTGCAACTTTCCCATTTAAAGAGATGCGAGTTTCTCTTGACCCCACAATTATTTGGGGAAATCAAATAAAAATTAGCCTTTTGATGCAAACAGAAAGGCAGTTGTAAAGATGTCTTGGATAGAATCCAAGTATTCTCCTACATACACACACCCAAAAAACCCAAAAAGCAAGAGGTGCGGTGAGACTCAGGAATCAACAGGCAAGTCTCTGTCATTTCAAGCTCATCCTGGTTACTTACTCCAGGCCAGCTACATAATAAGACCCCGTATAAGAAAACAAAACAAACAAAACCAAAAAACCCCAAGTCAAAAGAAAACCCACCAGACTTAACTACTTTTTAAAAACGATGGTCATGACCAGGTGTATATATTCTTCAACTCTTTCAAGACCTGGTGAAAACTGTCTTTTAAGATTTTAACCTCCCAGTTAGAAGAGTCATGACAAAGTGTTTACATGGTGACCGTGTATCTTAGTTTTGGTTGTCTTTTTACTAGTAAAACAGTTATGGTAAATAATCTTAAGTCTAAGTATAAAGACACAGAATTTAACGCTTAACACTTTCTGGAGGTGACAGAAACCTAACTAACTGCTCACTCACTAAACAAGCAGGAGTTTCTACTCTGTCAAGGATGCTTTAAGAATAATTAAGAAAGTGGCTGGAGCCGGGCAGTGGTGGCACACACCTTTAATCCCAGCACTTGGGATAGAGAGGCAGGCAGATTTCTGAGTTCGAGGCCAGCCTGGTCTACAGAGTGAGTTCCATGACAGCCAGGACTACACAGAGAAACCTTGTCTCGAAAAACAAAACAAAAAAAATGGGGGGAGGGGGAGAGACTGGAGGGATGGCTCAGCAAAGGGCACTGGAAGCTCTTTCAGAGGACCCAGTTTCAATTCCCAGCACCCACATGGCAGCTCACCACTGTCTGTAACTCCAGTTTCAGGGGATCCAACACCCTTACACAGACATACATGCAGGCAAAACACCAATGTTCTTAATAATAAAAACTATGTCTACTTTAAAAAGAATGATTAAGAATGGCTGGTACTCTCTTAATGTAGAAAGACTACATGATTGCTACAGTTTTTGCAACATAAACACACAAATTCTAAGAGCATAATTTGATGAATTTTAGGCATATACAGCCATGAAAAAGTTACTCAGATCAAGAACTTAAGCAGTTCAACATCTTAGACAGCACTCCCCTTTTAGTAACAACCCTCATTTCTGTCATAATTCAACCTGGCTACTCTTAAGCCTTACACAAACTGAATAAAAGGCTATATACTCTTTTGTGTACAGCTTTTAAGATGGTTTTTGTGTGTGTGTGTGTGTTTTGTTTTTTTAATTACAGTTTCAAATTGGGCATGGTGGTACCCTTTAATCCCAGCACTTGGGAGGCAGAGGCAGAGGCAGATGGATCTGAATTCAAGGTTAGCCTGGTCTAGAGAGTGTTCCAGGAAATAGAACAAAGCAAACACCACCCCTCCACTTCTCCCAAAAAACAAACTTATACTTGCATTTATTTATTTGGTGTTTATGTCAATGGCATGTGTAGGGTCAGAGGTCAACGTATGGGAATCAACCATCCCCCATCATGGAGGTCCCAGGGACTGAAGCCAGGCTGTGAGGCTTCACAGTAAGCTGAGCCACCTCACCTTGTTTGCTGGTCCAGCTTCCTTTATTCACATACACCTGTGAGATTACTCATGTTGCTAAGTGGATTAGAGGTTCACTTGTTTTACTGCTGTTGGATACGCCTCTGTATGAAGGGAATATTGCACCGTGTACTTATTTTCAATTTCCAGCTATTCTAAGTTAAGATGTCGGGCTTATTTTTGCATGAGTCTTCTGCTAGATATATGTATCTGCCTGTCTTATAAGGGGCCTTAGGATAAATACATTTAGCTTTAGTAGTGACCACTTATCTCAAAGTCAAAAGATACTTTCTGGTTAATTTACTCTAAAGGTTGTGTTATTTAATTTTTCACAGCTGAGTCTATGATTCACTTCAATCAATTTATATGTATCATGTGAAGGAGAGGTCTTAAGGTGAAGTATCTTTGAGTTTGTTAAGCCTACCACATAAGTTTTCCTTAATAATATGGTAAGTGACTGCCTCCATTCACCTGAAAAGCTATAAAATTTATTGATACCTGGGCCTCAACCCTAAAGATTCTAATTTCTAAGTCTGAAGTGAGGTCTATGAATCTGATCTATGCTTCAAGGTCTGGCTGTCCAGCACTACTGTCTGGCAGGCACCATGGACTGTCCTGAATTGAAATACTGAAGTGAGTGACGACAGACAAGCCTCCCACAACACCTCCTCACACTACTTATCAGGCTAAGAAAGTCATTAAATTACCTGAAGGTAGAGACAAACTCCAAAGCTAATGTAGCCTAGGCACACAGGATGTATACAATAAATGTTTATCGAATTAGGGAAAATGGGGTCTGGAGCCAGACAAGATTTCTCACTATGATCACTGAAATAACTTAGGCAATTCTATAAGTCTTTGGTTTCTCTGTAAAGTGGAATTAACAGTTCTTTTTTTTTTTTTTTTTTTTTTTTTTTTTTTT
>NW_022196911.1:74321584-74356394 GCF_008632895.1 Mastomys coucha
CGCCTGCCTCTGCCTCCCAAGTGCTGGGATTAAAGGCGTGCGCCACCACTGCCCGGCGGAATTAACAGTTCTATTTTGCAAGGTTTTTATAAAGTAAATGAACTAGTGTACATGAGCATCTAGCATACTTTCTGGCACACATCAACAATATGCATTAAACAGTTGGTTTTTCTCCCTTCAAAAATGATAGTCTTTTAAATTTCTTTGTTTGAGACAGAGCCTCACTACATAGCAATGGCTGGTCTATTAGGCCAGGCTGGCCTTGAATTCAACAGAGATTTACCTGCCTTTGCCTCCTGAGTACTGAAATTAAAGATGTGTTCTCCTATACCCCGCTTTTGGATCCCCCATGTGACCTGCTACTGCATTTTCCCTCAGGACCAATCGTGGCTTAGCTACATCAAATCACCAGTTGCCTCTTAAGACTGGCACTCTATATATACCAAGTATGCTGGTCCTGAGATGCTCTGGAGATGGATCTGAAGCAACGGAGAAGCTGGTTACATATAAATAAGCCAGTGCTCTCTCTCCATCTTCATGTCCATACCCCACTTCAAATATTCCTACAGAAATCACAGGCACTTTTCTGAGAGAGCTCAGGAGCTCCAAAAAGTGTTTGTGTCTACTTGTCTGTATTATGAAAAAATTCAATTTCCACCACATTCAAAGACTGTTATTTCTGCTTTTATCATGACCATTTTGCAAACAAGAAAACTTAAACCCTCCCCAAACTAAAGGCATATCACTAGAAATTGTCAAGAGCCACGGGGCACACCCAGCTCTGCTCTCAGCTGCCTCTTGCAAGCCCCGCTGTTTGAACTGGTGCTGCTTTCAGGAGTCGGCTTGCTTTCTTGCACTGCTCACTTTGCCGCTTGACATCTCTAGAACTTAATGACTTTAGACATTAATAAACAACAGCTTGTGATACGACAGTTGTTGTTTTCTTAAAAGTCAGATCTTCAGTAAGTGAACTTTTGAAGTTTCCTTTGAAATAAATGTTTCTCTACCGTGGATACTTTCACTGGAAAGGGATACTGTACAGCAGGTCTGTTCTCTGATGCTGGTGTGGTCCTAGGGTAAGTTAGGAAATAAGGAACTTAGCAAGTATTAGACATCATTACATTTCCAAAATCTAGGAATCTTGATTTATAAAGTTAAAACCAACAATTGGAATGGTATTTTGAAACTTACTCAAATATACACCAGTCTAAGTAGTTTGGGGGGACACAGGAAGTTATTTCCCCAGCGCGGGGAACTGAATTCAGGGCCTTGCACATGTGGCAAGTGCTCTACCATGAGCTATAGACTCCTATCTAGCCCAGCAACACTTTTTGAAAAAAATTTTAAAAATGTAATTTGTGCCTGTAATTCTAGCCCTCAGAAGATAAGACAGGAGGACTGTCATGAGTGTGAGGCTAGCCTATTCTAGAGTGAGACCCAATCTTAAAAGAAAGAAGGAAAGATGGGGAGAGGAGGGATTTCATGAAGGATAATCAGCAAGTCAAACAAAACCTGTCAAGCCAAGCAGCTTCCAGTGAGCCACACCATGTGTATGATAGTCTTAGTTTAACCAAATAAACTCAGGCAAATTTCTTTCTTAAAGTGAGAATGGAATCTTGGCTGATGTTATTAAGGTTTCTGTGTAATCAAGTACACAGACTCACAAGAAATCTTTTTTGATAGAGTTTTAATTACAGCAATTAAAATAGTTAAGTAACATGTGAAGAGTGAGGCAGTTCTTTTCACATGAAAACAAAACAGTTCAATCCTAACTCCAAGTAAAATTTCCATGAATCTGCCATGTATCTCAGGGTTAGCTGAGAAGTGGTCTTTCAAAGTACGATCAGCCTCTTTTCCTATGAGTTTTCATATCTTTAAACAGCTATAAGCAGACTAGCTCTATCTTACCCTTCAGGACTATCCTGTCTTTGTATGAAAAATAGTTTTTCCTACATCCTAACCTAAACATTAAAGGATAAAAACAAAACACTTAAAATCAAGGGCCAATGATTCCTTAACGTAAATTACTTATATAAATTATGCTTTATTTTTGTGCTGAATATTGGAACTATTCCTCAACTAAATACCAACATTTGCTTTGCTTCATTTAATATTAATTTGTCAGTTTATAAATCTATAACCCACTTAAATCTGTTCATGGTTCATTCACAGGAAGGGTTTAATTTGTTCAGTCTTGGCTATGGTTTCTTTCTAACCTAATTCTCCCCACAAATATGTTCCTTTCTGAGAGTTGGGTTGTAAACTTAGTTTAAATTCTCAGAATCAAAAAGACATCCCAAGCTAGGTGTGGGGAGCACTTGGAGGCAGAAGTAGGGGATCTCTATGAGTCTGAGGCCAGAGTCTGAGTTCCAGGACAGCCAGGGCTACATAGAGCAACTCTATCTCAAAAACAAAAACAAAAACAACAACAAATAGAGTACACCCTGCAATTCCAAGCTGGCCTGGAAGTTAACGAGTGTGGTGTTTTCTAATTTAGGGTCTAATTATGTGTAAATCATAACTGTGGAGTGTAATTAATTTTCAAACCTCCAAGTCAAATTTTGCAATACTGGACTCTGAAGTGATTAATACACTGTGAAGCTGTAGACTATTGATCTCAATAGTGAAAGTGTAAGACTCCTAAGAGGCATAAGGAGAATCTATAAAAAGAAAGCAAAACATGGAAGGAACATAACTTAGAATCTGCGGCAACCCCTTCAGCAAAGACATACTGCTGCTGCTTTTCAGAGCTTGGCACCCCTAAAACTCACTGTTGCTCTTAACTAGGTCAGTGAAGCAGGTCTAGAAAAGAGTTTCCCCCAAACACCAATTTCACTTACATTATCATGTTTAAAAAAACACAACATCTTCAATTCCCGGAAGACTCTTTTGCAAGAGACCAGATTCTGGAAGACGTTGGGCATCTTTTTGAGTGCTACTCTCTTTCCATCTCTTGGATCTGTTACTGACCTAAAGAAGCAATATTTGGGGGGAAAGGAAGGGAAAAAGAGAAATCAATTCTAAACTTTTGTCTCCAATGTTTCAGAGATCATGACAAATATTTTGTATCTTAAACCATTCAATGTCAAATCCACATAATAACGCTAAGTACAGGCTTCAGTGTGCAAGATGACAAGAGTCCATACAAAGAGAATGTCTAACCACCCAATCCATCTGTATGTTCTTAAAGAAAACCTTATGTGAAGCCAAATTTGGTGACACTGGTTTGTAATCCTAGCACTTAATGAGGTTGAGGAAAGAGGATGATGAGTTTGAGGGAGACCCTGCCTCAAAGAGGTCTCATATACTCTCTCTCCCTCCTCCCTCCCCCTCTCACATACATATCTACCAATACTCTAAAGGGTTCACCTGAGTGAGGTAGGAATATCATCAGGAAAGCTGTTTTCAAGACTGAGGGTAACAATAGCATAGGACAACATGGTCAAATAAAAATCCAGTCATATTTTATTTTCAGGACCATTTTCAACATTGAAGAGATATTCGAATACAGTTTACATAAACTGGCCTCTCATATAGGTGCACATCTGTGGTTACTCCAGTGATGGTCCCTTCCTCTGAAGTCTCAGTGTTAGCTTGGGGATCCTCGGGGTCCTCAATGGTGGTGCTCTTTGCTTCCAAGCTCTTGCTGTCCTCATGGTTATGGCCTCCATGACAGCTCACACTCCCTTTCATCTTGGGCTTCTAAGCACCTGCACCACCAAATTCCCGCACTGTATTACCTCATTTTTGAAATAGCTCTGTGAAATTCCTGACGACTCAATCCATACAGATTAAACCAAATGCTTTAAGTCATTAACTATTTGACAGCTGATGTCCATGAGCTGCAGCTTCTGTCTGGCCCTGCTCCCCCAGGGTAGAATCCTGCTGATCACTGTTAGTTCTTGCTCTCCTCACCTCTCTGAGACTTGGGTCATTTAAAACTGAGACCCATGTGCCATCAGGTTCTTTATCCAAGTTACTAATTGAATTTTAAAGAAGAGGACTTAGAGCTGCTCTCAGCAGTGGATACAGCACCAGAAACCATATATGGGAGTCACAGCCAATCATAATCTTGGGTACAGTTATGTGATTATTTATCCATTCAATTAACTATAATCACTCAATTTCCTTATCCTGTTTATATAAAAAACGAAATGACCATCAAATTCCGCCTTCCTGAAAATGAAGCATCCCTGTTACCTATACCTGCTTCACCTTAGTGACCCTTCTAAGTGCTCTTGAGACCTTCAAGGATGCATACCTGTATTTGTAAACAAGAGCACTGCTCTTGATTCTGATGACTGGAAACTTGCTAAAACAAGCATTATCTCTTTTTAGTTTATTTTTTCCTAAACAGCATCTCATGATGTAGGCCAGCCTGGCAGTGATCCTCCTGCCTCAGACCCCTAAGTGCTGGGATGACTGGTGTATACCACACAAAAGACTTTTTTGCCTTTCAGTCCTGGAGATCAAACCCGGAGTCCTGTACATGCCCAACAAGAGCCCTTCCACTAAGCTATGTCTCTAGCCTTAGTTTCCAATAGCTTGAAGTATAGCTAAATTAGTCCAGGGATTGATATTAGAGGTCACTACACAGGAGATAAAAAGCAAAATCTACACCACCACTTAAAATCCACATAAAGTCTGAAAATCAAGTAGAAGAAACCAAGTGTAAGTTACAGTCAGACTCTCATTAGAGCCAGATTATACACTTCTGACAAAGACTTGCCTTGGGAAGGCATACTAGGAGGCAGGAGGTAATGCCTCCAGGCACTGCAAAGGGGGGTCTCCCAGGCAAAGCTCCTATTTCTCATCAGATATTGAGTTTTGGCATGCAATGATTATTTTTACCTAAGTCAATTGTTGTTATGATGGTTGCCAAATAGTACTTTGACAGTTTTAGTATCTTAGGCAGCCCATTCAGTAAATACTAGTTTAGAAGTAGATAGCAAGGTCTTCATATAGTTCTTCTTCCTAGCCCGACTTGTTTTACTACTGGTTATCCCGTTGTGGTAAGTAAGCTGCTCTCTGGTGGACCCACACGGTAAACACTTACACAGGCTTAAGGCTACTACTGTGTCTTATGTAAAGTTTTAAGGTAAAATTCACAAAGCAGCATTTTACTCCATTATTAATGAAGAAGTCAGTCAAGCCTGTGGCTGGTAACAATTTAACTCTGACTAAAGCGAATGGCAGTGCAGGATTTATGCCATGTTGAGTTTGTTCTCCTAACTTGAGGTAGCAGAAGCTTCCCTTCAGAAGAACCAATACAGCGAAGCACAGGCAACTGTGGAACAGACAACTGTGGAAGAACAATGCAGGGACTTCTTTATTTGATCTGTTATTCAAAAGGCTTGCTGAACTTAGTTTTTCTGCATGGCAATGCCCTCGCTCTTCCAGCTGCGCCCGTTAATGAGGCTCCACAGCTTCAGAGATAACGGACACTTATGACACCTTTTTTTATTTTGGGAAAAAAAAGAGCCATTTTTAGAACTATAATTCACAGAGTGGCCAGTTATTTTCCCTGCTAAATACTAGAGGTCATGGGCTGGCGAGATGGGTAAGACCACTGACTGCTCTTCTGAAGGTCCTAAGTTCAATTCCCAGCAACCACTTGGTGGCTCACAACCACCTGTAATGAGATCGGATGCCCTCTTCTGGTGTGTCTGTCTGAGCAAGTGGGGCCAGAGGGAGCTGGGCCTGCAGAAGTCCTGAGTTCAGTTCCCAGCAGCCACACACATGATGGCTCAGGGCCATCTGTACAGCTACAGTATACTCATACACACAAAATTAAAAAAAAAAAAAAAAAAAAAAAAAAAAAAAAAAAAAAAAAGAGGTCATACTCTTTTTTGTGCACTTGGTTGATTTCCTAAAAGCATCCCTGTTATACTAACATGTAGAACTTCCTAAGTTTCAAATTAGTATTTAATGCATTTATTCATTCATTTATTCCTTCTCTCCCTCTATCCTTCTTTTCTCTCACTTAGCCAAGGATCACTTTGAAATAAAGTATTATTACTCCACAGAACCTGGACATTGCCACACAACGACTTCAATCACAGCCCAATGAAAAAACTGGAAGGAACCAAGATGAATCTTACCCCTGGAGAGACTTTCCTGAGCACCTTGAACTTGCTAAGTAGTGGAGGATGACCTAGGATTTCTGATCCTCTACCTTCTGAATACAGGTGTATGTCAACAACCTGGTTTATGTGGTACTGAGGAACTGAACTCACGGCTTTGTGTATGCTAGACAAGAACTCTATCAATGGAGCTATATCATAAATCCAATACTTGATCTTTCAAGGACCATGATAAAAACTGAAATGCTGTAAGAAAGAACTATTCTTTGCATCTGCCCAAATAATATCAATCCTTTTTTTCTGCACTTAGGGCACAAGTTCGACTATTTTTAAGATGTCAGAAGAAGCCACAGGCCATTTTTTACAGCTTGTCAAAAGAGTACAACCACAAAGCAGGAAGCTTTTTAGATCTGTGGTGGTCACTTTAAAATAAAATAAAGTATTCTTCCTCCAGGGAACCTAGAAATTGTCACACATCTGCTTCCGTCACAGACAAAACCCAAAAGCTGGAAGGAGCCAAGATGAAGCTTTTCCCTGGAGATACTTTCCTGGACACCAAAATGCCACTTAAAACATGGTTAAACCAGTAAAAACACTTAAAAACTGTTGCTTAAAATACCACTAAACTGGTTGGCAGGAATCCCCAAGAAACTTATGTTCCTCATTCATTTTTATGTGAAGAATCTTTTTTATCTGGCACTCTTAATCTTTCTGAAACAGGTTTTTAGCCACTCGTATCAAATAATTTATAATGAAAAGGCTTCAACTGGATTAACAAAATAAAGTCCTTCTGATTCTACTCACGCCATACTGTCATCACCAATTGGCTAGGTTTTGCTTCCTACACAATTGATCTGTCAACTGCACCAACACAGCTTCCATTCCCGAAAGAGTATCTCTTAACTCTAAACATTTAGATTACTGCTTTCCCATTCATTTTGAAATTTATTTAGAGGTTATTTTTACTTATAGCTGGATTAAGTAGGCAAAGTTTGACGAGTCTAGAATATGCGTGTTTCACTTTAGTACTTGTTATATGTTCAAGGACACAAGAAGCATAACAAGTCAAGACTTGTTCTTATGTCCCACTGTTCTTCTTAGTCAGAATTCCAACAGGTGAGTTTGTACACTGTGATAATGTATAGAGCTGTGTACGTGTGAGGACTAAACCCCTCTCACTTCCTGCACCACTGTGATAATGTATAGAGCTGTGTAAGTGTGAGGACTAAACCCCTCTCACTTCCTGCACCACTGTGATAATGTATAGAGCTGTGTACGTGTGAGGACTAAACCCCTCTCACTTCCTGCACCACTGTGATAATGTACAGAGCTGTGTACGTGTGAGGACTAAACCCTTCTCACTTCCTGCACCTCTGTGATAATGTACAGAGCTGTGTACATGTGAGGACTAAACCCTTCTCACTTCCTGCACCTCTGTGATAATGTACAGAGCTGTGTACGTGTGAGGACTAAACCCTTCTCAGCTTCCTGTACACTGAGATAATGTACAGAGCTGTGTACGTGTGAGGACTAAACCCTTCTCACTTCCTGCACCTCTCAACAACAGAAAAGGCTTTATGTTCTCCTTACTTAGATTATCGGAATCTGAGTTAGCTAGCTATATGCCAAAGAAAACAACCTCTTTCCTATTATGAAAACACCTGTAATGATCACATAATTGTCAATTTATACTACAAGGGAAAGGCCTTTTACGATATCTAAGCCAAGGCAATGAAAATGTTCATCCCCCACCACACATACACACACATCTTCTCGATACTATTGATTAGAAAAAGCAAACATCTACTCTTAAATGAAAGAGTTCAAGGTGAACTCAAATATTCTGTAACTCCGTGTTTACGTAAATGACACCGGGCCACTTTGATCTACAGTGCAACACCCGAGAGTACTGATAAGGAATAGGCAGGCCATCCTGTCAGTCTGCTGTAATTATATTCAAGTATTTTTACTAGTAAGACCTTAAAAAACATAAAACAAAGAAGGCAAACTGCAACATACGTGGAAGTTGGAGGACAGCTTGCAGGAGGCAGTTCATTCCTTCCACTGTGTGGATTTGGGTGTCAAACCCAGGTCTTAAGGCCTGGCAACAACAGCCTTTACCTGCTGATTCATCTAGCTTGCCCAGTACCTTACTTTTAACACTTCTTCAGTCCCCAATCAATAATGCTGGATAAGTTAAACTAAGAACCATTTTACATTAATTCCTGTGGTCTGAAGAATATTTAATTGTTTTTAAGATCATAAATTAGTTCCACCCCTATTGCATATGTTTTACGTGCAGTCACTGTCAAATGTCTTTGTGAGGAGTCTGTCTTGCCTGCAAGAAAATCATCACCCTGGTTTTTCAACAGGAATGTCTTTATGTCAGAGGGTAAATATGATCATGGCTGTTAGTCGCTGTCCTCTCTTAGAAACAGACCTCTGAATATTACATGGGCAGAAACCAGCTGCAATAAAGGAAAGGTTTCTGGCAAAGCCACAGTGGAAAATAATTCATATCTCTAGTGTGCATTTCAACCCCTGTGGGCAGGAAGGGGTCACAACAGGCATTTAAAATCAAAAGCGTGTCACACAAAAACACACTTCTTTTAATCCCATGGACGGCTTCCTAAAGTTAGGTGTTTAGTTAACATTTTAGAATGAACATTCCAAACAAAGAAAAAGATAAAACCATTAACAGACTGGGCAATTTTTGTAGTATATTAGGTTTATAAAGTTGGAAAATATTACACAAAAATGTTCTATTAATGTGGCTGATTTATACAGTGTAACTTTACAGACAAAGTGGGCTGGGGATATCTCTTACCAGAAGAGTGTGGCAAAGGCACATGATGGCTCAGTCCTCAACACAAAACAACAGACAACAGACAAACTTATCTCAAAATAAAAAGTAAGAAAGAGGGGCTAGTGAGATGGCTGAGCGGGTAAGAGCACTGACTGTTCTTCCAAAGGTCCTGAGTTCAAATCCCAGCAACCACATGGTGGCTCACAACCACCCATAATGAGATCTGACGCCATCTTCTGGTGGGGCTGAAGACAGCTACAGTGTACTTATGTATAATTATAAATAAATCTTTGGGCCAAAACAAGCAGAGACTGAGTGAGTGGAGTTGACCAGAGAGAGCAGAGGTCCTAAAAATTCAATTCCCAACAACCAGATGAAGGCTCACAGCCATCTGTACAGCTACAGTGAACTCACATAATAAAATAAATAAATAAATAAATAAATAAATAATAAAAGAATGCATTAAAAAAAAAAAGGTAAGAAAAAACTAGGGCTATAGCCAAGTAGTAGACAACTTTCCTGGGATGTATGAGGCCCTAGAATCATTAAATAGATAGAAAGAAAGAATAATGTCAGGGAAAACATTCCCCTCCATACAAAGAATGGTTATCAAACAATAAATTGCATGGTATAATTCTGACATAAGTATAGACAATAAAAAGAACATATGGCTTACAAGAAGATCCTTAACACTTGTCTACCAGAATGGTAGCAGTGGTCTAACTGCAGCCATATCACTTGAGGTGGAAGCAAGAACATCAAGAGTTCAAAGTCAGCATCAGCTACACAGTCAGCTGATATAACCTGAGATTCACAAGGTGTCTCAAACAACAAGAAACCTGATTTCCCATCACTTAGGAGGCTGAGGCAGCAGGACTGCAGTCCAGGGCCAGCCAGGGCTACTGTATAGTCTCTCTAGGATTGGGAAGTAGGAAGGCTGGGCCAGTTACTAAATTACTATCTCTTGACAGCGAGGCCATCCTGCTTCACAGGCCCTCTGTTAGGGCTAACTCTGCACCTTACACTTTGTCCACTGGCTCAGGTTTCCTAATAGGGATGCTTTAGGATGCTGCCGATAGCAGCAGCTAAGTCCAGTGTATAGTTTTTGACTATTACACAACTAACTGCATTACATCTTCTACCCTAGACACCAACACCAACAACTTCCCCTCAAATGGCAGTACTTCCACTGCATGGGTTTGTAAATTTTAATACATCTAAGTTCTTCCCTGCATTGCCCCTGGTGGAAAGCAGACATTTCTATGGTATCTTAAGTGTTCTCTTCTTGCCTGTTTAATTACCTAGTTGACAACTTTATAACTAACTAGCACTTGTTCATGTTAAACTCTGTTCAAATACCTGGTTGTTCTTTCTCCTGATTGGACCCTGGTGGATATAAGAGTATTCTGAAGACAGTGTTGGAAGTTCCAAGTATCTATACTGAAAGACTAAAATCAATCTCCAGCCTTAATTCATACTTACATAGAAGGGCTGTGTAGGAATTTACAGAGCTTAAGCTATTTTCTTATTTATTTATATCCCATGCATGCGTGCGTGCGTGCGTGTGTGTGTGTGTGTGTGTGTGTGAGAGAGAGAGAGAGAGAGAGAGAGAGAGAGAGAGAGAGAGAGAGAGAGAGAGAGAGAGAGAGTGTGTGTGTGTGTGTGTGTGTGTGTGTGTGTGTAAAATAGGTCCTTCCTTCTGCCAAGTGGGTCTTGGAAACTCAAATTCAACTCAGGTTGTCAGGTTTGGAAGCAAGTACCTTTACTCACTGAGTCCCTTGCTGGTCCCTCATTTTGGAAAGCAGCTGGCATTGCCTATGGAACTATCTACTACTAAAGATGAGTCTACCTGCTGACAGGCAATCTGACTCCTTGGTACACGATAAAAAGAAATGCACTTAGATACTAAAACACGTATGTAAATGTCCATAGCAGCAAACTTTGCACCATCCTTAAAAGTGAAAATAATTCAAATATTCACAAACAGTATGTACTGGATGGTTTTGTGTGCCAACTTGACACACGCTGAAGTTATCACAGAAAAAGGAGCCTCCCTTGAGGAAATGCCTCCATGAGACCAGGCTGTAAGGCATTTTCTCAATTAGTGATCAGGGTGGGAGGGCCCATTGTGGGTGATGCCATCCCTGGGCTGGTAGTCTTGGGTTCTATAAGAAAGTAAGCTGAGCAAGTCAGGGGAAGCAAACCAGTAAGGAGCATCCCTCCATGGCCTCTCCATCAGCTCCTGATTCCTGACCTGCTTAAGTTCCAGTCTTGACTTCCTTTGGTGATTTTCAGCAATGTGGAAGTGTAAGCTGAATAAACCCTTTCCTCCCCAACTTGCTTCTTGGTCATGATTGTGCAGGAATAGAAACCCTGACTAAGACACAGTAGGACATATAAAACCACTGAACATTCATATAAAAAATACTCTACACCAATTAAAATGATGTACTGCTACAACAATATAAATCACAACAATTTTGAAAAAAGGAACTGTACTCTAAAGCTTCACTTCCATAATATTAAAAACTTGAGCAAGGCTGAACTCCAGTGTTCAGGATATATACTTGGGAAACATAAACGTAAGAAAGAAGGGTTACCACAAAAAGCCAGGATAGTGGCTACCCTGGAGGAGTGAATGCTGGGAGAACACAGGGCATGCTCTGGTGCCAGGAAGTCTCTCACCTGGGTGGGGAGCTACAGAAGTCTGCGCTTACTATAAACCATCCAGCCCAGCCCTGTGTGCTTCTGTACACGTGTTACTATGTAACTAAAAATTAATTTTTTGAGACAAGATTTTACTATGTAGCTCTGGCTAGCCTGAAACCTATGTAGATAAGTCAGGCTGGCCTTGAACTCAGAAATCCTAAGCCGCTGCTTCTCTAGTGCTGGGATTAATGGTGTGTGCCAGCATACCTGGTCTGGTTTTAAATTTATAAAAAAGATTTAGTTAATCTTATTTTATGTTTATGAATGTTTTTTCCTGCATGTATGTATATAGATCACGTGCATGCCCGGTGTTCACAGAAGCCAGAAGAGTGCCGGGTCCCTGGGAGTTGTGAATGTTGTAAGTTGCCATATAGGTTCGAGGAACCAAACTTGGGCCCCTACAAGAGGACCTTTTAATTGCTAGGGTATTTCCCTTATCCTACCTCCACCCTTCTTTTGAGATAGGATCTCACTATGTCATCCTGGCTGGCCTGGAAAACTCACCATGTAGATCAGGCTAGCATAGAATGCATAGAGATCCACCTGCCTCTGCCTCCCAAGTGCTGGGATTATAGGCGTGTGCCACCACTTGACTAAAAATGCATTTGAAACAAACTGCAGTTTAATTTCCTAGCAAAAACAAAAACAATAAAAAAACATTTTAGATTGAAATACGTATAATGAGTAATTTTTTTAAAAAAGATAACCCTGTCCATTATTTTCCTCACCTACACATATCCACAATAGCTGGACAGATTTGTTACAGCTCTTCCTATGCTGAAGGTTTGTTCTGAAAGGAGGACTAAATTCTATCATTTCTAGAGTTTTAGTAGAGTTTCAAAGGAAATTCTTGCTTAAAAAATTCACTTGCTTAAAAAAAAAAAGTAAACATTTTCTTCATCATTACACAAGCACATGCTATTAAAAAGATTCCACAGCAGAGAGCTGTCAGCAGAATTTAAGAGTACAGTCCCACCCCGATCTAATCACACTCTTCCAACTTCTTCCATTGTGAAACAAAATGCTGAAGCAGCTACAATATATAAATGTGCTTCAGGTTTTTAATTAGTTAGCCTGTTAAAAATAACAAAACAAAAAAATATTGTCAAGACAAGAGGCAAGACCTCCAGCTGTGGCAAACTGAAGAGGTCAGCAAATCCTTGGCCGAGAGCAAGTATAAAGCATGACAACAATTCGGAAACCAACCATGTGGGGGCTCTAGGAAATGGCCAGCATCAAGTGACAAATGTACAAGTATTTATGGAAAAAGTACCAACTGTAAGAAAGAACAGTGGGGGTCAGTGCTTACTTTGTGAGGCTGCTCCAGTCACCTGCCCCACTCCAGTCACCTGCCCCACTCCAGTCACCTTCCCCGCCTTTACAGAGCTTAGCGTACGACCTGAGCAGGGAGGCAGTGAGAACTACCTTTCTATCCAAAGGCCCTAAGGTGATTTAAAGAGAGATGGAGGACACCCAGTGGGCTTGTGCAGAGAAGCATCAAGTACCACTGAAGAGGGGCAGAAGGCTAACATCCCTGCTAGCCCCAGGCAGTCCTTCCAACAGATGAACACAAACCTGGAATTTCAAAAAGGTATTCTGCCTTCTTATCTCTACACAGGTCTGGGGGACTGGAGACTGAGTATGTGCTCGCTCAAAGGACACTGGAGAAGGCCCAAACTCTCTACATACACCAGGCTGACTCCAAGCCTCCTGAGTGAGGAAAACAAAGTGTTAAGCCCACACTGAGACTCAAAGAAAGCAGTAAACCTGGGCTGAAGAGATGGCTCAGCAGTTTGCAGCACTTGTTCTACCAGAGGACCCAGGTTCAACTCCCAACATACATATGGCGGCTCACAACTATCTGAAACTCCAGTGTCAGAAAAGACTTTGTACTATGTGCTTTTAAATGGTGATGCAATTGTGAAAGACCATGGGACTTTTAAAGTTGTATTAAATGAAGGCTGCATTAGGACATGGTCACGAGCTTGTTGGGGCCAGGAAGTAGAATGTGGTGGTTTGATGAGAACGGCCCCCACAGACTCATGTTTGGATACTTGGTCCTCAGTTGATTAAACTGTTTGGGAAGGACTAGGAGGTGTGGCCTTGTTGAAGGAAGGGTATCATCAGGGGTGGGCTTTCAGGACCCAGTTAGCTCCCTTGTGCTTGTGGATCAGATGTAAAAAGTGTGGTGCATTTTTATAACAAAATAGTACTCGATTATCAAGAAAAATCAAATTGTGAAATCTTCAGAAAAATGATGGAGCTAGAAACAATCATTCCTAAGTGAGACATAGGACCCAAATGACAACTTTGCTTTTCCTTCCATGTGAATGTTATATGTGTGTACTACAACAACAATAACCACAAGGCTAGGTTCCTAGTAAGAGACCAGGGAGTGGAGAGGGAATCTCACAAAGAGGTAGAAATAGAATATAGGTTATAGAGAATCAAAAGGGAATATAGAATAGGGGAATTAAACAGAGAAGGCAATGAGAGGACAAGGTAAAGGAGGGATTATGGGAGGAAATAACAATAAAAGCTTTTTTAAAAAGCCATATGAAAATCTACTACCACAGAAGCTTCCTAAACTATATCTATATGAAGGAATTTAGAGTCACCATGTAATTAATATAAGAAAACAATGCTCCAACTAGACATCTTAAGCCAACCAAGTAACCCCTCCAGTGCCAGAAATGGGTTACATCTTGCTGAATTATTGGCCAAAGGGGTCCCATAGGCCCCCAGCCCCAAACACTACAGGCCATTGTCAATATTACTGGTTATTCTCTATAACGTGATGCTAAGGCCCTATTACTCAAGACTAGCATTCCTGGTGCTAGAAGGTATTTTGCACACTCTCATCCAGTTGGGAGTGGGGGGTGTCTCTGTGTTAATCACCACCTACTGCAAGTAAAAGCTTCTCTGATGAGGACTGAGTGATGGGTGCATTGACATTGATCTATGGGTACAGCAATATGCCATTACAAAGGTTCTTAGCCCCTTTAGCAGGCTGAGGCATAAGTTTCATCTCATGAAGTGGGCTTTAATTCTATTTTTCCTTAAAGTGGCTGGTTATTCCCATAACATTTGTGCCACTGTTGCACTAATATAACTTGCAAGCACATCACCACTGTAGGGGCAGGGTGTGTTGCGTGTTACTTCTCTACTCTGATAGTGTGGAAGATGCCTTCCAGTGTCATAAACACTAGTCAGTAAGAATGAAGCTTTAGTTAGGCACCAGCTCAATTTCTTCATGTTTGATGACATAAGCAAGTCGTATCTTCTGAAGGATTTTTGTGGTGGCAGAAGCCTTTGCATGCCTAGCTGCAGCAAAAGCAGTACGCACACTCTAAGTGCTGAGCCATCTCTCCAGCCTCTGGGCAAAGTAACTATTAATAGCAGACATCTAGAGATGATTAAAAATTAATACAAGCCATTTCTACTTTGATGATGGCTTATTAAAAAGTTCAAGTTCTTAAAAAATGAAGAAGATGGGAAGAAAGGAAAATTAAAAATGCAAAAGACAACAGGAAACAAAACTTCAGTATAACTTATTATCTTAAAGATAATTATCATAACCTGAGACATACAATTAAAAAGAGAAAAGGGGGGAGGCAGGGGGTAGACTGAATGGGCATATAAGCATACACTTGTGATCCCTACACTCAGGAAGCAAACAGAAGGGCAGAGAGCATGGGTTATATGCCAAGACCCGGTTTTAAACAAACAAACAAACAAAAAAGCAAGGACAGTTAAATCTTTTTCACAGATAAACAATGCCCACCTACATGGTGTCTAAAGTCACTTTGAACATAAAAACAGGTAAAATAAAATGAAAACAAAAAACATACCAAGTAAAAAGCAAGCCTAAGAATATTTATGTTAAAATCAGGTGAAACAGACATCAAGAGAAAGTTTACAGAGGAAATAAAGCCATTTTGTATACATAAAAAGGTAGTTCATGGGCTGGAGAGATGGCTCAGTGGTTAAGAGCACTGACTGCTTTTCTGAGGTCCTGAGCTCAAATTCTAGCAACCACATGGAGGCTCACAGCCATCCATAATGAGATCTGATGCCCTCTTCTGGGGTGTCTAAAGACAGGTACAGTGTATTTACATGTAGTAAAGAAAGAAATCTTTGGGCCGGAGTGAGCAGGGCCAGAGCAAGAAGAAAAGGTGTCTGAAGACAGCTACAGTGTACTTACTTACATATAATAAAATCTTTACATATAATAAAAATCTTTAAAAAAAAAAAAAAAAAGCCGGGCAGTGGTGGCACACGCCTTTAATCCCAGCACTTGGGAGGCAGAGGCAGGCGGATTTCTGAGTTCGAGGCCAGCCTGGTCTACAGAGTGAGTTCCAGGACAGCCAGGGCTACAGAGAAACCCTGTCTCGAAAAACCAAAAAAAAAAAAAAAAAGGTAGTTCATGGGTAGGCCTTGGGTTTATTATATGCATTATCATGTCCTCATGAGGACAATTTAACTTATTTTCCTTCTAATTCCCTTTTATTTAGTTACTTATTTTGATCCCTGTTACACTGGCTAGATATCCTAGTATATACATAGCTGCCAAAAATAATTATACTGTATACTTAAAATGAGTAAATCCTATTGTATGTAAATAAAGGCTAATTTTAAGAGAAGACAAAATGAGGAAAACAAAAGAAATAGTTCTCTGCTCTTTTAATAAAAGAAATGAAATTGAAACTATGAACTATTTCTCATGGACTTACAAAATTTATTCTAATGATGGAAGGTGTTAATTAGCACAGCATTTTTAGCGAATAATTTGGCACTGTATACCTAGATCTTTAAAAAGTGAGTGGACCTTCTGACCTAGCACTTCTATTTCTGGGAAGTCTAACTACAGAAACAATTGAATCAAATGAGACACAGGCAGAGTGGCATTGAAAAGCTTTGTCTAGTTCTGATGAGTAGAGGGAAGAACCTTGTACACCCAAATTAGTGTTTGCTTAAATAACAAGATATCCATCATTAACAAACATGTGTCCTTACTGAGGAATGAGGATGTTAAGCTCTGTCAACTAGTACAGCAGACCTACCACAAAGAAGGAAGGAATGAGCCTGTTATAAATCCCTGGAACAGTGTGAGCAACCCCAGCACTAAAGAGGCTGAGCACAACTGCTCCTCTCCTGCATTCCACTTTCTACTCCAGGGAGTTACAAGTAACTACCATTATAGCATCCAGATTTACTATTAGAAGAAAATTCTTAATTCCTGCTCCCGTTAGCCTGCTATGAACACACGAGGCTATCATTTCTGCTTATCTCTTATGATAACTGATGGAGGGATGGTGACCCCAGTACCCAGGAGGGAGAGACAGGTAGATCTGTGAGTTCCATTCCAGTCAGGTCTACATACTGAGATGCCATCTCAAAAACAAACAAAAACAAACAAACAAACAAACAAAAGATTTAAAGACTTTAGTCAAATGTCATTCAAATGAACATATTTGATTTCAAGAGCACTCTGACCTACAAACTAAGTTGTTTCAGTAAGTTACTTAGTTTACCTCAAACAGATCTGAGTAAAAACAAGCTATGTGTATACTTTTTACATTAGGGCTATCCAAACTGTAACGAAAAGAAAATGTTACAGTGGTAGACCCGAACATTTCTAGTTCTAAGGTTAATTAATTAATCTATTAAAAATCAGTTAATGTCTCTGAAAAATATAGAATTGGAAAGTGCAAAATGTCAAAAAACAAATGTTCTCAACTACTTAGGGGCATTGTAAAACAGCTCTCTGGTTGAGGGTTGGGGACAGGATCCTTACATAAAACCTACATGGGGGAAAAAAGGGTTGAATTTAAATGCAGAGAATTAGCCCTTTAGTCCCAGCACTCAGGAGGGAGACATAGGAGGATCTCTGAGTTTGAGACCAGCCTGGTCTACACAGCAAGTTCCAAGGAGGCCAGGGCTATACAGAGAAACTCTGTTTATAAAAAACAACAAAACCAAAACAGAACAAAACAAAAACAAAGATGGTGCTAAATACAGAGTGCCATCCATGGCTTACTCTTACAATTCCATCACTCAAGAAGCAGAGGCAAGATTGGTTCAGATTACTCTGGACTACACAGTAAAAGAATTCCATGTCAACCTGGGAAGACAAATAAATAAGAAAATAAATTTTAAAAAAACCGAGTGATGTTCACTATGAAACAAAAATGGAAATTCAATCGGTCAAGGGGATAGAGGCAAAATCAAATGTGACAAATGATCAATTCTCAATGGCTTTCTAGCTGCTAAAGTTTAAAGCCAATTATCTTCCCTGGAATACTGAAAATATATGTACACTTGTCATTATAACCATATCAGATATACTCCTGTAGCTTTTGTAATTTCAAGGTAGGAAAAAAAAATGTTATCAACTATTCAATGCAAAAAATAAAAAAAAGAAAAAGAAAAAAGAAAAGGAAACCCAATAACAAAAAAACCCAAAAAACCAAAAAATTGTCCTGCTTACTTTAAAATAGTTACTCAACACCACCAGATTTAGGAATCTAAAATCAGGAATTCAGAAATATAGTATCCAGTAATGTTGTTATTTGTATAAGTAAAATACAACTAAGGTTTTACTTAACAAATAAGAACTAACCAATTTTCCCTATAATTTAGTTAACATAACTCAATTAAGAAAATAATTAGTCACACATGCAAGCTTTTTAAGTATAAAGATTTGAATTTATTTGCCCACTGATAAATAAACTAAGGTGTATACAAACAGGAAAAGATAAAACTCACTAAACTTTTTTAAATAAAAACTATTTAGGAACATGGTCATTCAGGAATGTGGTCAATTATAAATTGTAGCATAATTTAAAGTTTTTTCCTAGTCAGAAAGTAAGCCTTCTGCTCTCCAGTTACTTGCATGAGTTACATGATGGGTGCTCTGTGTTGTTCAAGCATGACCCAGCTTCACAAGGGTATGGGGGCAGGGGCAGCTCATCCTGGTACTGTCTCTCTCCAAGCAACAGAAGAGGATGCCTGTAGTTTGTAACAGAAAGGATCAGATTTTTCATCTGTCAGTTGGTGAGGGATTCCTTCAACCATTTTCCTGACCACACCCATATGTAAAAGTAGATTCATTAGGGCTCATTTCTTTTCAACATTTTAAGTTTTATTTGTGGGTGAGCACACACACACACACACACACACACACAGAGACACACACACAGTACACATGTGAAGCCAGAGGACAGCTTAGCAAGAACTGGTTCTCTCTTCACCATATGGTCTGGGGATCAAACTCAGGTCATCAGGTTTGGCAGCAAGGGCCTTTACTTGCTGAGCCATCATGCCAGCCAGAGGCCTCATTTCTTTACTGAGGAAAAATAAGATGTTATACATATATAGATACACACACACACACCACACACACACACACCCCTACCTTTCCTGCCTGTTTGGAAATGGAAGTTGGGATGGAGAATTAGAGCAGTGCCTGCGAGATCGACATGGTCTTTATGATGATGATGATGATGATGATGATGATGATGATGATGTAATTTTATGTGTACTGGTGTCTTGCCTGCATGTATGTCGGGGTACCATCTGTGTGCAGTGTCTGCAGAGGGTGTCAGATCCCCTGGAACTAGAATTATAGAAGGTTGTAAACTGCCAGGTGAGTGCTGGGAATTAAACCCTTGTTCTTTGGAATCCATGATCTTAACCATTAAGCCATCTCTCTAGAGAGATGGACTGTTGACAGATTTATCAATGGCTCAATAAAAGTCTTCCCCCCCCCCCCAAACACACACAGGGTTTCTCTGTGTAACAGCCCTGGCTGTCCTCGATCTCACAAAGTTCTGCCTGCCTCTGCCTCCTGAGTGTTGGGATTAAAGGCATGGGCTACCATACATAGCTATAAGTTCCCCTTTTGATGCTCAGATTCCAATTAAGGCTCTTTATCTTTCTCAAACCAAATATAAACGGCAGACATTTCACCTCCTTCTATATTCCTTTATTATAACCTCTAAGTTCCAGAAATCTGAGGCAATACTGAAGTATCAAAAAATATATAAGGAAAGTTCCTTAAAAAAAAAACAAATCTCAAGTTTCTACCCAATGAGTTAGTTACAGGGATAGTTTTGCAGCGTTCACTCCCTTCTGCGTTCTCTAAAGGTAAAAAGCTTTACACATTCCAAAAAACCCTCTTCAAAAGTCAGTTCCTATTTCACTGACACCCACTTGCTTTGTAAACCACATTTGCCTGAAATGTTACCACGTGATGGATTTTTCTAAACTAAGTATATCTTTGACCTATACAAGAACACCTGTACTGACAGTTTCTGGAATGTCATTATTTAATAAAGCACAGGACATTTGGAACCCATGAATTCTCCATTCTGTCGGGGAAGGGAATGCATGGAGGAGGAAGAGAGGGTGTACAGAGAGCAAATATGGCCAAAACACATATATATATATATGGAAAGTCACAATGAAGCCCATTAATTGGTGTAATTAATAATTGTGATTTTAAAGTAAAATAAAAACCTTACCTAATCCTCAAAAAAACAAAACAAAACAAAACCTCCATTCTGGCTTTATGATTTTAACCTAGGTGCAACAGTTAGAATACAGACCCAAGATAAAAGGACAGAAATACACTTAAGGAGAAAGATGGCTTTTCTATTTATGCCAGCTATTTTAGAAAATCCTAGAATACTTAAAGTGAGTGTCTCAATGCCATCTGGCCGTACTGCTGATGTAATTCTAAACAGCAGCAACTTTAAAGACTTATGCAGATTTTCCTTTGTAAAAGCAGATACATTAAAAGCTGTGCCATAGCCACTGTGGTAGCACATACCTTTAATCCCAGCACCCAGGAAGCAGAGATAGGCATACTTCTAAGTTCCTGGCCAGCCTGGGCTACATGGTGAGATTCTGTCTCCTACCCCCAGCACAAAATAAAATAAACTTCTTTTTTTGTTTTTCGAGACAGGGTTTCTCCATATAACCCTGTCTGTCCTGGAACTCATTCTGTAGACCAAGCTGGCCTCGAACTCAAAAATCCACCTGCCTCTGCCTCCCAAGTGCTGGGATTAAAGGTGTGTGCCACCACTGCCCAGCTAAAATGAACTTCTATCAGAGCAGTCCTGGGCATGACATGAGGAGTGGTAAGACAAAATATCCATTCCAACTAGATACTTTTTAGTTAGAGAATTTTGGAATTATAAGATACTATATATCTTGATCAAGAAGTGAATTCTATTTGTGCCATGCTTTAGTTTTTAAAGTTAAGAAAAAATGTTATTTTAGCTAGGTATGATGAGACACTCCTTTAATCCCAGCACTAGAGAGGCCAAGGCAATCATATTTGTATAAGTTCAAAGCCAGCCTGGTCCATATAGTGAGTTCCAGGACAGCCAGAACTACATAGTAAGACCCTATCTGGGGGGAGGAGGTACAGGGGAAGCAAAAACAAATAATAATAATAATAATAATAATAATAATAATAATAATAATAATAATAATAACAACAACAACAACAACAACATTATTTTATGTGTAGGGGTATTTTGCCTGTCTGTATATCTGGGTACCATGTGCATACTTGGTACCCATGGAGGCCACAAGAGGGGACTGGATCCTTGGAACTGGAATTATGGACAATTGTGACCCTCCATGTGGGTGCTAGGAAAAGAACCCTGATCCTCTGGAAGAGCAGCCAGTGTTCTTAACCACTAAGCCAACTCTCTAGTCCTGCAATTTGATTTATAACAAAGGCCATGACAACACCAGAATATATTCCCACTACAGTATGAGGTATTGGGATCCTTGTTTTTATAAGCAGAAGCTAGATATAGACATACCATCTTTTCCTATGAGATCTAAATTCCTCCTAAAATGACAGTATGTGACTTATAGTCTGAAAAGTTAAAAAAAAAAAAAAAGTGGGGGTTGGGGGCCAGGATACAATTCCAACTCACAAAGCTGTTAATCTTGGGTTACAAATGGAATGAACCTGACAATACTGCCATGAAGACTTTTCAGCAAACTCTTCCCCAGGGTCCAGACCACTACACAAATTGACTTCTTTGTAGCTAGAGGAGCTTTGCACTTTCAAGAGGAAACAGGAGCTACAGCAGATCTAAAACAGGGAGGCGGAGCTGTAGCATGTGTAACATCAGCTAACGCTGTGTATGACTCCTAGTCTTGTTTCATGAAGAGTCTTTTCCTGGCACTTCTAATTTCCACTTCAGGTGCCTACTGCTTCTCAATGTTTCTTCCCACTTTACTCTCTCTGCCAGTACCCGTATCACATTCTCCATCATCCCCAAAAGACTAGAACTACAAAACAGGACCAGTGGGGAGGCCCTCATTCTACCTTGGGCAAAGAAGAACTGTAAAGATGTGGGGCTGGTGAGATGGCTCAGTGGATAAGAGCACTGACTGCTCTTCCAAAGGTTCTGAGTTTGGATCCCAGCAACCACATGGTGGCTCACAACCATCCACGAAGAGTTCTGACACCCTCTTCTGGTGCGTCTGAAGACAGCTACAGTGTTTTACGCAAGCAGGGCTGGAGCGGGGCTGGAGCAAGCAGGGCTGGAGCAAGCAGGGCTGGAGCAAGCAGGGCTGGAGCGGGGCTGGAGCAAGCAGGGCTGGAGCGGGGCTGGAGCAAGCAGAGGTCCTGAGTTCAATTTCCAGCAGCCACATGACGGCTCATGGCCATCTATCTGTACAGCTATAGTATACTCATACATATAAAATAAATAAATAAATCCTTAAAAAAAAAAAAGAAGGATGTGGATGGAGGACTTCTTGGTACATGAAGACAATGACACAAGAAAATTAACACAACTGGCAAAAAAAGGAAGCAAGATCCTAGGCAATATCCAAGCTTTTGGATTTCACTGTGTCTGAGGCTAGTTATATCCACCTTGAGTCTGACGATGTGAATTAAGAGCTTATGCGGTGACCTTTCAGAATAAGGACCAGTTTACAATCACCCTCACTTTCACCAGCACAAAAATGAGCTTTCATTCCCCTGCCCTCACATTATAAACAATGAAATGAATTCTTGCTTTTAGGTTCCTAAGAAGAAAATAATCAGACTCACAAACTATTTGGTTTTGCTCAGAAAATCACATAAAGATCTAAAAATTTACAACCCTTCAGAAATCTTAAGGTCATTTCATATAAGTAAGAACACGGCATGTCATTTTACTCTCTTTTGGGGGGTACTGTATGTGTGATACATATATGTGACGGTCAGAAGAAGACACGTGTGTCTTCCCTCTGCCTTACTCCTTTAAAAGAAGATCCCCCTCCCTCCCTCTTCCCCCCCCCCCTTTCCTTCTCTGAATCCAAACTCAATACTTCAGTTAGGTTGACTGGCCAGGGAGCTCCTGGGAGCTATTTCTTTCTGACTATCAATTTTGGGGTCACAGTATGTGCAGCCATGCCCAGCCTTTTACATGGGTGCTAGGGATTTCAACTCAGGACCTCACAGTAAGGTCTCATACCACTGAAGCACCTTCTCAGCCTACAGCAAGGCCCTTTGTGTTCTAAAGGTATTAAGGATCACTTGATGGAAATATAATTAGCATTAGCAAAATCTGTGGACCAATCTTATGCTAGTAAGCAGGAGTCTTTTTGTTTTCAACTGTTCTGTCATCCTCTTTACAGAAATGCTTGGATGAAATGCTAACATGTTACAATGCAGACCATATCCTGATTTAGGCAGTCTGACAGCAGACTAAGGCGTAACATAATGTTCATCAATTATTAACACTAGTAGAAACCATTAAAATGTCCAGTACAACACTAATAAATTTGCTGAACAAATGAAGTAAATGAACAGTGGGGGTCTTTAATGCGCAATATTCATGGCAAGGATTGTTACCTTCATTTTCAAACTAGAAAACCGATGCACAAAGAAGTTAAAAAAAACTTGCCCTGGGTCACAGAGAATGACGCTGGCTGGAGATTCAGTTAGCCAACAGGGCTTGACACAAATGTCCTTGGTAGTGGAGGTCAGTTTCTCTCTAACGGTGAAGTTCTATACACAGCAGTCACACAGCTTTCCAAAGACTTTCATGGGCCCTTTGACCACAATTCCATTACCAGATAAACTGTGATCCTCTTGGGAGGCCCATGCAGTAAGTTAAAGAAACACACAACAAGGATACGGAGGGGGCATTAATGGAGACATCCACAAAAGCTCTAGCTTTAGAAATTCTGTTACACACAGATCAAACTAGTTTGGAAGCATGCAATTATGGTTCATCAAGTATATGTGCCTTTCTAGACAAGCATCTGATGAATACTTATAATCTCAACATTTAAGAAGTTGAAGCAGGAGGATTGCAAATTAGAAGCCAGCATAGGCAACATAGTGGGCTATGTTTGAAAGAAAAAAAAAACAAAGAAAGAACATATATCCTTCAGACTCAGAACTATACTTAAGAGATCGATTGTATCGACTGTATCAATTTTTGCATCATGTGCTCACAAGAATATTTCAGTTTGTTTTATTAAGGTACATCCATACCAACTCCCTTACTTTGCTAGGGGAGAATATTTCTCTGAAATCTAGTTTAAAAAGAAAATAACAACAACAACAACAACAAAATGAGCTATTTAGTTTACCTGCTTCTACAAGAAGGCAAGATACATGGTGTGTTTTATTTCACTCACTAGTATCTCCTAACCATTTATTACACAATAGTGTTTATTGAAAAAGTAGCTTTAATGACTTAAACCTAATTAGAAAACAGAAAATTATAAAACATAGCTTATTAAACTTGAGGACGGAATAGCCTATTAAAAATTCCTATGACACTGTTCTAAAAAAATAGTGGCTTTCAAATTAAAAACAAAATTTGTCTATGTGTGTATGTCTATGTATGGATATGCACATGTGAGTACTAGTGCCTATGGATAACCGAAATGCCAGGTTTTCAAGGAGCTGGAGTTACAGGTCCTTGCCTGATGTGGGTGCTGGAAACTGAATACAGGTACTCTGAAAAAGCTATATATGATAAGCCAGCTCTCCAGTTCCTAATATTTATGCTTTTAGTAAGGACAAGGGAATTCCCAGCCCAGGGCTTCCTGAGAGAAAACCAAAACCAAAAATGGAAGAGCTGCCACTTATTAAGTAAATGTTTTAGATCTGTGTTTTTATTTATTTTGTTTTTGTACTATTAAGTCCTTTTTCATCTAAATCCACTTTTATTTGTTATAAAGAAATGCGTGTACTAGTACATGCTTACAGCCCTAGCACTCTTTTGTTTTTGTTTTTTTCGAGACAGGGTTTCTCTGTGTAGCTCTGGCTGTCCTGGAACGCCTGCCTCCGCCTCCCAAGTGCTGGGATTAAAGGCATGCGTCACCACTGCCCGGCCTCCGAGCATCTTTTTAAAAAGGCCAAAAAAAAAAAAAAAAAAAAAAATCACGAGTTCAAGGCCAGCCTAGTAGGTACATTGGAACCCTGTCTTAAAAAACAAACAAACGGGGTTAGAGAGATGGCTCAGTGGGTTAAGAGCACTGACTGCTCTTCCAAAGGTCCTGAGTTCGGATCCCAGCAACCACGGCCATCTGTACAGCTGCAGTGTACTCATACACATAAAATAAATAAATAAACATTTAAAAAACAAACAAACAAACAAACAAACAAACACCAAAGGGCTGAGAAGCAGGGTAGATAGCTCAGTGGTAGGGAATTTATTTAGGAAGTATGAGCTTGGGGTTCAATCTCCAGTAGTGCCGAAAAGGAGAAGAAAAGGCTTAAATTCATGGTGGAATTTCACACTTGTAATCCTAGCACCTGGGAAGCTAAAGTAGGAGATCATCCATAATAAAATTAGAGAAGATGGATAGGGACAAAAACATCTTGAGAGGCATGCCTGTAACCCAGCACTTGTAAGATATAACCCAAGGCCAGCCTGAGCTACAAAACATCCAGACTCACACAAACAAATGACAAAAGAAAACATACACGTACACAAATAAAAACAAAGGGGGCTGGCTTGAAGACTAGTTGTGGAGCATTTGGGCACATGAGCAAGAAGACCCTGGTTCAGCACTGGAGGGAAATAAAAAGAAGAGAAAGAAATGTGTGCACATGTTTTCTGAAACTGCTAATGTTTTAAATATTTCAATGATCCAATTTGCCGGGGGGGGGGGGGGAGGTGGGGGGGGAGATATCACTACTGTGATATACCCTCACCTATCCCCAGCCCCCTTCTTTTCTCCTATGAGTAACACACCAGTCTTAATGCAGTAAGAACAGAAGCATGAGACCAAAAATGAGTTAGTGCTTCCAGGACTATTTACTCCGCTCGTTAGGAATGGGAAGAAAAGGCTGTAAGTGCCACCTAGCAGCAATCCAAAAAGGTCACGCCCTTTGGCAGCACATGTAAGAAAAACCTGTATATTGTCAGCTCTAATGATTTCTGGGTCTTTCTGGTTCAACATGGGCACCTACTTGGCAATATTTCAAAAGATGATAAAATGAAATTCAGAATACAGAAGCAAGTTGGTTGTCAAAAGGAAATCGGATGCTAGCATGACAAGCTTTTTTTTTTTTTGTAAGATGTGTAACAAGTATGCCAGTAAGAAGAAGAGAGTGGCAGACCAGTAGATGTTTTACTTGAATTAAATGCCCCGAAACCTGCAGTGTGTGTTCTGGAGTACTTTAAAGTGACATTTATGAGGGTCTCTTAACAGCACATATGGAATGACCCCACAGATCAGAAGCTCTACCAAAGTCCTATTTTACAGAGTACATTAGAACCCCCTTATCTGTAAGTTGCTTTCTGAAGTTTCATCTGACCACAGTGAACCGCAGTCTGAAATGAAATGAAAATTTCAGGATTAAACAAGGTATGTTTTAAATGAATGCTTCCTGAGTAGAATGATGCATATTAGGGCCTGCCCTTTTACCTCACCTCTCCTAGGACAGGAGTCACCATTGGTTAGCATCCCCACAGCCCATAACCTACCTGGTCCCTTGTGAGTTTGCGCCTACCTGGGCAGTCAAGACATTCCAGTGCTTTCATTCAAAAACCTTTACTTTGCCTAATAATGTTTCCAGAACACAAACATAGTGGCAGAAATGAGACATCCAGGTACAACTGAGACAGATAAACTGTAGAATCATGTGGTAACACTACAGAGCATATAGGGAACACAGTACATCTAGCCTCATACTACATCATGGCTCAGGTATCCACTGTAGGGTCTTGGGACATATAACCAGAGGATAAGTGGTGGGAACTACTGTACCATGAAGGCTCACATAACTAAAATAGGTCTTACATTAATAGGAATAACTTTTATTTGGTAGTTTACTATTGAAATGTAACTATCAGACAGGAAGGGTTATTTTATACCTTATAAAGCAGCTCATAACAACCCTTTACTCAACTCAATGACGTACATCACTAAGGGAAGTATGCTTTAGACACATCTGCAAACATGGAAATTAGACAAAATGTTTGTTACACCTGTATCTGATACATTTTATTAAGATATTAAATGCTATCTAAGTATCTATGTCATACCTGTTTCTGTTATGCTGGATTATTAAATTCTCTTAATGTATCTATCTGTAAGTCAAATGAATGAAACCAGATGAAACAATGGATCTTCACAAAAGAATGAAAAGCAGTGGAAACAAGTATGGGAAACACTAGCAATATAGTTAAATATAAGCACCTTCCCTCCTTTATCTAAATTTTAAAAGATAGTCAGCTAAAAGAAAATAAAAATATGAACCATGTAGTATGGGGCTTAAAACAAATGCAACAAAATGTTATGACATGGTGGCAACAGCAGGCCCCGGTAGATGATGGTAAAGTTTTATTCTACATATAATGTAATATAATAGCAACGGAAGGTGCAACTGTGATGTGCATTAACAGGGGCTGGAGAGATGGTGTATTGCTCCACAGAAGCAACTACCTCTAACTCCAGTTCCAGGGAATCTGACGCCCTCTGGCCTCTGAAGGCACCTGCATGCAATGTGGTACACATAAATTCATGATGGCACATGCACACATATGGATCAATAACAATAACTTTTCTAAAATGTATATTGAAAGCCATCAAGCAATCAATGAAATTACAAACAAAAAGTTAACAACTAAAACGCTAGCAAGGAGGTTAAAATGGAGCCATAAACCACTCACAACACGTAAACATTTTTGCTAGATTGGTAGCCATAAAATTTTAGAACACCTGCTCTTCAAAAGACATAGTTAGAGAAAGCAAAAAAGGGAAACCACAGTTGAGCATGATGGCACACACCTGTGATCCTAGCACTCGGGATGCAGAGACCGGAAGAGATAGTGAGTTTGAGGTCGGCCAGGACTACAGCTTGGACTGCACAGAGTCTAGAAACACAAGCCACAAACTAGAAAAACTTTTTTCAAATCATACAGCTGATTTGCAAGTTAAAAAAACAAAAAACAAAAAACCTTAGGGGGCTGGAGAGAATGCTCAGCAGTTAAGAACACTGGATGCTCTTCCAGAGAACCTGAATTCAGTTCCCAGTACCTACATGGCAGCTCACAACTGACTGTAGCTCCAATTTCAGGGATCTGGCACCTTTAGACATACATGCAGGCAAAATACTAAAGCACATAAAATAAAAATAAACAATAAAAAACCCAGAAATTTAAAAACATTCTTAAAGTTCTATATGCACACACAAACACACACACACACACACACACACACATACACACACACACTTCTTTCAGGTAGAGAAAAGACTTGAGCTATTTATCCAAAAAATACAAACAGATGGTCAAATATTAATAGTAAAATCAAATCAAGACACAGCAAGATACTACTAACACAGGTATTAAAATGTCTAAAGTTACAAGATCTTCAACCTAAGTATCAAAAGTAAGTATACATGAAAAAAGGGAGTAAAGTTAGAAATATGTTCACTATATTTCTCAATCATTCTTCTCCTACATGAAAGGATGCCCACAGTCATTTTATTTGTAAGATCCCCAAACTAGAAATAACCCAAATGTCTATTGACAGGTGAATAAAGAAAGAAAACTACAGTACAGCCCTAGGAGATTACTACTAAGCAATAAAAGAGAAAGAATGGCTATTGATTTTGGCAACACCATAGGTGAATCTTAAAATGAAGTGTAAAAATGAGATAATACAAGTTCATGCTATACAATCCCATTTATATAAAATTCCGACAAGTGCAAACTAACATAGGGAAAAGGACTTAGAAAGGGGGTGAGATCTAAGAAGTACAGAAGGGAAGGACTAGGTGACAGGATGGTTTCGTGTGTGCATCAAATACACAGTTCAGTGTGTGTTGCTTGCTAGGTAGTAATAAAGCTGCTTAGACAACTGCAAGGATGCTGCTGTCACCCTGGGTGCTTGCTGTGGGAGTTCGGGAGAACCGGTGAGGATGCATGCAGCCCCATCCCTTCTGGAGCCTTGAAGACCAGGGTTCCCAACATGGGAGAAAAGAGACACACTGGAAAGTTGGGATTTTAATAATTAACTCAAATAATTAATTCAAAACACTAATATGAATTCCTGATAGAGCCTTATCTTAAAAGATCAAGCCATGGAAAAGCACTAGGGACAACGAGTACCTGAAAGTATGTGTCCTTTGGCATCAAGAAGACCCCAACAGAAATGACTGACTCTGGGTATAGGGTAAGGCAATGTGCTGGGGAGACCTGAAACACAGTGTCACATCTAAGCTTTTAGATTACTAGGCTGTGTCAAAAGGACTCAGGAACCTAGGAGCCAAGAATGTACTTTGCATATCAATGACAATGTTTACAATGCAAGGAAAATACCAGAAGATTATATTCATACTAGTAATAATACCAGTGGTTCACTATTGGAGGATGTTAATGAACCAGTTCTTTTAAATTTTTATTTTTTCTCTCTCTGTCTCTTTCTGTGGTGTGTGTGTGTGTGTGTGTGTGTGTGTGTGTGTGTGTGTACACGTACATGCATCAAGGCATGTATGCAGAAGTCAGAGGACTGCTTGTGAGGAAGTATCTTTACCAACTATCCATCTCATTGACCCTCATTATTTTAAAAATGGATAGTGGAGGCTGGAGAAATGGCTCGGTGATTAAGAGTACTGGCTGCGCTTCCAGAAGATCTAGATTGAATTCCCCCACCCACACGGTGGCTCACAACCATCTGTAACTCTAGTTCCAGGGATCTGACCTCTGTCCTCTGGAAGGCAACAGGCATGCACATAGTGCACAAACACGCACACAGACAAAATAACTACATATACAAAATGCTGAGAGCCAGTGATGGCGAAACAAGCCTCAATCTCAAGTGGCACATGCTAATCTCTGTGAGATCCAGGCCAGCCTTGGTCTACATAGTGTGCCCCAGAATAACCAAGGCTATATAGAGACACTGTCTCAAAAAACAAAACAGTTCAATTCAGACATAAATATAAACAAAAGGCAAAAACCTCCACAGTTGCTTTCTAAATTGTAGTCTAGTCAAGAGAAAGAGCGGGTTTAGGACTTGGTTTCAAGAATATTTTTCAGCCCATAACAAAGCAGCAGTAATCTGTGGAGATGGGTCAACGCCAGGAGCCAACCTTGTTTTTTTGAGACAGGGACCTGGGGCTCACTGATTAGGTCAGTTTTGATGGCTGGTAGCCCCTGGGAACAGCCTGTCTCTGCTTCCCTGGTGCTGGGATTTTGTTTTTGTTTTTTTGTAAACAGGGAGTGTTCAGCTCCCTTTATTTCTTTTACCTTTCAACTACATGGGCACACCACCACAGGCACTTCACCAATTGATCAATATCCTCAGACCTGGAAACTAATTTTGAAGGCGGCAAGGTACCCAGGGCAATATTCCATTCCTCTGTCTGCATCTTCTGTTACAAAAGACACATCCCGAATTGGTACATGTGAGTCTAGAACTTAACTATTTATTCTTCCAGAAGAAACCTAAAAAATATAAAATAGGTGTTTCTCTTCTTAGTTGGCTATGAATTTAATTATTTACTTAGAAGGATGCTTCAAAAAGTGTCCTCAGTAAGGAGGGGACTAACAGAAACCTTTCTCCAGGATTCAGTGAACTGTTTCAAGCCAATCAATCACAAAAAGTTGCTACCAAAACAGTGTCATGGGGTTAGAGGCACATACCACAAAATAGTCTTAACCTGCTCTAATATTAAAAATCCTAAGCACTCCAGATAAAGAAGAAAGGCAGTACTGCAGCAATACTCTTTTCTGATTAATCAGATGCTGAACTTCAATGTGCTGAAACTGACTTACACAGCATGAACAATGCCACAGAAACTACAAAGGCAGCAGTGAGGAAGACAGGAGCATTCAGCCACAGAATCTGAGCACCGAAAACCTTACCCCCGTTACTGCATTTCTTTGTTTTTACATTTTCCTCCTGTTGTTAGCTCAATCATTCATTAGCTTTCATACACTTAGTAAAGTCATACTTTCTTATTGAAGACTTTACCACTGAGCCTAGTGGCACATGCCTATATTTCCAGAACTCAGGAGGCAGAGGTAGGAGGATCATAATCAGTAGCCATCCTGGGCCACATATAAAACTACAGCTAGCTTGAGCTCTTAGACATAGAGACCTTGTCTTAAAAACAGACAAACAAGCAAAAATAAACACAAGTTCTGGCAGCCTTGTTCTATTTCTTCTTAATAACCCAGTAAAGGGTTTCCATAGTGGTGCTGCAACATTTACCAAGGACCTACATGTACGTACCCTTTTATACTGTATCTCACTTAAGCCATATATTGTTAAGCTAATGTAGTCTTTTACTGCCCCTTAATCAATGAGAAAACAACACCCAGAGGTGTTAATCAAGGTGTTCACACCCACGTTGCCACTTCTGCACCCTGCCTTTAGCTCACTATATTTAACTCCAAGGGGCCTCTGTCTTCTCAAATATTAGGCTAAGGGTTTTTTGTCACAGTCCTAAGTGACTGTACCATGATAAAATTTGTTTCTCTCATAAATGTTTTGTGCAAGACTGGGATACTCAGTATCTAAAGAGGGAGAAATCTGGAAACCACTCAGTATATTTTAATTTTCCCTTTATGGCCACTTCTATATATTCTCTTCATGTATATATATTCCTTTATGGTCAAAGACTTTTCATGGTTTTCTGGCAATACGAAAATCCCACCTCTGAAAAAAACTGGCCATACCTACTAAATAAATGGTCAGAAAGATTTATGATTAGTATATGTAAATATAGGATATCTGTGGTCAAAACTCCCTTTTGCAAAAAGGGTGATTAGTTGTTGAAAACCTCTCTAACATATAACACTCTCCAACTATAATCCACAATAGGATTGTTGGCAGAGCTCACACCTGTACTTCTAGCACTCAAGAGCCTAAAATAGAAAGATTGCCACCAGTTTGAGGCTGGCCTGGGCCACAGTATAAAATCCAGTAATACCAGCTGCAATCCCAGCTACTCAGAAGTCTGAGTGAGGCAGGGAGACTCTGAGCTCAAAGCCAGCCTGGGCAACTTAGTGAGGTTCTGCATCAAATTTTAAGAAACATAAAATGACAGCTGGGTCTGGGTGTGGTGGCACAAGCTTTTAATCCCGGTTCCTGGGAGTCAGAGGTAGATTAATCTGTTATATCAAAGCCATCCTACTCTACACAGTTCAAGGACAGCCAAGGGCTACTTAGACCCTGTCTCAAAAAAACAAACACAAACACTAAAATCCCCCAAAAGATAGCTAGTGACACAGCTCAATGGTAGAGCTGAAGTCCCCATGCTAATTGCTGGCAGTGAAAAAAAGAAAAAACAAGAAGGCATAAAACAAATGTCTCTCTCTCCTTCCTGAAACAGTACACACATGGTGCTAGGAATTAGGCATCCATATCCCTTTGGTTAGCCTTCACTAGACACCTATGACTCCTTTTTCTTTTTTAAAGATTTATTTATTGATTAAGTATTGATTAAGAGTAAGTACACTTTAGCTGTCTTCAGACACTCCAGAAAAGGACATCAGATCTCATTACAGATGGTTGTGAGCCACCATGTGGTTGCTGGGATTTGAACTCAGGGCCTTTGGAAGAGCAGTTGGTACTCTTACTTGATGAGCCATCTCTCCGGCCTGACACCTATGACTCTTAAATTTATGTAAGGATCTAGAGTTCTGAAGTTTTTCCTTTTCAAATGTGACTTCCTATTAATTTCACATTAAATAATACTCTCCATTCCAAAAATATTTTTGATTAAGTAATAAAGATTGTTGGGCACTGGTGGTGGTACAAGCCTTTAATCTCAGCAGAGGCAGAGGTAAGCAGATCTCTGAGTTCAAGGCCAGTCTGGTCTTCAGAGTGAGTCTTAGGACAACGAGGGCTACACAGAGAAACCCTATCTCAAAAAACCATGAGCAAACAACAAAGTAATAAAGATCTCTACATCCAAATTTCTGTGCCAAAGGGGAGACACATACACCAACTTCCTTAAACAAGGTAGCTGTTAGGCATCATCACAATAGCCATCATCTTCATATCAAGAACAAACCAATAAAATTAGATTTTAGAGATCAAATCACTTCATTGACCCACACAGAATTCTGAAAACAAACAAGGACAAACAAGCTAGCAAACAGAAGAAAAGGAGAGATTTAATAAAACAATCTAACCATGCGCTCCTCTGCTTACTTCTACCCACATGACTGCTATTCCAATAGTCCTAATACAGTTTTATGACAAACTACAACACTTTTTAGCTAGAGCCACAAAAGCTTGCATTAACTGCACAGCAAACATATCCTAATAGCTTAAAGTTCTTTCTTAAATGACTGTTTACGTACAACCTTTAGGAGTAATGAGAAAATCCTACGATGTGCTCCTGCATACATTCACTCTATTGCTTACTCCTACAAACATGTTACTCCCTCAAGGTTTACATTTCACAGATTTTGCAGTCAAAAGCACTCTAGTCAATTCAAAACCTGACAAGCTCTGGTGAAGACAAATAAGCCTCTTTGGACCATCAACTTTAGAGGTCAATATGAGATTGCATTCTTCAACTGCAGCTTATAATCCAAACTGACTTTTTGCTAAGAGGAGCAGAAGGAAACATAGGGAACTGTACTTTTAATTCCACCTACCATTTTTCAAAAGGCTGGAGAACCGTCCTAATTCCAGACACAAGGAATTCATAAAAAGTAGGATAGATATAGTAGAAGAAACTCATACTTAAGCATCAGAGTCTTGTAAAGTTGCTCTCTGCCAACATATTTCTCTTTTAATTCAGCTAACCCAGATTTTCTGTATTATGGCAGACACACACAGGTGTACACATGCACACATATGCATAATGGATATGTGCACACACGTCCCCAAACAAATGTATATCCACATGCACAAGCATCAACATACATGCTCAAGCATCAACATACATGCTCAAGTGAGAGTGCATGCATGGGCACATACACACACACACACACACACACACACACAGAAACATACACACACACACAGAGTTAAATAGCTAAGAATGGCTAAACACTGAAGAATGACTTGTCAAAAGAAGCGGGTCTTAACATGTTGCAAATACAACATTGTTACTTAAGGGTTTACTTAATAAGCAGCAGATTTCAGGAGGGGAAACTTTCCTTTATTCAGATAACAAGATTTCAGCAAAGTAGGGCATAAATGTATTTCTAACATGTCCTGGCAGGCTGATTTGATGAGGGACATAGAATTTTCTTAAAGAGGTCAATATAAAGTGCAAACCAGATAATAGGTAACTTTCAAATCAATATAGGACCTAATTATTTCTACTAATGCAGTAGACACATCACTGCTGTGAACAATCCCAGCTCAGGCTAAAGCCTCATGTGGATCTTTACTCTGCCTTGTCCTACAATAGAAGACTTTCCTCCAGTTCCTTTTGGTTTGCAAATATATTCACTGTTGACAGTAACTTAAGAGTATATGACAGTTATTGGATATTTATTAAAACTTTACATTTAACAGCTCCTTTCAAAAATATTAAACAAACAACTCATACCAAAGGAATCTTTTCAAGAACCTAATGCTAACATAGGTGTTTCATTTTGTTTTTAGTGAACTTTCGAACTGATCTGCCAACCTTGATGATGAAAAAAATTGCCGGGCAGTGGTGGCGCATGCCTTTAATCCCGGCACTTGGGAGGCAGAGGCAGGTGGATTTCTGAGTTCGAAGCCAGCCTGGTCTACAGAGTGAGTTCCA
>NW_022196911.1:74356411-74356685 GCF_008632895.1 Mastomys coucha
AAAAAAAGAAAAAGAAAAAGAAAAAAGAAAGAAAGAAAGAAAGAAAGAAAGAAAGAAAGAAAAAAATCACAAACCAAAGGTCTAAAGTAGCTGCAAGTGCTGCATGTGACACTGTCCCATCCTGGTCCTCATCAGGCCCTTCCACTTCATTAGCAGATGACCTTGCCTCTTTAAAATTCTTTTATTGAGCCAGGAAGTGGTGGCATACGCCTTTAATCCCAACACTTGGGAGGCAGAGGGAGGTGGATTTCTGAGTTCGAGGCCAGCCTGGTCT
>NW_022196911.1:74356773-74360287 GCF_008632895.1 Mastomys coucha
AAAATTCTTTTATTGAGACAAATTTTCTCTGTGTAGCCTTAGCTGTCCTGGAACTTGCTTTATAGACCAGGATGGCCTTTAACTCATAGATCCACCTGCCTCTTCCTCCAGAGTGCTGGGATTAAAGGTGTGCATCACTACCACCTGGCTAAGGATGAAACATTTTAAACCTGCATTTTCTTTAAAATAATTAAATTTCTTTCAAAGATCACAGAAGGCCCTTGCTAATTAAATGAGAATGCTCCTCTAGGTGCATGTACCTGGGTGCTTAGTCCCAGTTGGTAGACTGTGTATGAAAAATTAAGAGGTATGCTCTTGTGGGAGGAAGTATGGCACTGGGCGTTGGCCTTGCTGTTTCAAAAGCCCACACCAATTCCAATTTCTCTCTCTCTCTCTCTCTCTCTCTCTCTCTCTCTCTCTCTCTCTCTCTCTCTCTCTCTCTCTCTCTCTCTCTCCCCCTGCTGCCTCTGGATTAGCTACTGCCCCAATTCCATACCTGTCTGCTTCCAACCATGATCATCACAGACTAATTGTCCAAAACTGTAATCGAGGCTCCAATTAAAAACTTCCTTTTTTTAATAAGCTGCCTTGGACGTGGTGTCTTCTCAAATAGAACAGTAACTGACAGTACTGCAATGATAATGTTATTAAAAACCTGAAAATCTTAAGTTAGCCTATCATCTCTAGTATGAATAAATGGAAACACACCATGGTCAAATCTGAGATGCTCACATACCCTAATATTAATGGAAGTTTTCAGCATCTGTGGCAACAGACTCATCAAAACACCTGATTCTGCCTCAGACTAAGGTCTTAAACTATGTTAGAGCACAGTTATTATTTAAACATTCCCAGACAATAAATTCTCAGTAAGAACTTTAATATTGAAGGACTGGCAAACCAGGGGAAAAAAGGAGAAGGCAAGGAAGGAGGTGTGGACCTAGTGTGAAAGGCAGAAATGAGGCAGAGCAGAAGAGCTAGTAGGAATGACAGCCAGCATCCAGCTAGGATCATCTCCGCTAGGTCTTCCCTGAATATACTTCACATCTATAATACAGCTGGGAGAGACCAAATGTGGTAAGCTGAGTACAACTACAGTTCTGAAAATGCATGTTTGAAGCCAGGCTATGGTGGTTCATGTCTATTATCCAAGTACTCGGGAGGCTGAGGCAGAAGTGCCTGAGTTTGAGACCAGCTGGACTACATAGAGAACATAGAGAGATTTTATGTTATGTTTATGTTTTTCTAAAGAAAAACAACGACAAAAACAATAAAACCCTCAATAAATCAGACACAGAGAGAATATACCACAACATAGTAAAGTTACCAATACAGCAAGGCACAGAAACATGCATGCACACCTGTAATCTCAGCACAAAGGAGGCTGAGTCAAGATGATGGTGTACACCAGGCTAGCCTAGATTACGTAGACTTACACACACACACTTACACACACACTTACACACACACACACACACAGCCCCCAGAGAGCTGCCTCTCCCTCATTACCACGTGACGACACATAGTGTCTAGAACCAGGAAACTGCTCTTGGCATCATCAGCCTAGCTTGAGTCCTGATCTTGGACTTACAGCTTCCAGGAAAGCTGTTATTTACAAACTACATAGCCTATGCATTTTGTTGTAACAGCACAAATAGAATTCTATAGTAACTTCTGAAATATCCAAACTTGTACTTAAATTGTTGTTGATTTTATATGTGTGTCTGTGCATGTGCAGACACGCAGGTCAAAGTGTAAGTACAGAGGTCAGAGGATGACATGTTGGCTCTTCCCACCATGTGAGGATCAACCTCACATCAGGCTTGGTGGCAAATACTCTCATGTTGCTTGCCACCTCTATCCTAACTTTCAATTATTTTCTGTAAAAGTCCTGTTTCTATGTTAGAGATAACATAAAAGGGCTCACAACTGTTTTGAGAACCCCTACATAGAAACCCTTCTTTCCTCAAAATATCTAATGTCATTTGAGACACATATGAAACAAACTGGACTTTTCACTGCATAAGCTTCAATTGCTGTTTCCACTATATGCAAAACACGGCTAAAACATAAATCTTGTTTGTTGCCGTTTTTAGATTTTATTTATCTCACCCATTTCAAAACAGATGGAAGGTAGCTTAAGAAGAAGGCACCGTGTTTAGTTTAAAGAGAGAAGAAACTGTCTGAGAAGAAAACGGGTGAGAAAGACGAAATGAAGGGGAGGGTACTTTGAACCTGCCTATACAGAAAAATGCAGGCTTCCAAACTCCTGGACAGAGGAGGCTGCACACTAGCTCAGGGCTCTGCAGTGAGAGCTCAGGAAGAAAACATCCCAGGTTTTAAGTTGAGATGGGTTTAACCCCCACCTCCACTAAAATGCTGACTTAGCAAAACAAGAGAAGGAAGTCTGTGGGCTCAAATTATGTCAAAAATTCCAAAGAAATTCGAGAGTGAAACAGATGAAACTGAAAGCACAGTCGTGTAGAGAGATGGTCCGAGCAGTGCTAAGGAGTTGCTGTTCATGCTGCTCCTGCCTAATAAATAATGCCCACATACTTCACGAGAAGCCCTTCAAACACAGGAGCAAGAAGGGGACATGCATTTCTGACTAGTAAATGCTTGTAATGGATTCAGTGTCCCTGGCATTGAAACAGTCTGTTCAACAGGACTTTGAATAAAAGCTAACAGCTAGGTGGGATGGGGTGGGTTGGGGTGGGATGTAGGGCTGGTATGATCTATGAGTTCCAGGACAGCCAGGGCTACAGAGTAACCCTCTCTTGAAGAAAAACAAAAAAGTAACACACATCACCTTAGAGATATTTCTATCAGAGTAACATAACAGGCAGCTATCTGTCTGAATTAGTTAATGTTCAGAGTCTACTTCTGAATGTTTTTAAAAAATTGATTTGTCTGCCAGATCGCATACTGTAAACACAGCCAATTCTCTTTAAGAGCAATCAAGATTATCCCATATGTTATCAACAAAGTGCCTACTAGTGAAAATGCCATTATTTCATATGTACTAACAAAAAGACTATTAAATAATAATATTAAATAATATTATAAAAAAGTATTAATCTACAGGATGTAAGTGACCTTAAGAAGCATCTTGATTTGGGAAATTTAAAACAAAAGACCCTTTAGAAAAATGCTGCTTGCTGGAGAGATGGCTCAGTGGTTAAGAGCACTGACTGCTCTTCTGGAAGTCCTGAGTTCAAATCCCAGCAACCACACAGTGGCTCACAACCATCTGTAATGAGACTGGATGTGTCTGAAAACAGCTACAGTGTACTTACATATAATAAATAAATAAATCTTTTTTTAAAAAAAACAATCTCAGTTATGTTACATGACTATGTTGTTTTTTTGAGGCCAGCCTGGTCTACAGAACGAGTTCCAGGACAGCCAGGGCTACACAGAGAAACCCTGACTCAAAAAGCCAAAAAAGCCGGGCGGTGGTGGCGCATGCCTTTAATCCCAGCACTTGGGAGGCAGAGGCAGGTGGATCTCTGAG
>NW_022196911.1:74360408-74373189 GCF_008632895.1 Mastomys coucha
GAGAGAGAGAGAGAGAGAGAGAGAGAGAGAGAGAGAGAGAGAGAGAGAGAGAAATCTATTCCTCAAATAAAGTTTAAAAAAAAAATGTTTTCTAAGAGTGAGTTATGGGCCAGGCAGTGGTGGCGCACGCCTTTAATCCCAGCACTTGGGAGGCAGAGACAGGCAGATTTCTGAGTTCGAGGCTAGCCCGGTCTACAGCGTGAGTTCCAGGACAGCCAGGGCTACACAGAGAAACCCCATGTCGGGGGGGGGGGGGGGGGGGGGGGGGGGGGGGGGGGGGGGAAGAGTGAGTTATCCGTTGAGCACCATGAGCCAGCTTGCCATAGTGGTGCTCACATCTCTCCTACATCCCCCACCACCCGACCAGACCTGTGCTTTCTCAATAACGTTTGTCTTCCCAGGAAGACTCCTTTTCAACTCCTTGTGTGCTGCTGCTTAGCTGGCGCTCTTATCGGCATCCCCGAGTGTGTGAGCAGATGCAGAACAGAAGGCATGGTTTTAAAAATCAGTTTCTTCTGCAATCCACGATCACAGCCTCAGAAGGACTTAATAATCACCATAAACGGACTGACGGAGATCCGGGTAACAGAGCAACAGGCCTGCCCACTGTACAACGTCATCCGGGCCATTTGGAAACATCTCCCTCCCCAACCCTAGATTACTCTCACTTTAAAAGAACAGAGGCAGCTGAGGGCTGGGAATTCATAGGTCAGTAGTAGAGCTTGACTAGCAGGCACAAACAAAGCCCTGGGAAACATTCTTCAGCATTGTAAAGCAAAAAGAAAAAGGTAACAACCATCAGGCAGGAGGATGGTGAGTTCCAGGACAGCCTGGGACACAAGACCAGGTCTCAAACCAACTAATCAGCAAACAACCAAAGGCAAAATGTAACTTCACATAAAAGCAAACAGTTTGAAAGTTGAGTTCAGATTTAGAATTGAAATCCTAAATTATACTTGCTCAAGGCCCTTTGCAGAGTGCAAGATAGATACCACTTTTATGATAACTGAGATCCCTTTATAGATGTTGACTGGCCTAAGTAATTTACCAAACTCAAATAAAATTATCGTCAACATACTGACTAAGCTTTAATTACTTTAAAAGCTACTTTCTCAAAACTAACAGCAAATTAAGTTACAACAATCCTTGCTAGCCAGGCATGGTGGAGCACGCCTTTAAATGAAGTACTCAGAAGGAAGAGGTAGGCAGTTCTCCGAGTTCAAGGCCAGCCTGGTCTACAAGTTCCAGTACAGCCAGGGTTACATGCAGAAAGCTTGTCTCAAAAAGCCAAAAGCAAACAAACAAATAAACAACAAAAAACAATTCTAGCTAGGGGTGGAGAAATGGCTCAGGTCCCCAAACAAATTTTCTTTCTTAATTTCCAGAGTTGTTTATAAATATTTTTGAGAACTAAATTTAGTGAACTTTAGATAATGATTATGATATACAGGGGAACTGGAAATAAATCCTGTGTTTTTGTGTCTATAGGGATATCTTTAAGAAAAAAAATATATACACAAGGAAGTATGGAGTGTAAATTACAAATAATATAATCCTCCTGTGTGTGGGTATAGATGGAGGTGAGTACTTATCTAGAAATGGAAAACCTTAAAAGCAGCACACAGGAAGTAAGAGGAAGATGGACAGACACATGTGAAGTGGGGGAGGAGCATTTCAAGCTCATGGACAGGACTGAAGACAGACTATACTTCTCAACATATACCTTGTCATATTTGAGAAACAGCTTACAGGTAACTCCCAAATAAATACTCAATAAATATAAATTTATGTAAATTTAGTTGAAAATGTACTAAATGGCTTTGGCTAAGAGGTATTTTTAACTAAACTTAAGAAAAATGAAGTCCTAGTAGCCAGAGCAGTACGGTAACAGGCTCACAAGTATGTGTGTCACCACAGTCAGTTTTTCCAAAGTCACTGGCCCACTGTCAATAGATAAAACTCTAGGTTTTAATAGGCTACTCACTAGCATGCCAGAAGACCACCTGGCCCCTAGCAGAGACACAGACCATTACAGACATGTCAAGACCCCCTAGAAGGCTGCCTTACTAGTGGCTCAAGTAGGAAAAATAATACCCAGTCAGAGATAATGGGAATGGGGGGGGGAGGATCTTCACTGATTTCAATTCTTAGAAAAAAACAGTAAAATGGAAACACATCTACACTGTAAATTCGTTTTTCTTTTCTTTTTTTTTTCTAATCTCTTTTCTTTTTAAAACTTTATTTCAATGTATCTGTGTATAAGAAACACACTCAGGCTGAAGAGATGGCTGAGCAGTTAAGAGCACTGACTGCTCTTCCCGAGGTCCTGAGTTCAATTCCCAGCAACCACATGGTGGCTCACAACCATCTGAAATGGGATCTGACGCCCTCTTTTGGTGTGTCTGAAGACAGTGACGGTGTATTCACACATATAAGAAATCTTTAAAAACAAAAGAAAGAAAGAAACACAGTTATATTCGTAGACAGACTGTAACTTAGACTTGGAGATGCTGTCCACTCTGACAACACTTGTACCTGGGGAGGACAGAATTACAGCAAGTGGTTTGCCCTAAGAAGCTCAAGGCTAATGTTTACTGACAAGCAGGTGGGACTAGATGTAGTCACATCTGAACTGTCTGGAGACTGAAACAGGAAGATGGCCATGAGGAGTTCAAGGTCAGTCTAGGACCCAGATCATGTCTAAAAAAAGCAAAGAAAAACCCTAATTTCCAACTTCAAAAAATTACCAGAAATAAAGTTCTAGTGACTGTGCACATACAATGTAAAAAGAAAAATCATTCAAGAAAGCAAGAAATGCTTAAGCCAGAGCCAATGAACAGTTACAGATCACGTCAAAAAGACAGTTGAGAGGCTTACCAGTGCAAAAATGAAGTACCTTCAACACATCCAAAGAAATACATTAGGAGCCCAGCTAAAATACTCAAGCCCAAAAGCCTGTACTAAACAACATGTAGTGAATAGACATTTCTTGTTACTGTTCCCTAAATAAGATAGTATAGCAACTGTTTGCAACAAATTTACTTGCTCTAATCTAAAGATATTTTAAAGTACATAGGAAGCTAGGCAGAATGATAGACATGTTTTATCACAGTACTCAGGAGCCTGTGGCAGGAAGCCCATGAACTCTGAGGCCAGCCTGAGCTACTTAATGAGCCACTGACAAAAACAACATATAACTACATATATAAGGTATATGTAGATTACAGGCATATACTATTATTTTATGTCCTATGACTTGCATATCTATGGACTGATCACAAAACCAAACCCTTTACAACATACAGAAGAACTAAAGTGTTCGTGATTAACATAAATGGATTAAATGTTTCACTTGAAAGGATGTTAAACTAGACTTTACCAGAGTCACATAAAATATAAATACAGAGAAATGCCAAAAGCAAAAATATAGAGATGAGGAGATGACTCAGTGAGTAAAGTGCTTGCTGAACAAGTCTGATAATCTGAGTTCAAATCCTCAGAGCCCATGTAAAAGCCAAGGTGGAGACACAAGAAATCCTGGAAGTTAACTGACAGCTAGCAGCAATTAACAAGAGAGACCCTATCAGAAGCAAGGTGCAAGTCTAAGCTGAGGACTGATACCCAAGGCTGCCCTCTGACTGTCACATACTCACTATGTCATACACATGTATACATACATCTATGTCTATCCCCTCCCCCCAAACACATACACACACACACACACACACACACACACACACACACACACACACGAGAAAATTTAATAAGGATATTAAAAGCCACATGGAATACTAAACAAAGAAAATTGGGACTGTTGGGATCTGAGGAAATGGAAAGGAGAAGCCCTTGCTAAAAGAAAAAACACTAATCCTTCTCGTTGTTAATAACAGTGAAGGACTAAATCTCAGAGAGAGAAAGAGACAGAGACAGAGAAAGTGTGTGTGTTGCTAGGAACTGAACAAAGATGGCCTTGCACATGAAGTAACAAAATTAGTTAGCAACCTCTCTTTATTGAATATGGTTGGTTTGGTTCATTAGAAATCTGAGGGTCTTCCAGGCCCAAGAGTTTGTACCAAGCCTGCAGATTCTTTCTCATGGGGCCGTCATGTAGAACACAACAGAACCACTTAGAGAGATTTCCTCAAGAAACTAGGTGTCTTAATTGAGTGGAAGATTAGGAGTAAGCCAGAGGCCTTACTTGTCAATGATACTGGGGAGTAATATTGAAAATTAAAACATTACTTCTAATACTATTGAAAATTACAAAATATCTAGTAATAAAGTTAAGAAACTGTATGTGGGGAGGGGCAGAGAGAGGGTTCCTGAGACAGGCACGCACTCTGTGATCCACATTCCCAGTCTCTAACAAAATCTTTTTAGGAACTCTTCCTTACTAACCTTAAAATAAAACTCTAAAATACCATCAAGAAACATAAAGACTAAAACTCAAACCAATCCAAACCAAATCAAACATATAAAAGTACATCTTTGATCGCAGCACTTGGGAAGCAAAGGTAGGAGAATCTCCGAGTTCAAGACCAGCCTAGTCTACAGAGATCTAGAACAGTCAGAGGTACACCAAGAAAACCTATCTTAAAAAATGAAACAACACCAAAAAGAAAAAAAAGAAAGAAAGAAAGAAAGAAAGAAAGGAAGGAAGGAAGAAAGAAAGAAAGAAAAAGGGGGCCGGGCAGTATTGGCGCACGCCTTTAATCCCAGCACTTGGGAGGCAGAGGCAGGCAGATTTCTGAGTTTGAGGCCAGACTTGTCTACAGAGTGAGTTCCAGGACAGCCAGGGCAGAGAAACCCTGTCTTGAAAAAACAAACAAACAAACAAAAAACAAACAAACAAACTAAAAAAAATAAAGAAAAAGAAAAAGGAAATTTAAAAACTAAATAAATCAGCAGACATACATGCCATGTCCATGGATCAGAAAACTCAATGTATGAAGTAAAATCCCTTCTTTAAGCCATATGTTTAACATTTCTCTAATAAACACCCCCCAACAGCTTTTTAAAGAAACCAATACACTAATTCTCTAATGATATAGAAAAGGAAAGTTTCTAGAATATTAGAAACACTCTTGAATGAGAACAAAACTGGAGAATCTGCCCTGACTGACTTTTCAGAGTTTCTTTAACCTTGGTGGTTCTCCACCAAAGGTTATTTTGTCACGTCAAAGTTATTTGTTATCATATGAAAATGGATGTTGGCTGTTGCAAATGGAGAGACTCCCTACTAGGTAGGTACAAACCAAAAATACTGCATACCTTATAACGTATAAAATTGCCTCCCCAAATGTCAACAGTGCCAAGATTAAAGAATCCTATCCCAAAGCTATAATAATAATCAAGAAAATGTGGTTTTAGCAAGAACAGAAAAAGGATCCCTAATGCAGAATAAAAGTCCAGAACTATATCATGTGTTACAGGATATTTGATTATTGTACTTAGAAAACAAAATTGTTAGCAAAATATAAAAGCTTAAACAGATGTCAGACACAGGCATATCCTGAAGAGATGCAGCATGGGTGTGCCTCTATAAAGCCTAAATAGATAAGAATGCTTAAGAATCGAAACTTTCAGTTTATTTTAAGGCAAGTTGCTTGGGAGAGGTCTTTGCTCTAGGACCTGAGGCAAAGTCAGCTGGGTGGCCTTGAGGTGAAATGGAAGACTCTGCCCCTATTAGCTTGGCTTGGAGTTCCCCCACCTCGACGGTGATGTGGTTCAACCTGCCAAGGGTATATAGATGAGGAGCTAGAGACTTCAAGGATAAATAGGACCTTTGAGAGAGTTCTCTCTTTTGTTCTCTCTCCCCCTGCCTCTTCTCTCAGCTTGGAAAAGCATGGACGAAGCTCTGGGTAAGAGTTAGGGATTTCTCTTTGGGCTTGCAGGAACACAGAAGCAGCTAGCAGGACACAGGTAAAACAGTATTCTAGCAAAGAGTGCTAAGGAGCCCTCTCAGGTTTGGAGAAGCTCAAGAGGAAGGTAGACTAGCTAGGTAGAAAGACACAGAGATTTCTAAAGAGCTGGCAACTTAGTTGTAGGATGAGGCTTGTAAGCAGATATTTTATATATAGTTAAGAAAATAGCCAGCGCCAGGCGGTGGTGGTGCACGCCTTTAGTCCCAGCGCTTGGGAGGCAGAGGCAGGGGGATTTATGAGTTCAAGGCCAGCTTGGTCTACAGAATGAGTTCCAGGACAGCCAAAGCTACATAGAGAAACCCACAAAACAAGGAAATGAAGTTACCTCACTGAGCTAGCAGGATTTTTACCTCAGTTTACGTTTCCCGTGTCTTTGTTGGTATAAATATTAATTAAAATGGTTTACATATTACAACCATGTCTAATAGTTTTGCAAGCAGATCAAAGCTATTAAGTAAAAGTCCTTTTGAAAAAGTTTCAAAAATCGGTTATAGTTGAGAGAAAAAAGGAATCAACAGCACAAGAAGGAAAAATAGTAAGCTTAATTTCCCCCCCAAAAAAATGTCTGGTCATCAAAAAAATACCTTAACTACCTGAAAAGGCAAGTTAAAGACTAGGGAAAAAATATGGACAAGAGACTGGCATTCAGAAAAAGAACACAAGACTCCTAAAGTACAGTGATAATAACTACTCAATTTTTTTTTTAGTTGGGCAAAAAACTGGTATGCTAACAGCCAATAAACACACAAAAATTAACCAAAAGCCAATAAACACACAAAAATTAACCAAGTATCATTAGTCACCATGGAGATGCGAATTAAAACTAAGAGGAGATAGCATTTCACACACTAAATGGCCCCATTCAGAGACTATCGTATGTTCCAAGTATACACAGTGAAGTGGAACCTCACCTCTGGGCAGTGGTGCACAACAGGAAAACTACTTTGGAACACTGTTTGGCAGTTTCACTGAAGTTAAATATATATCTACACTACAAATCAGCAATTCTACAGCTAGATGGTTATCCCCAGAGAAAAGAGAACAAATATAACAGCCTATGACTGGGAACAACGTAAGATAGATGAGTAAGCTGTGCCGTGTGCACACAATGATAGATGATTCCGTACTGAAGAGAAAGCAAGCCTGCCAATGCAGGTGACATGGATGAATGTAAAAACAGCAGACAGCCTGGCCCTAAGAATATACACACCTTTACAGTATGACTATCTGTATGAAATCTAAGAAAAAAATACTAATCAAAGACTCAAAGTGGCTGCCCAGGGCAGAAGAAAGGATATGCATGGGAGAATTCACTGGAGTGCACTTCCTGAGGTGATAAAAATCAATCTTGACTGAGATCTGATGACAGTGTGAATCTTAGTTGACTGCTGACTAAAAACTCATCAAAATGAGTACTTGAAACCTGTATAAGTCAGGCCTTGCCTCAGATCAACCCCCACCCCAACACAGTGAGCTCAAGATCAACCTGGGCAATTTAGTACCTTTCTCAACACAGAAAAAAAAAAAAAAAAGGCAGAAAGAGAGACATAGTGATCAAGCTCTTGTTTAATAAGAAGGGAGATCTAGGTTTGATCCTCAATATCTCTACGAATAAAAATGACCATTATATTAATAAGGAATAAACCAAACTCATAATAGTTTTAGACATAAAACATTAAATAATATTAGAAAGATCAACAGCAATCAGTTGGCAACCATATGCAAAATATCATATTAAATTTTACACAGAAAAGATACACTTCAAAGGCAACAAAATATTTATAACTGATTTCATACAAGGCCACAAGCTATATGCCAACAAATTCAAAGAAAATGATAACATATAGCCTCATCGCAACAAAACCATATCACAAGGAAGTAATTTGAAAATAAATATGACTTGAGAGAATTAAAATCACACCTCTAAGTTATAAAAGAAAAATGGCATACACATGTATATAGCCAACTGATTTTCTTAAAAGACAGTAAGAGAAAATAACCAACAGAGAAATAGCTCAAAAAAGAAACATAGACCGCAATATAAACCATTAAATCACACAACTTTCAGGAGAAAACATGATATTTATGTACTGAGTTAGCCAAGAGTTTTTAGGGAAAAATAAGACACCCAAAACAAGATATGCAAAAGAAAAAAATAACTAGATTTCACCAAAATTTAAATGTCTGACTTATTAAAAAAAAAAAAACACTGAAAGAGGAAAAATTTTGTAATCACAGTATAGGCAATAAATGTAGTCCTCACCCCTCATTAAGGAAAGTTCTCTTTGCAACATGGACCATTATAGAAAACCACAGCCAACCATAATGCAGAGGAGCCCAGTCCCAACTGGTGTATCTACAATGCAGGTAGCTAAAGTATGCTAAGAATGGAAGAGAGAGTCTTCCCCAGGGAAGAACACACCAACTAGTTATTTATTCAATACCAAATGGTCATCCCTGGAAACACACATAAAACTAAACATTACAGAGACTGAAGAGTTTATACGTACATATATAAAAGTATATGAATATATTCATTCATTCATTCATTCATATATATCCATTCTTACATATATATATATATATATATATGTGTGTGTATACACAGACACACATGCTCATATACGTGTAACATTGATAAAAAAGGACATGAATTTGAAAAAGAGCAAGGAGAGTGATTGGAGGAAGGAAAGGGACTGATGATTTAATTATATTATAATCTCAAAAAATATTTTTTAAATTAGAGTATATTAGAAAATATCTGTGTAGTCATACCTAAAAGATCAATTATATCTAGAATATCATAAAAAGCAGTCAAAAACCTAGGACTGAGGTAGGAGCACAGCTCAGTAGCAGAGACAACATAGGAAATACACAAACATAGGGAATTTCACGTACAGAGCCACTGGCTCATAAGAGATCACAGTATGTCCGAGGCCTGAAACCAGTTCCCTGTGGCTGGAGTGTAGAATGAAGGAACAATTGCTAAGAAATGAGAATGTAAATTAGGAAAGACCTCACTTGTTAATATTTTCTGATTTTATCAGAATCTAGGAAGCCACTGAAGAGATTTACACAGATGATGAAAGTGATCAAAAGGTGGTACAGAGTACTAAGGAGAATGGTCTCCAGCAGTGGTTCTCAACCTAAGGGTCGAATGACCCTTTCACAGGGGTTACCTAAGACCATTGGAAAACACAGATGTTTATATTATGATTCATAACAGTAGTCAAATTACAGCTTTGAAGTAGCAATGAAAGTTATTTTATGGTTGGGGGTCACCACAACATAAGGTTATAGAGCTGCAGCACTAGGAAGCTTGAGTAGCAGCAGATCTGGAAGCTGGGAGAAAATAGCAGTAGTCGTCTGGGTCAGTGCTCCTCCCACTGTGCACACAGATTTTATGGCAGGAACATGAAAGCATATCGCATGGCGATCATCTCCAAACACTGAAACTTTTTATGGTTATTTGACGAGGCTCATAGTTTTATATTTATACTCTTGGCTGAGCAGACCCTCAAAGTTCTCTCACAAGTCTCACCACTAGGCTCACGTTCTTTCTTTTCCCAACTGTTCACTTGGCTGTTTGGAGCTCTGCCTCTCTCCCTAGGTTCCTACTCTACCTTTTTCCTGACTAACAGTGATGCCAGCTGCTCTTTTAAAGAGAAAATAAAGCCAAAGTGTACAAGAACTGGCTAATTTTCTGTTCCACCCTCAACCCCTTTGTTGTCAATATACTTAGCATTTCTCCATACTGTCTCTGAATCCTAGTCTCTTTGCATGTTCTCTAAGGGATTTTGTTCTATCTCAAGTCATTTGGTCCTCCATTTCAACCTCTTCCTCTCTACGGTACTTCCCTTTAGCCTGTAAACTGGCCTAAGGCTTATGGCTCAATTCAACCCTCATCTTCTAGAGTACCAGCCTAGCTCCTTTCTTTCCCTTTACAGCCACTTCCTGGAAAGAATAGCACTCACTATGCTCAGCAGTGTATACATGTAACATCTGCAATTTATTTATAAACATTCAGGTGTTGTGTCAGGAAAGCCTCTTGTCCTCACACACTAGACAATCAACCATTTCTATACATGCCATACAGTTCAAACTGCTCTAACAAATGGCCAGTAACTCAGTTCAGCAGTTGGGGGTTCCTAATTGAGCCTTTAGTCCTTATGTTACATTGTTACATGAATGTATCAACACCAACAGTTTCTTTTCACTGCATCTTGTACTTGTAACTTGACACCTCTTCACCACATTTAGGTTTTTACAGTTTGAGCTTTTGTTGTTTTGTGACAGGGGCTCTTTGTGCATGCAGCTCTAGCAGGTCTGGAACTCACCAGGCTGGCCTCAAACTCACAGAGACCCACCTGCCTCTCTGCCTCCAGAGTGTTGAGATTAAAGATGTGTGCCACTACACATAGCTAGTTTGGCTTTTACAGATAAAGTTGTGGCAAACACGTATACATATTTATTTTGCATCTTGTATAGACAACAAGTTTCATTTCTCTTGGATTAATATTTAGTAAGGTAATAGCCATGTCACATTCAAGTTTGTAAGAAAATGGCAAACTGTTTTTAAAGATGATAATTTTACACACACCCACACAAAAGTACAAGCTTGATCTGCTCCACATCCTTGTATCTGGTATTGGCTATGGTTTTTTTCTTTAGTTACTGCTACTTTAATAGAGATGTAGTACTGTCTCATTGCACGTTTCTGTCCCTCATCACTGAAGATGTGGAATATCTTTTCAAGTGCTTCTCAGTCATATTTCTATTATTTTTTTCACTAAGTAATTTTTTTTCAAGCCTTTGACCACTTTTAAGGTTTGTTTAACATTGTTTTCCCTTTGGGGAGTGCTGGGGATCTACCCAATTGCCTTGCACATGATAGGCAGTCTCTGCTACTGAGCTACATTCCTAGCTCATTCCTAGCTCTTTATATTGTAGATATAAGTGATCTTTTAGATGTGTAGTGTCCATATATTTTCTTCAACATTGTAATTCTTTAAAAATTTCTATGTCCCACCTGTGGCCTATGGGCCACATATGCCAAGTCAGCTATGAATGTAGCTCAACACAAAATGATAAACATCATTAACAGAGATTGTTTTGTCTGGAAATTCATGGGGGTGGAGAACATATGAATGTGTACCAAGTGCACTCAAGTTACCCATGGGGACCAGAAAAGTGTCAGCTGCAAGTGGTTGTAAGCTACCTAATTTGGATGCTGGGTCCTTCCTTATGGAAGAACAAGTGCTCTTAACCACCAGGCCCCACTTTTCGCAATTAAGAAAAGTTTCAATTGTGTGGTTCCCAAGTAAGCTTTGTAGATGACAATGTCATGCTGCAACATCAAAAGGTTGAATCAAAAGATGTCTGCATCCTTTCATCATTAAAATTTCACTAAGGTGTCATTCCCTTAATCAAGCCTTATTTAAAAAAAAAAAAAAAGTCACCATATAACTGGCAAGATGCCTTGTACCACAATTCCGGAGCATGTCCTTTTAGAATAGCCCAAACTGAAGCCCTGGGCATCTTATCCATGTCTTTCCACAGTAAAAAGTCTGTGCATATCTCTGTATTTTTTTCTTTTGTGTACCATTCATATACAGGCAAGCATTCTGGCATTGAGCTATTCTCCCAGTACTGGATGTATACTTTAACTGCAATTTATTTACAACAGTGCCAGGAAAGCCTTGTTGGCCTCATCCATAATTACTCATTTTTCTCCACAAACCAGGATGAGATGTGCTCATAAATAATAATACAAACAGGTAATATCTTGATGTTTACAATGAATAAAATATTTTACTATGAATAAAATAACAGCATTTTTATGATCATTATCACACTGAACTTTCACAAAACCCAATGATAAGTACCATCACAGTCTGTTTTACAGATGAGGAAACAGATACAATGTAGTAAAGCTAATTTACCTAAAAAATTACACCACCAGAAAGCAGCAAAATGTGAATCTACACACTCTCCCAAAAACTTAAAATAACTTCTTTCATGCCTGCCTTCCCTATAGAAATTTACATACAACATATTAATTTTATTCCCAGTTTACCTTCAATGTTCATAGCCTAGTACACAGATCTTCAACATGTCCCCTAATCTAAAAATGACACCAAGGTCAAAAAACTCCGCCCATTACATTTCTACCTGTTGACTTCTGCCCGCCTGCCTTGGTGCCTTCTACACCACTCTGAATAGCTGTCATCGACTGTGTTTACAGCCATCTTTCTTGACTCCCAATGATCTAAAAATCTGATAAGCTTTCTAAGTTATTATCCAAAATTATCAATAAAATGTTACATACTCCTACAGTTTTGTTTGAAAATTTGCTTTTGACATCTTAAATCTGGACATTCACCAACCATTCAACTGAAATCATAGCTATTTAAGCTACTTAAAGGGCTAAAAGAACAGACCTGTCAGTTTAGTAGGGCTTTCCGTAAACATTACTTTACTCCAACTTTTCTCAAGGTTTGTCATTTTCAACAAGTAAGTAAACACCCTTTCCCCATTTCATTCGCATACTTTTTTTTTTTTAGCTAAAGTACACTTCTCAGGGTTCTCCTTTAGTCTTAATTCCTTTCTGCTAATCCTCATTTGTCATAAAAATCCCAAGACTGAAAAGTGGGATGTTCCACTCTACTAAGTGAACTTCTATGAGGACAAAGAGGTAAGACTTCCTTAAGTTTTACTCTACAAACAACATCTTTGGGATGGGAATTAGGAACTTCATTTATATAGAAGACAAACATAAGCAACATAAAAAGGCTTTGAGACTGTAACATAATCTTCTCTTTAGGAAGTCATTTCAGCAAATATTTCTTAGGAAACAA
>NW_022196911.1:74373330-74398741 GCF_008632895.1 Mastomys coucha
TTTTTTTTTTTTTTTGGATACAGGATCTCTTTTTCCCCTTCCCTTCTCCCTCTTGCTCCAGCCCAGCTCACTGCGGCCCACAGGTTTTTTTTTTCTTATTTGTTTCTCATTACAGGTGGTTGTGAGCCACCATGCAGTGCTGGGATTTAAACTCATGACCTCCAGAAGAGCAGTCGGTGCTCTTGACTGCTGAGCCATCTCTCCAGCCCCAGTCCTGGATTCTTATATTTGACTAGACTCAGGCTTGGAAGCAGATGATGGCAGCAAGAACTACCTATGTATGTTTGCACTCTGTTTCCTGTCCTTTTTGTTGGCTTCCATCACTGTATTGGCTAAAAGTCTAGGGTATTCTGCAGCCTCTTCATGATTGTTCTTAGCATGCTGCTGCTTCGGACCAAAACACCATGTTTATATTATAGGACACAGAATAAAAAGAGGCTGAGTCTTGGATGTTTTGGTCCTGGGTTTCTTTTTTTTTTTTTTTTTCCCTTTTTTTGTTTCTTATTTTTTTAAAGGAATTAACAGACATTGTTAGACATTTTGTCTAGTAAGACAGAAAAGTTGCAGGTCTTGCAAGCTCTTTTTAGTCATTGTCTTAGGGTTACTACTGCTATAATGAAACACCAAAAGCAATTTGGGAAGGTAAGGGTTTATTCCATATCTATCATCATCAAAAGTAATATGAGAACAGGAACTTAAGCAGGGCAGGAACCTAGAGGCAGGAGCTGATGCACAGGCCATGAAGGAATGCCCCTTACCGACTTGCTCAACCTTCTTTCTTATAGAGCCCAGGACCACTAGGCTGAGGATGGCACAATCAACAACAGGCTGGGCCCTCCATATCAATCACTAATTTAAAATGCCATACAGACAGTTCTTATGCAGGCATTTTCTCAGTCGAAGTTCTCTCCTCTCAGATGACTCTAGCTTGTATCAAGTTGACATAAAAGCAGCCAGCACAGTCACAGATGAAGCACAGCAATTATCTGTAAATCCAGGAAAATGCTCTCTTTTTTAGTAACAGTCAAATTGAAATCACTCAGATTAGCATCTGCTATGAAACACCAGTTCTCTTGGTCTCTCCTGTTCTCCTTGGTCTATTCAGGAGTGCCTCTGACTCAATGGCAGGTAGACAGGGTCAAGACAGCCTCCTTCATGGAAAACCTGTTGTTTCCATCACTGATTCAAACCACGTTCTTCACCCTGAGCCTCAACAGCAACCTGTGGCCCAAGTCTTCACATAAAAAGTATTAAGTTCATGTCCACGGTCCACTCCAATGAGCTTCTGATACCCAATGTGTCAGGAGTCTTGGTTGCTTGTTTTTAGAAATACAGTTGGGCTACTCTGTACTATTTTTAGATTAGGGTTCTTACTTTAAAAAGACAAAAACTAAGCACACACAAAACCACTTCCAGGAAGGGAAGAAGAAATAAAGCTGCACCTTCATGAGACTGATCACCTAAGAGCTGCCAGGAGAAAAAGTTCAAGTTTCATTTAAAAAATCAAACCAAAACAAAACAAACAAAACAAAAACAAAAAACTATTTGGTAAAGAATGGTGGAAAATGTGCAAATACTATGCAATAGAGGACACCACAAAATTTAGTTAGAAGAAAAGTCATAGGTATGCTTCGAAGGAGTATTTTTGTCCACCTCCTTTTTTTTCAGATAAGGTCTCACTATGTAGCCTAGGCTAGCCTCAAGCTCAGGGTTCTCGGGTCTCAGCACCGAAGTGCTGGGATTACAGGAATGGGCCATCACATCTGGCTCACAAAAAGACATATATTTAGCCCAGTTCAGCCTCTCCTCTTTAAGAGCTTAAATAAATAGGGTACTCTTGATATGAAGTATTTAGATCCCTTCATTTTTTCTAAATTTAAAAATGTAAAAATGTAAAAGTGTGATATGAATGTATTAGTACGCAAGCATGGCAGTCATAGGACTACATTTTGGTGGCGGTTCTGTTTCCACTATGAATTTCAGTGATCAAACTCAGATGTCAGGTTTATGGGGGCAAAGGCACTTAACCCATTACACAGAGTCTATGTAAACAACAAATCATCTGTTTCCTCAAAGATTCATTAAAATGTTGACATAGAATAAAGCAAACCCATTCCAACCCTTTATATCTTTGTTAATTAGAAAATGAACAAAAAATTATCAAGTTCCACACATTCTATTTATACTTTTCTCTAAGCCACTTAAAAGTAAAGTAAACCTAATCTTTATAATTTATATAAAGCTCTCAACTAAGTAAAATTAAACAACACAGTTTAGGGTATTTTGGTGGAATTATATTAACAGAACTGTTCTACAATGGTTGCATAATTGTTTAAGAATTTACTGAATTCAGTATTAAGTGGAAGAATTCTGAGAATAAGTCATCCCTCACTCAATGTGCTTTTGAAAGAAAAAAATCAAAAGAATGATAAAACAAGCCACAGATAGGAAGAGCATGTTTGCAAATCATGTATCTGATATGGACTAGCCTCTAAAACACATATGGTACAAGCAGGGCTTACCCTAGCCTTCAGATTCTTCTAAGCGCACCTGTGGGCTACTGAATGCCATCTATCCAAGGAGCTCAGGAGCAATAAGCCACCATTTATGTCTCAGTTCATAAAACAGAAATGAGAAAATAAAAAACCAAGCTGGGAACTAAACTCTTCCTATGCTCGCAGCAGAGTGCTTTGGGGTGTCTTTGATGGTAGTGTGACAGTTTCTGTTTACTAGATCTCAATTTTCTACCACGAAATCCAGCACTCCATTGAAGGTGCTATTTCCCCGAACAATTCAATAAGATTCTTTATTCAAAAATAAAAGGCTGATCTTAGAAATACAGTTGGACCACCCTGTACTATTTTTAGATCAAGGCTCTTACTTTAAAAAGACAAAAACCAAACATACACAAACCCACTCCCATAGTGGCTGTGTAAACACCATTAAAAGCTTCCCCTTATGGAAAGCATGAAGTCGGAACCCTGAAGTACATCACAGCACTCCTTTGCGAGAACCACCACTCCATACCAATTTGCATAAAAACTTTCAACTAAAGAACAAACAACAAGCATCCCGCTCTGAGGAAGCCAACAATGTCTGAGCCATTATCAAGGATCCCTTTCAGTGGAGCTGTGGGTAGAGAATGTGTTTATGGTAGTTATCAGCATTTAGTTTTCATTAGCACTGAAAAAGAAAAAAAGGGCAAAGATTAGCTTTTATGTGTCTTCAAGAGTGGCCATCTACGTTAAAAGAAAAAGAAAATGGATTTTTTTTTTTTTTTTTTTTTTTTTTTTCAGTTTTTGAGACAGGGTTTCTCTGTGTAGCCCTAGCTGTCCTGGAACTCACTCTGTAGACCAGGCTGGCCTGGAACTCAGAAATCCGCCTGCCTCTGCCTCCCAAGTGCTGGGATTAAAGGCGAGTGCCACCACCACCCGGCAAGAAAATGGAAATTATAAGAACTAGATTCTTGGGAGCTTTGTTCTGGTTTTTGTGTGCTTGTGTTTTCTAAATCAATGGCATCTTACTCTGTAGCATAGGCTAGCCTTCAATTTAGAGCAGTCTTCTCACTTCAGTTTCCTCTGTATTGGGATTACAGGCAAGAGCTATCACACCCCACCTAAAAACTAGTTATTTAAAGCTTACCCACCTACAGAGACAGCTAGCATATACTATAACCAGCTCACCTAGTCAAACAGTCTAGTGTCCTATTTTCATCTTTCCTGATGAGGAATTTTAGGTGATTTGCCTGCAGATACTGATATCTTCTGCATCAAATAAACCAGTAACTGTGGCCTGTCAGAGTCATTTTGATTTCAACTCCAACCTTCTTGTTCTAGACATTTTCAAAACTCTGTATATAACTGTGTTGGTGACAGAAAACCCCTTTGCTGCCAGCTCATTTTTGGTAAAGTTAGTATATCATGCGGCCCAGAGCAGACACAGCAGCTGACCTTTCATACACACAGTTGTAGTTTATCCTACAGAATGATGACTTCAGTCATTCCTAATCACTAACTAATGTTTTAGACTAAAAAAGTTATTTCTTAGGGCTTTGTACTATATATAGAAATAATCATAACCCCTAGGGAAACAATAGCTCATTTACTGAAAATGAGTTTAACAAAGGAATCATTTGGTACTGAAAAAATACACAGCAGTGAGCTGGGTGACACAAATCACATCAGCAGCAGCTCATGTGACTACATTAGGGTAATTTACTTTAAATTTTTGAAAAATTTTAGTAACTTAAAATTTAGCTTTGACCAAGGCTGGCAGTGGTTGCACACGCCTTTAATCCCAGCATTAGAAGGCAGAGTTTAAGACCAGTCTGGTCTACAGAATGAGTTTCAGGACATCCAGGGCTCCACAGAGAAACCTTCTCTTAAAAAAAAAGAAAACAAAACAAAAACTTAACATACAACAGTCTAGATCATGTCCTTTATCCCCAAACTATTTTGAAAACATTCTTCCTTGCACAAGACCACCCTTCCAGAATGAAGCATCTCTGCTCTAATGCTTACCTTTGACAAGAACATCATGTTTCTATTCTGTATGTGATCTGCACTGGATTTCATGCTAAGAGTAAGAACATAGCATTCAAAGAGTCACAAGCTTTAAAACTCCGAATCCTTCTCTCGTGGGAAGCTTGCTAAACTTACTACATGAAACAGTGAGTTGATGCAGTGACCAGAAATTTCTTAACATTTTAAATATAAATTAAATCAAAACTCAATCTTAGCCATTTCTGCAGAAACAGCCTCAAAACAGATAAAATGAAAGTCACAAAGGCTGATCTAGATAGATGACTGAGAAATTCTTTTAAATTTTCTGGGACTTGCAGTCTTTCAAAAAATAAAGAGGGGCTGGAGAGACAGCTCGGTGGTTGAGAACACTGGCTGCTCTTCCAGAGGACCCAAGGTTTGTTTTCTAGCACCCACATGGTAGCTCACATCCAGGGGATCCAACACCATCTGGCTTCCTCAGGCAAGAGGCATACAAGTTGTTCATACATATATGCAAGCAAACATTCATACACATAAATAGATCTCTAAAAATTAAAGGAGGTGGGGGTATAATGCACTCGAAGTAGATACACAATACAGAACTGTTACATTTAACAGGAGAGATTGAGAGAGTCAGGAGAGACTGCTGTGCCATCTCCAGCCCAGTGGCTCTCATGCTTCCTAATGCTGGGACCCTTCATTACAGTTGGGACCCTTTCTTCATGTTGTGGTAACCCCCAACCATAAAATTATTTTCGTTGCTACTTCAAAATTGTAATATTGCTACTGTTAAGAATTGTGACTATCTGCGTTTTTCTGTGGTCTTAGGTGACCCCTATAAAAGGATCATTAGAGCCCCAAGTTGAGAGTCACTGCTGTAGGACACCTACTGCACTGTCCTTTACCTGGAAGTTTTATCACTTGTGACACCAAAGCAAAACTCAAGTCACTGTTGCATACAAAACCAACAAAATGTTTTAAATACTAGGGTCTTCCCAGCAGAGACTTTTACTGCAGATTTCATGTCTAACTTTTGTTCGGTTTGGTTCTAATGTGCTCTTGTATAAGGACCCCCTCTGTTTTCAGGGGACATTCACAGGAGAAGTATTACTCCTAAGAATAGAGAACAAAGCCTTTGGCTTGCCACAGGCCAGCTTTGTGACTAAACAAATCTCTCCACTTCTCTGAGTTTCAAGTCAACACTTTGTGTAAGGAAGCGGGCTAGATGCATTCTAAAGTACCGTAGCTCTACAACTCATTCCTTTCAAGTAGAACTCTGGGCCTATAAGAATTTAAAACTCAAAACAAATGGCTAAAACCTACCTTTTTATATAACGTTAGTGAAACAAACACCTAACTCCTAATAATTAACCTAACTCCTAACACCTAATAATCAATCTCTCCTTTCCGTAAAAGCTGTGTAAAAAATACAACAAAATGTTATCAGTGATGTAGACTACAAACATTTCTTTTTCTTTTGGCTTTTCTGGAATTTATGAGAGCCTACAGTAAACATTATTACTTTGATAATGAAAGCAGGCAAAAAATCTTCCTTTTATTCATTAAAGAAAAGCTGGGTCTGGAAATCTCATTCTAAAATTGGAAGGACTTTAAAAAAAAAAAAAGAAAAAAAAATTTGTAAAACAAAAAAAACCTCTAGCGGAGACACATACATACCTGTCAACGAAACTAGTTAGTTTGTTTGGGGAAATAGTATTTCTTTACTTTTACTAAACCTGACAGTAACTAACAGCTACATTTCCACAGCTTGGTTCTAAGACTTTACATACATATTCACTTATTCCTCAACAACCTACTGTCCAACATACACTACTTAATGCATGAAGAGAAAATGGTGTGCCCACAGCCAGTGAGGGACAGAACCAGGACTTAAGCAGAGGACAGATGCCCAGCTTCTAAGACACACTGTCCCTCTGTACTTAAATGCTGTCCTCCATTTATTCTTGTCTTTTGTTCTACAACCTCTTCTACTTTTCCTCAACTCTGGAGAAAGAGTATGTAGGTAGACTAGCTGAACTTTTACTCACTTAAAACTGTGATTCATTTCCAAGTCACTGCTTCAAAGTTACAGGGAGTACTGTTTAGTCTCCATCCCTGCCGGCATATGAATAAAAGTGTACCATCTGCGGGTGGAGCAGAGGCAGCTCAGAGGTAGAGTGCTTGCCAAGCACATATGGGCCCTGGATCAATCATCAGTACTGTTAAATATGTGCACACAGACACACACACAACTAAAACATGAAAGGAACTGAATGGCATTCTTTAGTAACTTTAATACTGGAATGCTCCAATAAAGAAGGGTGCTGTATTGATTGATATAATCTCACCTCCTGATCTCTTGGAAACAGTCCATAAAGCCAATTACTTATTGAAATATTTTAATCACATCATGTTTTTTTTTTTTTAAACCACATGAATGTTTACTTCCAACTGTGGCTGTAGTGCACACCCAACCAAATTCACAATTACTATAATGTAAAGAACCTGGTGAAATCAAATACAGAAGTCAACCAATTAAACAAAATTAAAAGTTCTCACATTATTCCATTCTTCACAGCGACCACTCCAAGCACACCTGTGTCTGTAGAGGACCCACAAGCTTGTTGTTTAGCTTCTAGATTACTTTTAATATGCTCAAATTTCCCCCACATTTGTATCACTAAAAGTCCAGTCTTGTGGAAGTAAAATAGTTCCCCTACTGCAAACATTAGAAAAAAGAGGAAGGTGAAGAAACGGTGGAAGCAAGCCTTGCTGCAGCTCCGGGTTAAGGTCAGGTGTCCGAGACAATGAGTTGATAATTGCACCCGGTGGGCGCTTCTGTTTAAGTAAGACGATACAGTGAAATAAAGTCACCTGACTTATTTCAATTTACTTACACAATTTGCAATTCTGTAGCTCTCTGCTATGGTACATTAAGAAAATTAGCATGTAAGAAAAAAAAATCACCTGCTTATGTAAATTGGAGGATGATTTTTATCCATGCAGACAGAAAGGGAGAAAAAGCTGCAATCTAGGTCAATGACTAATTTCATCTATTTGTTCAAATGCCTCGCTTCACCTTTGTCTGTAGCTCAAAGCAAGGATTTTAAGTCAAGGGATGAGCAGAAGCTTCTGTGTCGTTTATTTCCAGGAAGGAGTTGGCTGTCTGACATCACCGAGTTCTGGATTACTTGAGTTGAAAACAAAACTGAGAACCTTACCTAGATAATAAAACCACAACACTAAAGGGGGGCGGGGGGGAGAAATCATCCAAGATTATCTGCTCTACTTGGGATGGAAAGTAAAGATGGCAGGGACCGGGTAGCAATTTGACTTCCTGCTACTTTAGGAAGTTTTGAAGCAAAAGAAAATATCCCCAAGTAACTCAGGACAGACAAGACAATTCCTCTACAAAGAATATTATTCAACTTTGTCTACATCTGACATAAATTGGATGAATGTGTTACCTTCGTCACTAATCACTGACTGCCCCGCCCAAACCCACTGCTGGAGTTGGCCTCCCACTCAGCTGACTGCCAGGAAGGTGCAGAAGAGGGCCATATTGCTCCAATTTTATGTGGTTAGAGATCAAACCCAAGCTTTGTGCTTACTGCACAAGCACTCTACAATCTGAACTATATATCCCCAGATCTTTCTTATTCTTCCTTTAACTTTTTAAATGGTTACCTTAAACATCCTATATCCATTAACCTGCATTGGTACACAAATGCATATAAGTCCAGCAGGGGCTAAAGACTAAAACTGTGCCGGTCAATGAGGCAGACAGAACATGTGGCTACTAAAAACCTATTCTAAAAGTGCCTAGTCCAAACTGATGGGTGCTCTAGCAACTGGATTTTTGTAATCTAAGTATGAAAAATGTAAAATATATCATTAGTAATTTTTAGTAGAAATGAGTTATGTTCAATAAAGTGTTAAATAAAACATACTACTAAAAATAATTCCACCTGTTTCTTTTGCCTTTTTTTCACTGTGTCTAGAGCCTGTAAAGCCATATGCATAGCTTTCATTATTTCCCTTCTGAGCAGCACTGCTCTTTGATGGGAGTGCCCATGAAAGCTCCTTCCCTTGCAGAACCACCTAGGAAGTCACAGGCCCTTTCTACAAATTATTAAGTAAGTGCCTTACCCAATTTCAGAATCTAATTTACAAACTGATGTAAGTACATACACCGTTGCTCCAGTCATCTTACTTGATGAGACAACAATAACAACAAAATACTTATTAGGTTTTATTTAAAATCTTAAAAAGCTGAGCAGGGCCTGATGTTTGAAGCTTGAGGCAGAATGCTGCCTGGGTGACTTTGTAAAACCTTGTCTCAGAAACAAAATATACAAGAGGGTTTGTAATGTAGCTCAGTAGTAAAAACACTCATCTAGCATGCACAGGCCCAAGGTTCACCTGCCAGTATGTAAAAAAGCAAATTTAAAAATCAACACTAGCAGTAAGAAAGCTAAGATGGGACACTAGGAGTTTTAAGCCAGCCTGGGAGACAATGGTGAGATCCTGACTCTGGAGGAGGAGAAGGACGAGGAGGAAGAGAAGGAGGAGGAAGAAGAAGAAGAGGAGGGGGAGTAGTAGGAAAAGGAGGAAGAGAAGGAGGAGGAAGAGAAGGAAGAGGAAGAAAAGAAGGAGGAGGAAGAAGAAGAGGAGGAAGAAGAGGAGGAGGAAGAAGAGGAGGAGGAAGAGAAGGAGGAGGAAGAAGAAGAGGAGGAAGAAGAGGAGGAGGAAGAAGAGGAGGAGGAAGAGAAGGAGGAGGAAGAAGAGGAGGAGGAAGAGAACAACAGCAATAATAATAAAAATAAAAGTCGTTCCACATATTTAAGAAACCAAGCAAAAAAAAAAAAGAAAGAAACCAAGCAAATAAAAGGCTGGTGGTGTAAGGCTGGAGAGACAGCTCAGCAACTAAGGGCACCTACTGCTGCTCCTCAAGAGGACCTGAGTTCTTTTACCAGCATGTTGGGCAGATCACAATCTGCCTATAACTAACTCCAGCTTCAGGGGCTCAATGCCTCTGCTCACTACAGGCCCGTAATCAACATGTATATACCCACACATACATAATTAAAAATAGTTTTTAAAGGTTTGTGGTGTATGTAGTCTAGTGGTGGGTCTCCTAGAAGAGAAAGAGAGAGAAAAAGAAATAGGGATAGACTATTTTATCATCATTGCTATTGTTATTGTTATTATGTTGAGGCTGGGGCATTCATGTGCCATGGCAGGCCTGTGGAAGGAAAAGGAAAACTTTTGGGAGTCAGTATGTAAGTTCTGGGTTCTGAGTATTGAGCTCAGGTCTTCAGGATCACTTGATACGTGCTTTTACCCATGGACACTGACCTCAAGCAAAGAAATCTAAAACACTGAAAGGTGTTTTGCAACTAGGAAAATAATAGCATCTAACTGCCCAATAGGCAAGCTTTTCTCCATAACTGAACATGTGTAATCCTCACCAATCAATCCCTAATAAGAGGGAGAGAAATCTCTTGAACAACTGAATATTTACACTCTGATCTCAGCTAGGCAGTGGTAGCATATGCCCTTAATCCCAGCACTTGGGAGGCAGAGGCAGGCAGATCTCTGAGTTTGAGACCTGCCTGGTCTACAGAATGAGATCCAGGACAGCCAGGGCTACACATGGAAGCCCTGTCTCAACAAAGAAAGAAAGAAAGAAAGAAAGAAAGAAAGAAAGAAAGAGAGAGAGAGAGAGAGAGAGAGAGAGAGAGAGAGAGAGAGAGAGAGAAAGACAGACAGACAGAAAGAGAGAAAGAGAGAGGGAGGGACAAAAGGAGGTGAGAGAGAGAGAGAGAGAGAAAGAGAGAGAGAGAGAGATGAAATGAAATCTGATCTCAGTGGCTCAGCAGTCATAAGGACTTGTTGCACTTAGAAAGGACCCATCAGAATCCTGTGGAATTCCAATTTCAGGGGATCTATCCCCTTCTTCTTACTTCTCCAGACCAGCCATACTGGACATACATACATGAAAGCAAACACTCATACATATAAGTATTTCTTTAAAAACCTGTACTAAAATCTGATCTCAAAGTTGAAAAAGGTGACATTTATCTTACCTTCCCCAGGCCCCCACACACAAACCCCAGACGGGGTACTCACAGGTATCTCAGGCTGGCCTCCAACCTCCAATTATATATACGTATCGGACATTAATCCTCCCATTTCTATCTCCCAAATGCTGGAATTACAAGAGTTATCACATTGCCTGATTTTATGTGGCTTTGTGCATGCCAGGCAAGGACTTTACCAACTGAGATTCTCCCTAGCCTATGTTCTTCCTTTAAACCTTTAAAGATTTCAATAGTTAGTTGGGCAGTGGTGGTGCACTCGTTTAATCCCAGCACTTGGGAGGCAGAGACAGGCGGATTTCTGAGTTTGAGGCCAGCCTGGTCTACAGAGTGAATTCCAGGACAGCCAAGGCTACACAGAGAAACCCTGTCTTGGAAAAACAAAAAACAAAAAACAAAAAACAAAAACAAAACAAAACAAAACAAAACAAAAAGATTTCAATACTTAAAGTTGTTGTGTATGCGGTCTTCTAGCAAGGTTGGTTTAGTATTCTATATTATCACTGGCATCAATGAATAAACTTCTCTAAAGAAAACAGTATCTTTTATACTATAAACATCAAGTTCTCTGGTTTATCAAACTATAAACACAAACTTGGAATCTAAAAAAGTGTTAGTAACAATAAAAGTGCTGCTGATATTTAAAACATTTAAAGTCTCCCCCCCAACACAGGAAATTCAGATATAATCATTCTTTCAAATGTCATCAATGATCAATCTATCTTCTTGATAAATGCAATGGTCTTTTTTCCATGCTAATTTTCCTTGACTTTTATGTGAACCAACGATTACCCTATTCTCCTAACAGCCTCCAACCACACAGGGCTGTCATTCATGGTGAATACACTTCCTATCTGATTGAGCTATATGGTTTGGCCTCCAGTAACTTCTGCCACAGCAGAACACCCCTAATGCTCAGACAATCCTTAGCAACTCTACCTTTTAATTTAAACATTCAGAGAATTAAAGCTGATCCATCTTTCTTGTATCTAAAAACTTCCAGTAGCTGTCATTTACAGGGTTTCAGTTTTTTTTTTTTTCCATTCTCACCCTCCTCCCCCAACAAGAGCTTTATTTTTAAAATTGGGAGGGAGAGTCTGCTTCTGTTGGTAAAAGACCTCAGTTTAGATCCCCAGAACTCAGGTAATCAGGGCACTTGGCAAAGGTCTGAAATCCCAGTGCTGTGGAAGCATAAACAAGAGGCCCTCTATGGCTTGCTAACAAGCCACTCTGGGTTCAATCAGAGAGACCCTGACTCAAAAAAGATAAGTTGGGAAAAGATACAAGATACCAAGCACCAACCTCCGACAACCAAATAATAATGTCTTAAGCCAACAAGAGTTAATGTTCTTTATCTTTTTTGGACAGACAGGGGCTCACTCACACACACACACACACACACACACACACACACACACACACACACACACACACACACACACACACACACACACACACACACACACACACACACACACACAGAGAGAGAGAGAGAGAGAAAGAGAGAGAGAGAGAGAACGAGAACAAAAATAAAGCTTTTTAAAATGTCTTTTAATCATTCCTTGTCAAGTTTTAATGCTGTAGATACCTTGAATGTATACATGGTACTTTCTTCATGAAAAGATTAAGATTCTTGCCCTCTCAACCTGCCACACCAACAACCTCTTCTTTAACTGACATCTCAACCTCTTTTTGTGCTAGTAAAAATAATGTCTTTTGTTTTGTTTTGTTTTGGAGACAGGGTTTCTCTGTATAGCCCTGGCTGTCCTGGAACTCACTCTGTAGACCAGGCCTCGAACTCAGAAATCCACCTGCCTCTGCCTCCCAAGTGCTGGGATCAAAGGCGTGTGCCACCACTGCCCGGCCCAATAATGTACTTTTTTTTTTTTTAAGATTTATTTATTTATTATATGTAAGTACACTGTAGCTGTCTTCAGACACACACATAACACTCAGGTATTATCCAGAGTGAGCAGACTGCATGGTTAAGGTTATTACAGAGGGTTTTTTGTCGAATTTTGTTTTTGTTTTTTGTTTTAGGTAAGGCCTTACTTTGAGCCCAGGTTAGCCTGGAACTCATGATGTAGTCCAGGCTGGCTTGAAGTTACAGCAATCGTCGTATCTCGGGCCTTCTGAGTGCTGGGATTCAGATCAAAAGGTTGGGACATCATGCTCATTCCAAACTAGTTTTAACTTTGTACTGAGACTATGAACTACCTGAGAGTAAGGACATGACTTTTCAAATTACTTAGTTACTATAAACTCTTTCGGGATAATTGCCCGCAGCTCAGCACAGTACACCGTACACCACAGCAATGACAGAGGCAGCTTTGACGGAGGCTTCAGAAATCACCACAGAACCAAACTTCCTTCCTGATTGTCTCCCAACAGTGGCAGGCCATAGCAAGCTAACAACAAAAACATATGGACTAGTGAAGCCCAAGTATAAAACTTTCACTGTCCCACAGTAGATTTAGTCAAACTAATTGAAAATACAGATGTGAACCTAGACATAAGTAAAGAACACTATCATTACCCGTGCCACACGTTCCTCTATACCCTACTTTATTCACAGCACTACAAGGAAGTGCTAAAGGGTCAGTCCCAGCATAGCTGTTCCTCAGAATCACCTTTCTGTAGGTTCAGAGTGCTAGAGTCTTTGCTAATATTTCTTGGCTAGGTACTTCTGAACTACTAATGACATCATGGCTTGGGCACATGCTTATCGACTGCTCTATAACTGACACCTCAGGCACTCTTCAATGTTACCCCCAAGCAACAACAGGATCAAAACGACAAGCTAGTTTAGTTAGGAAATCATTGTTGATGTGCATTAGATGACCCAGTTAACAAATAATTCACTGGAGTGAATTATTATTATGGATGCACAGGGAATCATAACTAAAACCCAAACATAATCTACCAAGTAGCTTCATTCCATTTACTGGTTAAATGACAAATGGAAGAAATGTCTTTGTCCTTGACAACTTTCATCAAATAAAGTAAATCAGCATGTAAAAGAGGCACACAATATATGCAGTTGACCCTCAAATTGCTAGCATATCAATAAACCTGATTTTTTTTTAAAAAAAAAATTTAAAACAACAATAAAGCAGTCACTTGATTTTACCACAGAAGTCAATAAAAACCTGGGCAAATTCAAGTCATAAAAAAAAATTCTAGTATCCCAGTAGAGGTTGTTTTATATCAAAGAATAATATTTCTTCAGATGTCATACTTTAGAGAAAGAAAAAAAAACAGGATCTATATTCAAATATATATCTAGTTAATGCAGTTTACAAATACCCTCCTCTTGGCATAGCAAATAGAAAGGGGACTGACTGTACCAACCCCCAAACTGATTTAGATGTTTTATGTTTTGTTTGTTTGTTTGTTTTTTGAGACAGGGCTTCTCTGTATCGCCCTGGCTGTCCTGGAACTCACTCTGTAGACCAGGCTGACCTCAGAAATCCACCTGCCTCTGCCTCCTAAGTGCTGAGATTAAAGGCATGCACCACCATTGCCCAGCTGAGATAATGTTGTTTTAGCTAGTTTAAAAGGTAATGTTTAAAAGTTCTTTTTTTTTCTAAGCCTTTTTTTCTAAGTTGGTTTTTAGTAATAACATGACATTGATCTCCAATTATAAAACAAATTTACTCTTTGTTATATTGTGATGGGTTTTTTTTTTAAACATAATGCAAGTCTTCAGAGTTGAAATCTAAAATCATTTTGAATGTTACAGGCTACAGGCTCTCAATCACCAAGAAACAGGTACAGTATATTAGACTGTGTAACTTTTCTCCTCTAACTTTTCTTTATGACCATGAACCTGTAGTTTCTAAAGGTACACTTATTTGTAGTGGAAATTAATAATATAGATTTCCACACTGCTAGTTTCACACAGATACTCTGTTATATCTAGAAGAGCAACCATTTCCTTTTTATGGTGCAGGCTCTCTGCTTCTTCAAAGCTCTTTGCACAAAGCAAACCCCCCTTTCCGCACCCCCCCCAACCCAGCAGTACCTGTTAATCTTGACTGACTATAAAGAAACTTCTCAACACTACAGATTCTTAACCTAACGAAATACACTTTTAGTATACTACTCTTACCGGTGTAACTAAATCCAGGATTTTCCCCAACCATCCAAAAGCATTCTCCATTTTTCCAACACCTAATTTCTTATTTACAGAGTAAGAGGACCACAGAAAACACACCTCTAATTTTCACAAGATGAACAAGTTAGACATCTCTGCCATGCATGAAAGTTTACACTGAATAATTTTTCATTCCCTCTCACACACTTCCCCCGCCTCACAGGGATCATCTTTAGCAGTTTACTTTTCCTTTAAGCACAAGTGAATTTCCACTCAAGCACCTTAGACAGTAACCTTCACTTATTCCTTCCCACTCTGTAAATCCACAATAGTTTCCAGAATAGACAGAATAGGGGATGACTGGAGCACTGGCCACACTATACCCAAAGTAGCTGTTTTGTTGTTGTTTTAATTGAGAGAACAGAAGAGAACTCAGCTCGGAATTTAACCTTCATTATCTCCTTGGCACAAATCCAACTGAGGAGGTGACTCTATGGTATTTAAAGTCATGCCTCCTAAAATAATTTGAATGTTGATTTCATATGGTAAATCTGACAACACAGGAAGATTCTTCTTGCACACTAACAAAAGCATTTTGTCCTTTTTTCTTTTTAACCAGCAATAACTACAACAGCATCCACTGAGGACGTACTGTATACTAGATATACTGGTTTATAAGGATCACCTCCTTTAACCCTAGTACCAACTCTGAGATAAGAGCTATGATCCCCATTTCACAGATGAGGGACCGAAAGAGAAAATTATCAAGACCACAAAGGTTAGTGATAAAGTCACTAAGTATCACAACAGTGATGCTGAGGTTTTGAAATACAGATAAAAGTAACTTGCTAAAGGTATTTAAAAGCAAAAACATTCAAAGCTTTGCAACTTTATTTGAAGTACAAAGACAACAGACTGGATGCATCTATGGATCTTTGATCTTTTAATTAATCAGACAAGTAAAAAGCTAAAACATTATTTTTGTAAAGTGGAGGCTTTTATATTTGGCATTGCTGTTGTTCTGTCCCCTTCACCCGGTGCAAAGGACTCAGTAATGGGCTAATAACAACCCAGCAGATGAATGCAACCCAGGAGCTAAACAGTAGTTGTGGTCTCAGTTGCCTGTGAATGTGAGTTTCAGAACAAGACATAAAGCCTTAACTTAGATTTTCTGTTGTTTTGTACTCGTCACTGCCTTTACGCTCAAAGCATCTATTTAAGCTCTCCAGTTGAAGGAGAAATGCATGTCTGCTTGTGGCTCTTTGTAAATATAAGTGCAGTGATCTATGGCTTTAAGTTTTTGTGTTTATGGCAATGTGTCTTAATAGTTACAGGAAAAAGAATGGAGCCTGTAATTGTCCTTCATGTGCAAGAACTGTCCCCACAAAATCTTAGTCACCTGAACTCCCCCTATGGTTGTTTGTAAACATAAATTCAGTGATTAAAGAGAAGCTAGAATTCTTTAAAAAAAAAAAAAGTCAAGTATTAAGTTGTTCAGTGATAAATCTCAATGGTAAAATACTGCATCGTTTCTATGAATATTTCTCCTTGGCTGCATTGAAGACTAGTCTCCCTCAAAATTATATTCACTGTTTTGGCCATTAGCTAGTACCCCAAGGTGCATGTCCACCAAAAGGAAGGGGGTAGACAAGTAAAAAGCTAAAACATTATTTTTGTAAAGTGGACTCACTTTTTTCAAGGCAGCATGTAGCATTAATCCAATCTATATTTTATGTACAGAGTGTCAAAAACTGCCTGGGCTTAGCAGTCCTCAAACTCTTCTCATGTGGTCAGCTTACTCCAATTCTTTAAATTACATACTTCATAAGATCCTGAAGCACTTTGTTCCAAAGTTGTCACATTTTTAAAGCACAGTATTTTTCCCTAGCAAAGGTGAACTATGGACAAAAGGATACATTTATATCATCTTCACCAAATGACAGAAATACTGTTTGTACTTTGTCTGCATTATATAAAATGTCCATCTGGGCAAAAATGCAAAACACAAAGTCCTGACATCTGATAATGCAGGTCAAATTATATATGATGTTTTAAGAACCAATGAGCAACATCTATCATTGGCAATGAATGTATCTCAGGCTACCCTGCTCACATTACCAGGTAAGCAGGAACTCTTTGAGATAAAACATAGCAGACAGTTGTTAATGAAACCTTAATTGAACTGTCAAAGCACCATCTTTACCCGAAAGCTAATGGGTAACTCACTATTTTTACACAACTGTCCAAGACTGATAAGTTATTCTACGAGTAAAACTCAGCAGAAAGATAAATCAAGTCAAGTACTAAGTTGTTCAGTGATAAATCTGAATGGTAAAATACTGCATCGTTTCTATGAATATTATTCTCTGGCTGCATTGAAGACTAGTCTCCCTCAAAATTATATTCACTGTTTTGACCATTAACTAGTACCCCAAGGCGCATGTCCACAAAAGGAAGGGGGTAGAGATACAATTCCTTGTATAAGCTATGCCAGAAAAATACTTCCAAAATAACTGACTGAATCTAAGTGAATTTGATACCCAGATAATTAAATATAGTGTTGATTTAAATGATGTATCACTAGAAGGATTTCCTTATGCCCTGTTTAATCATTTTAAGAAATAATTGTTGCACACATATAAAGAACTTTCTAAATTAAAAAGAAAAACCCTGTTTTATTAGGTTAAATGGTAAACAGCCTCAGCAATAGTGGAATTTCAGCACACTACTGGCAATTCATTCGGGTTTAGTTATCAAATCTCTAGTTTTAGCAAACTTAGGTCACAAGGCACTTAAATTCCAAATAAGCAATTCAGTCAGCAAGTCATCAATATGTAAATATAAAAATAGAAAAGCATTTGCATACTAAAAACACACCTGGTACTCTTCCCCCTTTTCAAACTAAATTGTATTTCACCTAAAACAGCTGATAAAACCATTCCTGCAAGAACTAGCAAAACCTGATTGTGAAATGAAATTGGATAAAAAAAAAAAAACCAAAAACCAAAAAACAAAAAAACAAAGCAAAACAAAAAAAAAACATGGAAGACACAGCAAGATGGCAGCCGTCCACAAACCAAGGAAAGAAGCTCAGAAAGACTCAAGCCCACTGACACCTAGATCTTGGATTTCTACTCTCTAGAACTGAGAGAAACATATGCCTATTATTTATGCCAAAACAAAGCAGTATATCAAAAAAGCAGTAAGATACTATAGCACTGTCCTAGGTACTGGAAAAAAAAAAGTTCTTTTAGACCAATGGTTCTCAGCCTGTGGGTGGAGACTCCCTTGAGGATTAAATGATCCTTTCACAGGGTCACCCAAGACCACTGGAAAACAGATATTTACATTATGATTCATAATAGTTGCAAAATTACAGTTTCAAAGTAGCATTGACAATAATTTTATGGTTGGGGGTCACCACAACATGAACCACTGTCCTAGACTCAGTATGGTGCTACATACATCTCTACATTCCCAGCACTCAGAGGCAAGTTTGAGGCCCAATGATCTACATTGTTGAGCTCTAGGCCAAACAGAAAGAGTTATATAGAGACTTTGTTTCAAAAAGTTACCAAAAAAAGTACTTCGTATCCAGGTCTTCCCCTCAAGGAACTTAACAGTGTATTCAGTAAACAGGAAACAACAGAAGAGGGTCAAGTCACTGGTTCAAAGGGCAGGCTGCGAATTTCTAGAAAGGATTCATACCAAGCACTTGTGGATTTTCCGATATGAACAATTGCTAACGTCCACTGCCAGATGAGATGCTAGACCACAAACCTGATGTTAAAACTTCTTCTGCAAGTCACATGGCCTTTTGACAGAAAGGTAGTGAACTCACAAATGCTTAAAAAAAAAAAAAAAAAGTTTCCTTTCTGTCTGTATCCCTTAAGTTTTCAGTATTAACACAAACCCCAGATACTCAAAGTTTGTAAAACAATGACAAGAGTTAAAGCAGGAAACCAGCTTTCTCCTGCTTGCCTACCCGCCTCACACCACCCCCCACCCCCAATTTGGAAATCCTCAAGGGTTAGGCAAGGAGTGGAAGTTCCTAGTGAATTCCTGGGGGAAGGTGCTATGGATGAGAAGAGGAAGGCAGGAACAGTCAGATCCCTGAACAGTCACTGAGAAGGACCCATTATGGCCTACACTCTTCCCCACTAGCAATCCCACAGTCCCTGGAGAAGCAGGAACACGGCAATAAAACCTCCTTGCAGACTAGCTGAGAAAAACTGGACTCTGCGTTGTTGGGCTTTTTGTTGTTTTGTTTTCATTTTAAGAAGAATTAAGAATCAGCTCACTTAGGTGCCACTTAGATATTACACAAATAATAATATCTAGCTGAATTTTAGCCTTAAAAACAAAGAAAGGAATTATTTACAGGCTAATTTCAGAGAGTTCTTTTCTGTGATGGGGACTTTCCTGGACATTAAGAATCTATGTTTACATACACTGAAAACATGAAATCTCTCCACCCTGGAATTGTTAATCCTTGGGAGGAAAAACTAAAAAACAAAAAAACTCAGTTCATTCTTTATTTGATAAAAATAAATGCACTACAAACCACCAATCTTCCTAAGAAGGGCAAACAGACAAAGATGTTACATTTAACAAATCTTTAGACTTCTAAACATATCTGACCATTAACAAAAGTAAAGTAGTTTCATTTGTTAAAGGCACACTTCCCACCACAGCAACTGGCCAACAGTCAGTGACACATTACATGGAATGTGGGCCACTGCGTAGCTCCAGTCTACTAACCTCATTTGTGCTACTCGTGTGTGATGCTATATTTAATGCATTCTTATCAGAAGGCTAAGCTACAGACTTCCTGACTTTAACTTTATGGTTTAAAATAAAATGACTCAAGTGATGACTTTTAACTGGTTCAACAATGAAACCTACCTTTCTTCCCAGGGCCAAGATCACAAAATAAGGTATGAAAAGATGCAGTTGGCAGGGAAAGTTGACTGCATTAAGTCTATTCTGCTGGGGACTAGTATAAAAGGAATCAAGCTGGGGGTCAGTTGTTGACACCTGCTGTAACTGAGCAGCCAATCCAAACTACCACACTTGAGATGGCCAAGGTCTTTGTAGGAGGTATTTAACACAATTACCTACTGATCTTACACTCGGTAGTTTGACAGGCAAGTTTAATAGTCTGCAAACTTGTGTCACTCGGGAGAAAATGCTATACTACCATTTGTCATGACTCAAAAAGCACGGGCCTAGAGAGTCAATGCACCAGGCCTCATCGTCATCAGGGAGGATGGCTTCCTCAAGTTGAGTGGAGACACTTGCTCTACTGGGTCACGTTGGAGTAAAACCAATGAAGCATGGCTTGCCCGGTGAGAACCATGTGGAGTCGTGGTTTTGATACTCACCAGACAACACCAAAGGCTCCATATCCAATAGGTCTATCCGGCTCAATGTCCAGCTGCTGTTGTGGATGATGCGAGTGCTGATGATGGTGCGTCTTAACTGTAGCAGCTGCAGCAGCCTGTACCTGAGCTGGGGCTGCAGCAGCTGGCCCAGGAGCCTGACCCGGTGCCGGGGATGGGAAATATGGCTGTTGTTGCCCAGGGTTTAACATGGCTGCGGCTGCGGCTGCTGCGGCCGCTGCCGCAGCTGCCGAAGACGTATGCTGCTGTACTGGGTGTACCGCAGCAGCCGACCCCGGATGAAGGTGGTGTTGAGGGTGGTGGTGGTGGTGAAGGTGAGGAGGAGGAAGGTGTGGAAGGTGGTGATGATGGTGGTGGTGGTGACCTGCTGCTGCTGCAGATGTACCGCCATTGTAAGCCGCCATCATTTTTGCGTTGGCTCTTGTGCCACAAAGAGACATTCAAAAAAAAATGCCCTTTGATTGGAAAGCAAACTGGGTCAAGCTGTCATTTGGCCATTTAAAAAAATGAAGAAAAAAACCACTCACTCCACCTCAAAAAACATAGAGCGGAACTGGCTTTATGTCTTCATCAGTCAATCCAGACAAGTTGGAGGATCTTGGGTGTTCGATTTGGGGGTGAGAGTGTGTGGAAGGGTGTGGGTTGTCAAAATAAAAGTTAAGAACATAAAATAAGAAGGAAAAAAAAAAAGGAAAAGAAAAAGGGCCCCTTCCCCCCAGGATTCCTGCCACAAGTGGATACTAAAACTCCATTCTTAATGGGGGGGAGGTTCCAACTTTGAATGTGGGAATAAAGGCCAAACCTCCCGACCCCCTGAACTCCACACACGAAAAGGATCTGGTAACACGCCACCCTTGGAATCTTGTAAGAGGGTTGACTCATCTACCCCTTCCATTCCCACATCCTTTTCTAAACACCTCCCACCTCCTCAAAAACACAATTTAAAAAAGAAAAAAAATTCCAACCACTCTAAATTTAAAAAAAAAAAAAAAGATGAGGGGAAATTATCAGGGAAACCAGCTTCTAGCTTCCCTCCCCTCGAACTCTCAGGCCTTCCTACATCTCCCCCTACTCCGAGTCTGGATGACCAGACTGGGGGTGGGGGGGATTGGGGAGATGTACCAAACTTTCCTGAGCAGAAGGAGCCAGGCAAGGAGGCTGGAGGAAGAGAGTGAGGCGAGGAGGCGACAGGCAGGACAGAAGGGGAGAGAGAGAGAACCCCGGCAAAAGTGAAGGGAAGAAGGTGCAGGGAGGGAATGAAAGAGCGGTGGGCAGCACTCGGACGCCCAGACACAGGGAACCGCCCCGGAGGAGGTTAGGGTCCCGGGGCCAAAGAATAGGAGCCCCGGGAAGCGGGCGGGGGACGATCGGAAGCAGGCTGACTCCTGCCCCCGCCGCCGCCGGCTGCTTGTGCTGAGGAGGGTTGGGGGGGAGAGCGGGTGGGTCCCCCGCGCGACGGCCCCTGCAGGGCTCAAGGCTGCTCCGTCTCCCCCCCTCCCCCCCACCCGGCTTCCGTGCCCACGGTCGCTTTCTCCACAGCCGCCGTGACCGCTTTCTCTTCAGCCGCCGCCTTCTCAGCCGCCGGTGCCGCCGCGGCCGGACTCACCTCCCCTAGCAAAGCCGGATAGAGCGGAGCCAGCGGCGGACACGCGCAACCAGCCGCCGAGGCCCCGCCCCCGCCTCACACTGACCGGCTGCCCTAGCCAATCCACGCCCACCTGTCCGCGTCCGCCTCCAATCCCTGGCCGGAAGCTTCAGACAGGCGCACTGTTCGACCAGTGGCAACCAGGTGTGGGTCTCCTGGGGAAATCCCGCCCCCGGTTCGGGATGGGCAGACAGAGAGACCAATAAAAAGGCAAATCTTGGCCTGACCGACAAGACTGAAAGCCAATTAAAAATCAAAGATCTCCGTGACTTTTTTTTTTTTCTTTCGCCTCTCTCCTCTTTTCTTTTTCTTCTTTTATTTTTTTGGCAAGAGCAGGAAGCTGCGTGCTAATCCCGCCTGCAAGAGCTAGAAGAGAGGGGCGGAATGAGAAAAAAACCAATCATGAGCCAGGAACAAAGAACAGAGAAACCAATCCTTGGGTTGAAGACTAAGTAGGATGGAACTGAGAACAGATAGATATATAATTGGACAAATGGAGAAAATAAGATTGACATAGGTCCCGCCTTTCGTATGTCCCATTGGACAGGATTGTGGAGAATTTGCTGTCATATCGGAGACGACACCTTCAGGAGGCGGGGCCAAGAGAGGGGTGTGGTTTGGTGTGGGCGGGACTTAGGCGAAGAAGGCGGAGTCCAAATTATCACTGGTCCATTGATAGGAGCCATCTACAACTCTTTCTAAGGGATAAGATATGGAAAAAATAAAAGGAGCAAAAAGGCATGTTAAGCTTCAGAAACTCAAGGTTAAAGGAATCCTTGTTAAGAAACAAAGTAGACTCATCGGTTAAGCTTGATTTTGACCAAAAAGTATTTTCAGTATGCCCAGACTGCAAAATTTATACAAATTTTTTTTGTTTGTTTTGTTTGTTTATTTTTGAGACAGGGTTTCTCTGTGTAGCCCTAGGTGTCCTGGAACTCACTCTGTAGACCAGGCTGGCCTTGAACTCAGGGATCTGCCTGACTCTGACTCTCAAGTGCTGGGATTAAAGGCGCGTATGCCACCACTGCCCGGCAAAATTTATACAAATTAAAATCCAGGGTGGGGAAAAAAAAAAGTTAAAGCTCCTAACAGTAATATTATCCCAAAGTTTTCTGGCCAAGTAAGTTCCAGTCACTGAAATTTTACTAGAAGAACATCATTCTTTGATCTTACTTTACTTAACCTAAATTTATTCTTAAATACTAGGCTAATAGACGTTATGCTTAATAAAACTGTGTATCAAAACCTGGAGGCATTTTTGATTCCTCTTTTGCCTATCCACTCCTCCCTTTCCTATCAAGAAAGTAGTCTTAAACACTTCTGATTGCCTCTCCATCCCCACTCCTCAACTCATCACAGCACTACCTGGATGTAACACCAGTAGTATATTTAATACATCTCCCTGCCTACAGCTCTCTGATGGGCTGTTGAGGACATAGTAAACTTTTCAGCTCCCGTCATCTGTAAAGAGTGAAGTACTGCCTGTAAAGTTGTTGGCTAAACCAAGAAAGAAGGCATAGAGAAATTTCAATATGAGTCCATGAAAAAAATCCCAGGGACATATGAATGATGGTATATTTCAAAGTTCAACATGGTTTTGAAATGTAAGGAACTGATTTGCGTTGAGTTCCAGAGAAGTTTGTCATTGACCTGTGTTCACATTAATATGTAGCCAGACATTGTGGCACATGTCTTTAATTCCACCACCTGGGAGGCAGAGGCAGGTGGATCTCTGTGAGTTCAACATTAACCTAGTCTACAAAGAAAGTCCTAGGATATCTAGGGCTACATAGAGATATCCTGTCTCAAACCAAAATAAATAAATATATGTAATAAAAAATAGTTTTCTCTTGGTTAACAAACAAGTAAATAAATAAGTAAAAGAATTCAGCAGTCTATTTTTAACTGAGGTTTTGGTTTCTATGATTTCAGTTTTCCATAGTCAACTTTAATTCAAAAAAATTCTGTATATATTCCAAAAGTAAACCCATTTTAAAAGGTACACCATTCTAAGTAGTGGAATGAAATTGAGACTTAGTGCTTTCAGTCATCAGATCGACTCCCACAGTATTGCAGGGTTTACGTGCAAACAGCCTTGTGGGACAGTCTGCGATTGCCTCACCAAGCCCAAGCCATTTTCCCTCACTTCATCTTGTCAAATAGGCTTTGTATCATCTCCATTCATTATATGAGACACTGGGAGAACAGATTTGAAATCAGGGACACAAACTTTGTCACTTGTATTACAGTACACAGAATGCAACCTGAGCAACCTTATTCTAAAAGTCCAGAACTGAAAACATCCCAGCTCTAAAACTTTTCAGGGGCCAACACAGAACACACAAGTAGAGCATACCATCCCTGATTTTCTATGACAGGTCAGAGTGCAAGGTGCACTGGAATGTTAACTTCTCCCTGGAAGTTACCTTACAGCTCTGCGTATAAGGGTTTTATGAAACATAAATGGCTGAGTTTAAAGTTGGGTCCCGGGCTGGAGAGATGGCTCAGGGGTTAAGAGCACTGACTGCTCTTCCAGAGGTCCTGAGTTCAATTCCCAGAAACCACATGGTGGCTCACAACCATCTGTAATGGGATCCAATGCCCCTTTCTGGTGTGTCTGAAGACAGAGACAGTGTACTCATATACATAAAATAAATAAATAAATCTTTTAAAAGTTGGGTCCCATCCCCAAGATGTCATTATATATGTAAATTTGTCAAAATCCAAAGCACAAGATATCCAAATCTGAAACACGTTGGATCCTCAGAATTCCACCTAATGGATGTTCAACCTGTTTTAGCTTATAATTATTGTTATTTATTCTTATTGTGCCTAATTTATAAATGAAACATTTGTAAAATACATATAGGAAGAGGGGAAAATAACATCTGTAGAATTTAACACTATTCACAGTTTCGGGCAGTTACTTAGGGTTCTTGGAATCATTCCCTGTGGTTAGCAGAGAAACAGTGTACCAGCCTGACCCTGCCTCTAGCCTTGAATAGAGTCAATAGGCATAAAGAGCCTGCCAAGAGCTGGTCCTGTCTACTTCGGGCCTTCCTTCTCACTTCCACCCTCTTGGCTTGAGGCAGTCTAAATTTCTTTCAGTTCCTCAACTGCACTGATGTCTCGAAGCCTTCATGGCTTGTTTTCAGCTTAAGACATTCCCTAGCCATGCTCTGCTCCTCTCCCGGCCATGCACCCCACCCCAGCCACACTCCCCTCCTCCCTAGACACGCTCTGTTCCTCCCCTGCCATGCTCCTTTCTTCCCCAGCCGTGCTCCACTCCTTCTCAACCATGCTCCACTCCTCTCCTAGCCACGCTCCCCTCCTCCTCAGCCACGCTCTGCTCCTCTCCAGCAGTGCTCCGCTCCTCCCCAGCCACGCTCTGCTCCTCTCCAGCAGTGCTCCGCTCCTCCCCAGCCACACTCTGCTCCTCTACTCCATCCTTTCGGCTCCATGTGAATCTCAGATTTTCTTTTGGAAAGCTTTTTACTACCCCTCATCTAGACTATGACTCTCTATTATATATCTTCATGGCACTGCCTCCCTTGGAGCACTGAGAACCCTATTCTAATTGCTTATTGAGTTTGACCAGAACAGAGAGTTTGTCTGTCTCATTTACATTATATACCCAGTTCATACGACAGTGCCAGAAAAGAAAA
>NW_022196911.1:74398751-74413158 GCF_008632895.1 Mastomys coucha
AAAAAGTGAAGCCAGTGGAGATCTGCAGGACTTACTGCGGTCAGGAAGAGTCAGAACAAACCGGAGACATGCTGTTAGCTAGCTCCACGATTCTGGCCATTTAACCGACCTTTCAGTCTCGGTTGCCTCCGCTGAAGTGGCGCTATGTGCTTCATTAACTTGATGTGAGGGTGAAATGAGGTGACATACTGAAAAGTGCTTAGCAAGGAACAAAAGTTCAATATTCGTTAGTTCAGTTCTCCCCTCTCTCTCACCTAATGTTTAGGATACTTCTCCAACTTTCCAGTGGACGGCGGTCTCCTCTAAAGCGTAGTTTTTGAGAAGTTTCTTCAGCACGTAAGGTTTCTGGTTCTGTCCACATCTGCTGAGTTCGGATTTGGATGGGAAGGAGCGGGAATCTGGTTAACATGCCTGCCAAGTAAAGCTGCCCTGAGGTTGGAAGGGCCCTGGCTCTGAGGACAGGGACTCAGCCTTCTCAAAAGTGACATTCAGTGTCTGGTACAGGGACTTTGGGAGGTACTTCACTGGGGCACTGGTAGCTCCTCACAGATCTGTATATCTATTTAGAACAAGAACTTCCAAGTGAACTGAGCACACTCTAGGTGCTACACAAATGGATCCAATAGACTCCTTGGAGAAATTAGTACAATTTCAGATGTGGTCTTATACTGGTTATCCCAGCACTCAAGAAGCTGAGGCAGACGGATTACGAGCTCACTATCACCCTGACATAGTGAGACCCTGTCTCAAAAACAAGAAACAAACAAACAAACAAAACAACAAAACTCCAAGTAATCATAATAAACTTTGATTTCTAGTTTTTAAAATATAATTTAAAATGTTTATTTGGAATTGGACATGATAACTTGTGTCCATAATCCTGGCATTCAGGAGGCTGAGCCAGGAAAATTGCCACAAATAAATTCAAGGTCAGCCAGAGCTCCAGAATGAGACCCTGTCTCCAAATAAATTAATAAATAAATAAATAATGAAAAGCAACTTAAAAAGATATAAGAAACATGCAAAAGTATCTGGCTATGTTGTATTTAATGTGATATACCCAAAATTTTGTAACTTTAATATACGATCAAAATTTGAAAAGGGATACATACATATATGAAAAGAGAGCTGTGAAATCTAGTACGTATTTTCACTCACATACAGCACTCAGTTGAATTAAAAGTTCAGTTTCAGGTGACACATGTCTGTAATCCTAGATGTTCAGGGAGCTGAGACAGAAGGACCACTGGGTTTAGGCCAGCTTGGACGACATGGCAAGTCCAGAGCAGCTCAGGCTACATAAGGACAACATGCTGTCTTTTCTCTCTCTCCTCCCACCCCCCCCCTCTCTTTCTTTCTCTCTCTTTTTCTTTCTCTCCTTATCCTTTCAGGTTCAAGTCCTTCTTCCTTCTAGTCACCTTTTTTGTTTTTTTTCTCCCCATTTTTCAAGACAGGGTTTCTCTGTGTAGCCCTGGCTGTCCTGGAACTCATTCTGTAGACCAGGCTGGCCTCGAACTCAGAAATCTGCCTGCTTCTACCTCCCAAGTGCTGGGATTAAAGGCATGCCCCATCACTACCCTGCTCCTTCTAGTCACCTTTCAAACATTAGTTATCTTTGAGTGCTCATTAGCCACATGTAGCTAGCAGCTACTTCATCAGACAGCATAAACCTAGACCATGGGTCTGAAACTTTGATCTGCCCTCTCCTTACTATTTATGTGACCCTGGCTGGTTCCTTAACCAATATAAGTGTTCTGTTCGTGCCTTTGTCTGAATAGAAAGGATCTCTGACTTCTTCATCAGTGGTGATCAAAGAGGCGATCCACAGAAAGTGCATAGCCTGGGGCCTCTCTGCTCCTCATCAGTATCAGTAAGTGGGATGGTTAGTATTAGTATTATAGTCCAAGGTCAAGTATCACAAGTCAGGTAAGAAATATGCTGTGGGCTCAGCTCAGCTCATACCCCCAGCATTACATCCACATAGGGTGCCTGTCCCCTTAAACATCTCACCAGACAGTACAGTTTCTGGCCCTTCCCATTCTATTCCATTTTCAGGAGCTGAGCATGATGAACGAGGAGAAGTCGGAAGTGAGTCAGCAGGATAGCACTTAGAGCCCAAAAAAGCAAGCAGGACATCAGAATGCATAAGCAGGAATATAATGTGCAGGAAGTGGGAGATGATCTTCCCTTTCTTCTAAGAACTGGCTCTCCTTAAGAGTTGTCTGCAACCTCTTTGTACAGCATGAGCCAGGCTCAGGGAAATTAGGGGGACCGCAAAAAGCGCCCTCCCCTTTCCACAGTGCTAGGTGCTCAACACTGGTGATCCCGTGTAATGCACTACCAATACAGTCATTCTGCAAATAAAGAAGCAGACTTGGGGAGACTCAGAGAAGCTCATACAGCTAGTGGGTGGCAGCTGGGACTGACTGGCTCCCATCACACCACCATCCTTTCCACCTTGTCTCACAGTTGCAAGGAATCGTCAATAGGGAAACAAAGCCACGGAATACTGAGGTAAAGGAAAGAACATCCAGAAAGTGATTTTGCTTTGAAAGCAGAGCAGCCTTCCTTACCAGATACATGCAGTGTTAGCACTTTTGCTCAGAGCCCTCCTTGGTGGACAGGTAGGACCACCTGTGACCTTGGCGGCCCCACCCCTTCCGGGTCCTACTTCCATTAAGTCCCGGCTATCCTTCTGCCTCCCAAGCTGTACTCATGGATCTCTCAGGAAGATGTTCTCTGCTATTAGGTTCTCGAAATCTGTCCCTTGAAGAATTTACACGGTGAGTCTGCGGCCTTGATTGGAAACACACGCTGTGGCAGTTTTTCTAGCCATGTGACCTTGGGTGTAATAACACTTTTGAACTTTGGTTTCCTCCTCTGTGTGGTGAAGAACACAAAATGGAGATTATTAAGTAACATCAGTGCCTGACTCAATACAGGCAACTTCCTTCCTCAGCTCTCCCCATCACTGACTCGACATTTCCCACAGCCATTTCTATCTCTAGGACTCTTGGCTGTGTTTGGGGAGTTGGCTCTGGGGATGAGAGGCGATAGTAACATTTTTGTCACTTGTAAACACTTCTTCTCGTTCCCCTCATCCATTCTCTTATTATAGTCAGATCTTCTATCAGCCTTGTGACAGGGACATAAAGCTGTCACTACCAAAATAGAGCTGGGGACACTGGAGTGTGTAAGCAAGGCTACAGACCTGTGAGGCATTTGGCAGTGCTGCAAGACAAAGGGCAGGTCCAGGATCAGATACAGGAAGGCTCTAGAAGAGAAGCCACAGAGGTCCAAGGAAGAATTTGTGATTGACAGGAGAGATACGGACGGACAACGGCAAGGATGGGAACACAGCACAGTTTCAGGAGATAATAGCAATGAGGCCAGAGACAACAAAGACCAAGGTTGGTTCATAGCAATGTGCTGGGCACTGGAGAGACCAAACAAGTCCCAGATCATTGCTGCCTGGGCTGTCTTTGCAACCACAGCTAGCCCTTCACCTGCCTTAGTCACAGAGCTTCTAAGTCCCAGGACAATCCCCTCTGCATGTGTCTGAGGATTTGGGCCCCATCTTACCTCTCTCTACTTTTTAGCCCTGCTCCAAACCTTAGCCCCAGTCATGAGCATCAGCCAATTCCCTACATTTTCTTTTTAGGTAAGTCAGAGATAATAAACATTGTTAGTTAAAGTTTCTTTGGTTTGTTTTGTTCTGTTTCCACTTTGGCTTGGTCCAGTTTTTGAGGTGGAGTCTCACTTTGCCCAGGCTGACTTCAATCTATGTAGCTAAAATTGGCCTGAACTCCTTCTGACTTCACCTGTCAAGTGATGAAATTACAGGTAGGTACTACCATGCCCAGTTTTCAAGTAACTTTGGAGTTGGGGAGATGGCTTAGTTGGTAAAGTTCCTGGCATGCAGGCCGAAGGAACTGAGTTTGCATCCCCAGAACTCATATAAAAGCTGGATGTGGTGGTCCAAGTACCTGCCACCCCAGTACTTGCTGGAGGGAGATAGGTGGATTCTGGAGGCTTGCTGGCCCCAGTCTACCCAGTGAAGGAGTTCTTCAGTAAGGGAGAAGTCCCGTCTCAAACTCCTAGGTAGAGAGAGATTAAAGAAGATATGGGATGTCATCTTTTGACCCCCACACATACATGTACATATGAGCATGCACACCCACAAGTACACACACACACCCCAAACAAATTAAAGTTAGTTGTAAAAAGTAGTTTTAAAATATACTATAAAATCAGGGGCTGGAGAGATGGCTCAGCGGTTACGAGCGTTGACTGTTCTTCCAGAGGTCCTGAGTTCAATTCCCAGCAACCACATGGTGGTTCACAACCATCTGTAATGGGGTCCAATGCCCTCTTCTGGTGTGTCTGAAGACAGCAACAGTGTACTCATATACATTAAATGATTAAATAAATCTTTAAATATATATATATATATATATATATATATATATATATATATATATATATATATATATATATATATATATATATATATATACTATAAAATCATCATAGTGAACTGAGGATGTGTCTCTGAAGTAGCATAGCTTGCCTAGCAGATGGGAGACTCTGGGCTTGATCTCATGTACTGTAGGACAACAATATTAGTGGTAATAAACAAGAACAAATACATAAAGTCATCATGCTTAGCCTTTGTAGGTGTCCATTATTACTTTGACTTCTTAAGTCTTTGTTTGTTTGTTTGTTTTTTGTTTTTCTGAGACAGGGTTTCTCTGTATAGCCCAGGCTGTCCTGGAACTCACTCTGTAGACCAAGCTGGCTTCGAACTCAGAAACCCGCCTGCCTCTGCCTTCCAAGTGCTGGGATTATAGGCATGCTCCACCACCACTGCCCGGCTAAGTCTTTTTTTTTTTTTTAACAAGCTTTTATTATGGGGCCTAGACTGACTTTGAACTCAAGATCCTCTTACCTCTACCTCCTAAGAACAGAGATTATAGTTATGATCCTCCACAGCCAGCCTTAAATCTTAATAAACAAAAGTATAGCTCACAAATATTAGACAAACCTACAAAATGAGAGGTGTTCTTTATGTAATACAAGAGATGTCCATAGATCTATTTTTTCAGCTGGGAGTCCAATACAAGGCAGGTTTTTGGTTTGGGGTTTTTTAGTGGGGGGCAGATAGAGTATTGATTGGTTGGTTTCTGTTTGAGACAGGGTTTTATGTATTATGGGCTGACCTTGAACTCACTATATGAGCTGATAATCCTCCTGCCTTGACCTCACAAGTGTTGAGATGATGGGGAAACACCACCATGTCTAGCTACAAGATAGCTTTCATTAAAAGCACAGTAATGAGCCATATGCAAATTTCCACCTATGCACACCAACACACCAAGTTGCAAAGCTTGGCTTTCGGGATAGAACAAAGGTTGCCTTTCTGAAAAGTCCTCAAAGCAGCAATTCCAGGCTGAGAGAGGAAAGTCACAGCTTTAAACAGCTATGTCTAGATTGAGCAACCAACTTCTCCAAGACTACAATGAGCACTGTCTAGGCAAAGACAATGGTGATTCCCGAGGCTTGCTGCATGTTGAAGCCTCTGGTGAATCTTTAAAAACACTGGTGCATGGCTTCAGCAGTATTCTGCCAAAGGTTTGATGATCTGTGTCATATGCCTGTAATTGTAGCCCTTAGGAGACAGGGAGATGCTGAACTTTTTTTTTTTTTTTTCAGTGCTGAAGGTCAAACCCAGGTCTTAAAGAGGCAGGCGGATCTCTGAGTTCATGGCCAGCCTGGTCTACAGAGTGAGTTCCAGGAAAACCAAGGCTATACAGAGAAACCCTGTCTCAAAAAAAACAATAAGCAAAACAAACAAATAAACAAACAAAAAACTTGAGATGGGAGTCTCATTAAATTGTCCAAGCTGGCTTTGAATTCACCCGATAACCTAGGAAGGCTTTGAACTTTGCAGACCTTCTGCCTCACCCCCTGAAGTAGCTGAGATTGCAGGCCTGTACCACCAGGTCTGGCTCCTAATCAGCTATTAATGAAGAAGGAGGAGAAGGAAAGGAAGAGGAAGAGGGAGGAAGAAGGAGGCGGAGCAGAGAAGGAGGAGGAGAGAGGAGGAGGAGAAGAAGGGAGAGAAAGAAAGAAAGGAAGGAAGGAGGGAAAAGCCTGTATTGCAACTGATGTCTTGGTATAAAACATAATACCATCCGTCCATGATCCATCATAGATCAGGAATGGATCAGGAATGTTGGTGAGCCTTAAATTCCAGCACTCTGCACTCTGGATACAGAAGCAAGAGGATCTCTGTGAGTTCGAGGTCAGCCTGATCAGACGCTGTATTAAAACAAAGCAAAACAAGCCCCAAACTGTTAAGCAGACAAACTAACAAACCAACATCCACTCGGACAGGATGACAGGAGAATGACTGCTGAAGACACTTGGCAGGTGTATACACTAGGTGCTCTAGAGTGGCTTCAGTTGTGTATGCTAGGTGCTCTACGGTAGCTTCAGGTATATACTCTGAGAACTCCCCAAAAGCAGAGACTGGGCTCCTATTTTAAGTGTCCTGTGTCCTTAGTGTTCAGAGTCAGTTCTCTTTTATGGGTGGTTTGGCGGTAAGACAGGGTTTCTCTGTGTAACAGCACTGGCTATCCTGGAACTCTCTTTGTAGATCAGGCTAGCCTCGAACTCACAGAGATTCACCTGCCTCTGCCTCCTGAGTGCTGGGATTAAAGGCCTGCATCATCACACCCAGTTCTAGGATCAGTTCTTAAACCAAGCTATTGTATCATAAAGTATATTAAACTTGCTTTTTTTCTTTCTTTTTTTTTTTTTTTACTTTGTTTGTTTGTTTGTTTGTGGAGGAAGAAGCGGTCAGTGCTGGAGTTCAAAGCCAGGGCTTCATATGTGATGGGTTTATGTGGGTTTATGATTTAAACTTTCTTTCCAAAGCAAGGTGGGAAATGTGGCTTGGTGATAGAGTGTTTACCTAGCATGCACAAGGTCGTAAGTTTGATCTCAGCACTACCAAAGTAAGAGTGAGCATGTTATTTGTGACTGTATTTCTGTTTCTAAAAATTCTAAAATTTGAGCTGGGAATAGTAACACATTCCTATAATCCCAGCACTTAGAAGATGGGTGGATGTAGGAGGATCAGGAGTTCAAGGTCAGCCACAGCTAGACAGCAAGTTCAAGGATAGCCTGGTCTACATGAGCCCCCAAATAAATAAATACAACTCAACAATTTTAGTTTTGGGGGCCAGCATTTCACTGTGTAGCCCTGCCTAGTGGGAACTCCCTATATAGATCTCCACCTGCCTCTGGCTTCTGAATGTTAGGATTCAAGGCACGTAGCATTATGTCTGGCTAAAAACTCCCCAAAATTATTTTAATTAAAAAAAAATTTAGAGGTTGCTACTTAGGGACAAATCCCCCCTTGATCTTCATTCTACTGGAGCTGTTAGGGGTCAGAGCCTTTCTAGAATATCTTCATTCTTGCCAACCCAGTTACAATCCCAGGAAATATGAGCAGAGGACTAGGGAAGAGAGGAGGAGGGAAGGAAGTCATTAAGGATATTTTTATCAAGCAAGCTGTCCCTGTAGATGTGGTGGTTTGAATGCTCCCATAGTCTCACGATTTTAATACATCCATCATCCCCAGTTGGTGATGCCATTTGAAGAGGCTTAGGAGTGTGGCCCTGTCAGGAGAAATGTCACGAGGGTTAGGCTTTGAGAGTTTGAAGACTTGGGCCCATTTTCGGCTCATTCTCGCAGTTTTGGGCTTTTGGTTAAAGATATGAGTTCTCAGCTTGCCATGCCTGCAGGCTGCCATGCTTTCCCGCCATGATGGTGATGAACTCTTATCCATCTGAAGCTGTAAACTCAAGTAAACCCTGCTTTCTATAAGCTTCTTTGGTCATGGTATTTTTATCACAGCAATAGAAAAGCATCTCAGAGAGTAGAAAACCAAGGCTCAATTCCATGGGGGAACTTTTGGAGTCAATGAACTACATGTTTTGGCCCCTGCCATGAAGGAGTGTGGAGTACTTACCCATCAGTTCCCCTTTGACATTTATTGAGGATGCTTCTGGAGGATGTTAATGCCCCATTACTACTGGTCTACATTGCACATGGGCAGAGGGCTCTGGACCAGAAAAGGCTCTCAGACAAGGACTAGCTAGCAGCTTATAGCTAACTCTTGGGTATGTCATAAAGATGGAATACTGAGAGCTTGCTATAGACTGAAAACGCATCTCATTAAATCATTTTCCATTTGAGCTGTAGGCTTTCCTAGCTTCTACAAACAAGTCTCTTACAAGTATTCCCAGCCATATTCATATATGCAAATATTCTCCCCCTGTCTCCAGCTTTTAGAAACTTTATTTTCTTTCCACCTTTATCCTCTTTGCTTAAGTATCTGCAGAGCCAGCTCAGGACCATTCAGTGGTGACTCCAACCCACTTGGTGGCCTGTGCTGTAGGAGCTGCTGACCAGTCCTCAATGGCTGGCCAGGTATTCCAGTCTTCAGTGTGAAAGGTACAAGGGGCACCATCACACCAGCCTGCCACCAAAGGCTGAGGTGCAGTGAACTCAGGAGCTGACACCTTCATTCACCCTAAAATTCTTCCTTGGTCACAGCCTTCTCTGCAGCAGCCCGCTCCTCCTTCTCAACCTCATCTTGGTCCCTGTAAAAGTAAAGATCAGGCATAATCTCCCACAGTGCTCACAGAGATAGTGCCACCCACGTGCAGTACTTCCCTGGGCCAGCATCCACTATGTCAGACTCACTTGGTGAGCTCCCTTGTTGTTGCATGGGATGGCAATGTCCGTGTAGCCCAGAAGAGAGTGTGTGTTACACAGATCAGGGGTGGCAGGTTGACATAAGATGCCTCTGTGAGGGGGCTCTTGGTCAACCCTGGGATCAGTCACCACTAGAATCTGTGGCTCCCTGGAGGCTGCTTGGATCTGTTAGTGAAAATTCCAGGCATGAAGCAGCCAGCAACGGGAGTGGCTCCAACCACAGCCCCAAACTTAAGCAGGGTTGGCCTGATAGTGTTTCTAGAGGAGATGACCCTGACATCACAGGGTTCTCAATGACAACCATAGCCCAAGCTGTGAGCCACAGCCCCTCCCAGGTCCTCTTCAGATTTATGACACACTTTTATAGGTGTACAACTCCATCTGAAAGTCAAGCTTGGTGCCACTTAGGTGGGTTCCTGCAACAAGGAATTTGAAGATATCCTTCATCTGTAGGACATTGTATAAGATTTTCTTTAAGTTACAGCTGCTGGGATTAAAGGTATATGCCACAACACCTGCCCTATTTCTAGCATTTTAAAGAACTTTCCCACTGGTTTCCATGATGTCCCCCACTAGTTTATGCTCCTACCAACAGTAACTAAAATTCCCTCTTTCCCCACACCCTTGCCAGCATTTGTTGTCCTTGGATTTTTTTTTTTTTTTTGATGATAGTCATCTTCTGGGGTATAATAAAATCTTGAAATTGTTATAATTTGCATTTCCCTAACTACTAATGATGTGAGGTGCTTTAAATAATTGTTTATTATTCTTTTGTATTCTTCATTTGAGAACTCTCTGTTCAGATTCATAGTCTATTATTTGCTTTGGTTGGTTGCTTTACTTAATATTTATACCAATAAAGACACAGGAGGTGGGAGCTGAGGTAAAAACCTGCTAGCTCAGCGAGGTAACTTTACTTTCTTAAGTATATACAAAATATCTATTGCAAGCCTGATCCTACAACTAAACTGTTAGGTCTTTAGAAATCTCTATCTGCTCATACTATTGAGCTACTCTACTTTTCTCTAGACCTCCTCCAAACCCAAGAGGGCTCCTTAGCTCTCTCTTTCCTAGAGTACTGTTTTATCTGTGTCCTGCTAGAAGCTTCTCTGTGGTTCCTGCAAGTCCAAAGAAAAAAAGCCTTGCCTTTTACCCAGAGCTTCTTCCCTGAAGGCTTTTCCAAGCCAAGAGAGCAGGAGCTCTCAAAGGTCCATATGCTATAAAAGTCTCTAGCTCCTTCCCTACACTATTGGCAAGCTGAACCAAGTCACCGTCAAAGTGGAGGGAGGTCCAAGCCAATAGCGGGGAACCATTTCACCTTTACCATGGGGCAGCTCAAGCCCAGCCCCTCCCCCAAATGAGGGTCCTAGAGCAAAGAGCACAAGACCGCTCCCAAGCAGCTTGCCTATTTGGAACTTTCCATTCTTTTTTTTGGTTTTTCGAGACAGGGTTTCTCTGTGTAGCCCTGGCTGTCCTGGAACTCACTCTGTAGACCAGGCTGGCCTCGAACTCAGAAATCCGCCTGCCTCTGCCTCCCAAGTGCTGGGATTAAAGGCATGCCCGGCGGAACTTTCCATTCTTTAGCATTCTTATCTATGGAGGCTTTTAGAGGCTCACTCAAACTGCATCTCTCCAGGACACACCTAACTGCCTCTGACAAACTCAATATCTATCTAAGCTTTTAAATTTTGCTAACAATTAGGTTCTCTGTATACAATACTAAAATATCCTGTAACAGCTTCGAGGATAGTTCTTTTTGCTCAGGATTGCTTTGGTCCTCTAGGGCTTTTCACAAAAATTGATTACATATGAATTTAAAGATTTTGTTCTAACTCTGTGAAGAATGGCATAGGAATTTTGATTGAGATTGTATTGACTCTATAAATACTTTTGGTAGGATGGCTATTTTCACAATACTTCTTCTAGTCCACGGTCATAACCTTTCCCTCTTCTAGAGTCCCCCTCAATTTCTTTCCTCAGAGTTGACTGTAGTTTAGTTGTCCTATGACTTCATTGTAGATGCCTTCACCACATTGGTTAGATATAGGAATAGCAGTTTTGAATGGACTTAGTGGCATACACCTATATTATTACCAAGATCCATGATTCAGGAAAATCATGAATTTGAGGCCAGCCTGGTCTATATCAGATAAACATGCTAGTCAAATCCTCTACCATTGAACTACATCACTAGATTCCCCTACTTAAGGTAAAACAAAAACCACTTCATTTTCTGATCTATGTCTTGTGCTTTTTGGCATATGGGTGTTGAACATACTGTATTGCATTTATAAAGTATTTAAAAATTTTCAATATCATTGTAAGTAGAATGGTCATTCGACTTTATTTTCCAGTGATTCAATATTGCTATATAGAAACATTTATATTCTATATTAACTCTGTATATTTTAGTCTTTTTTTTTTTTTGTGGTTTTTCTAGACAGGGTTTCTCTGAGTAGCCCTGGCTGTCCTGGAACTCACTCTGTTTTTTTTAGTCTTTCTAAATTCACTTATTCTAGTCATTTTTTATAGGGTTCTTGGGGATTTTCTAATTTTATCAATGTGTAACTAAAACCCATTTTCTCCTTCATAAAATGTGGGATATTTACTATTCTCACTTTAATACATTTAATTTGTTGACCTGGACCATCAGTGAATTGGACAGAAGAGATGAGAGTCTTTTACTATTTAATCTTCTGCATTTATGATACCATTGGTAATCTCTCCACACCCACACCCATTCCACAATGGGGTTGGGGGTCTCAGGTGCCTAGGCTGGCTTTGAACTCAGTAAGGAGCTGAGGTTGCCCTTGAACTTTTGACTCTCCTATTTCAGTCTTCTAAGTGGTAGAATGACAGGCATGTGCCGTCACACCCAACTCAATGTAGGTTTTAAATTTACAGTGATGATCTTTATTTATCAAGTTCAAAAGTTCCCCTCTAGTTTTATACTGCGAATATTTTTAGTTCCAATTGTCTGTATTTCACCACGCTGAAAGATGCTGGGGCTGTGCATCTTGGTTCTCTTCTTTCTCCTATCATATTATGTAGCAAGCATTGTGTCAGAGTCAAATAGTTTTAGTCCAACTTCTAGTTCTGTGACCTTGTTCAAGCTCTGTATCTACCTCAAGTTCCTCGTTTGTGCTAGAAGTTTAACTGTCTTATTTTTCAGGATTTTTGCTTGCTGGTTTGTGTCTCAAACATGATAAGGGGCTCAAAGAATACTGTTACTTTATAGTGACATTCATACTTTCTTTACAGTTCGCAATTGAGAAGTTTCTTTAAAAGGGGTTTTAGGTCATACACAAAAACAAGAATCTTACCTATGGCTGTCTGAGTCTGCCTGGTTTTCAGTAACAACACAGCATCCAATCAGATGCTTGTCTCTGCTGGCTGTAAACTTCATAATTATTCCAAGGCCAAAGGCTTATTGGGATTAAAATGTTGTCCCAACCATTACAACAACAGAAGTCCTGCTCCAAAGATACCTAACACCATCACATTCACAGTTTTCAATTACATCCAGGAAGAATGATTCACAAGTCTTGGCACCTACTGATATATCGAAGATTCTTTACCGTTAGTTTATCTATGTGTCTTCTAAGGCTAGATTCTCCAGATCTTAACATAGCCAGAGTCAAGGGTACCAACTGAGGATATGATGTAAAAATGATGTTCTAACTCGCAGAGCCGTGATTCCAAATGTCTGATAGAGTGTCGTACTCAGATTTCTATAGAACAAGAAATATCAAAATGATATATAACTTCATAAAGCTAGATCAAACTAAATGTAAATATTCTGTCTTTTCCTCTATGATTGTGTTTGTTCTATCTTTGGGGTGTAAAATGTTCCTACATACTGTATTATGCATGTACATGTTATTTGCATGTTTATATGTATGCATTTATGCACATGTGGGTGCACATGTATATGGAGACCAAGGTTGACCTTAGTCTTCTTCTGTCTCTGTCTATTTTTTGAGGCAAGTTCTTTTTCCTGAACCTGGAATTTGTCATACAGGCTCCAGGGATCTCCCTGTTTCTATCCTCCTTCCCTAAAAATCTGACGTTTCAGATGCACTCTACTTCATTGACTCTTAGATGGGTATGGGGGATCTAAACCCAGGTCCTCACACTTACGTAGCAAACATCTTACCTACAGAGCCATTACCATAGCCCCTCTATGTTGTCTTATGAGTGATTATTTTTCTGCTCTTACTTAAGGTAATAAGTTAGCAAACTTATCTCTCTCTCTCTCTCTTTTTTTTCTTTTTTTCTAAACAGGGGTTCTCTATGTAACCCTGGCTGTCCTGGAACTTGCTTTGTAGACCAGGCTGGCCTCAAACTCAGAGATCCGTTGCCTCTGCTCCCAAGTGCTGGGATTAAAGGTTAAGCCTGGCTAGCAAGTTCACCTTAGTCCACCACATGCATACATTTTTAGAAAGTTATTGGCTTGAGAATTAGCCAGAGGATCTCAAGATGTCTAGATTTGTACCATGGTAACAGATTATTTAGGGCAACTAAAAACCTGCTTGAAGTCACTTCTGAACTCCAGCCTCTAACCCACAACCAAGGAATGTTGGCAGATGTTTAGTAACATGGCTGAGGCTTTAACTTTTAACTCCATTTTCCCAGCTAATCAGAAAGACTCCCCTGGCCTGGCCTCTCTGAAATGCTTGCAGATAGAATGCTAAGGGATAGGAGGGTGCTCAGTAAACCAGGGCATTCCTCACAGATTTAAGAATAGACTCTTTTACTTCGTTGACCACTGAAAAGACAATCTTTCCAGACACATGACGTTGCTCCAGGCGATCCCTCCACTGAGACGGAGATGATGGGAATGTACAGCGCCTGTAGGCTAAACACTGTCACAGTGCGTTATCACAAAATAAATCTGGACTATCCCATTTTAAATGTCGTGTCCCCAAACCTAATGACTAGGCAGAGAGGCTCAGTTCTGGTGAGATGAAGGATATAATGTGGGGTCAAAGGTTCACAAAAGGACAGCCAGGAGCTATGTCGTGCTTCCAGACTCTGGGCAAATGTCTCTGACACTATTTGGGTTGCGGGATATGAGGGCAGAAATTCAGAAGCTTATTTGTGTGAAGATCTACCCCAGCAACAGCAAAATTGTCAAGCAGTAATAAATGTTCTTCACTCGAAGACTCCTGCTCGTTAGATGGTATTCAGATCACAGTCAGATTTCCCCCATTTTTTTTTTCCCTAAACAGGATCTCATGTAGGCCAGATTAGCCTTGAACTTGTTTGGTAACCGAGGCTGGCCTTCACTTCCTGACTCTCCTGACTCTTGAATGTTGCAATTACAGGCATATGATGTCACTCCTGACATAGATGGAGGAGGTTTTCAAAATACACACACACATGCACACGTAGACTTTTGTGTCTTTATTGTTTTACTTTGTGTGTGTGTGTCTTTATTATTTTATTATTTGTTGAGGCCCAGGCTAGCCTCACGCTATGTATATGAGGCCAGCTTTGAACTCTTGATCCTTCTTCATTTTCCAGGTAGTCAGAATATAGGAATGGGCCACCCTACCAGCTGAAGTTTCTCTCTCTCTCTCTCCCTCTCCCTCCCTCTCCCTCTTCCTCTCTCTCTCTC
>NW_022196911.1:74413308-74434977 GCF_008632895.1 Mastomys coucha
TCTCCCTCTCCCTCTCCCTCTCTCTCTCTCTCTCTCTCTCTTTCTCTGAGACAGGATTTCTCTCTATAGCCCTGGCTTTCCTGTAACTCACTTGGTAGACCAAGCTGGCCTCGAACTCAGAGATTTGCCTGCTACTTCCTCCCAAGTGCTGGGACTAAAGATGGGTGCCATCACGACCTGGCTGAGATTTCTTTTTCTTCTTCTCCTTTCTTTAACAGCAGAGTTATCATGCGTTGAGTCCCACACAAAGAAAAAAGTTTAGGTGCTTCACCATATTACCTCCCTAAATCCTCCTTGCCTGTTGCCCTTATCTTCATTTTAAGGTTTGAGTTGTTTTGCTTTGCTTGTTTTTTGTTGTTTTGGGTTTGTTTGTTTTGGCGTGTTTGAGACCAGATCTCAAGTAGCCCAGGCTAACCTTAAGCTTGCTAAGTAGATAAGATAACCTTGAACACATGATCTTCTGGCCTCATCTCTCTAGTGCTACGATCATAACAAGCAACAATGCACCCAGTTTACTGAACACTGAATCTAGGGTTTCATGAATGCTACATAAACAAACTACCAACTGAGCTACATCCCAGCTCATGTAACTATTCTTATTAACTACTCTACTCCAGTACTGAAGCAGTATAAAATGATTAATAAAAACAATTCTGTTTCCTCAAAAATAGGCAACCAGACAAGAGGATGTAGTTCAGTGGTACAGCATATGCTCTTCCTATGAGTGAAGAGCATTGGTTTCATCCCCAGCACCTAAACAAACCAAGTAAATAAAAACACTAATCAGTGGGGAAGAAGAAGGCACAGATAATCATAACCCAGTCTAGTGAACACTAAGATGAGCTTCCTTACCCCTCTGTCTCGTTTCCCCGCAATTACTCTTTAGTTGCTTATTATTTTTCTTGAATTCAGAGATCTGCCTGCCTCTGCCTCCCAAATGCTGGGATTAAAGGCATTTGCCACCATGGTTCTGCTAGAAGTCACTATCAAGGGACTAGGTGAGATGACACTTGCTTATATCCCTGGCGTTATGGTCCCACCCACCAGAATAGCTGTAGCCATTTTATTCCACGCCTGCCAGCTATTTCATATTGTTGCTGTAACATGCCTGCCAGTCATTGACACTGAGAAGTGACTTGGTTCAAGGACATGCTGACCGCATTCCCTGTTCTCTATGTTCTGAGTGTTCTGTATGAGGCTCGTTAATCCTAAGAAATCCCATAAAGCTTTATGTAGGACCCATCAAATCAAAGGTCAATATGAACTGTTATGTCTAAGATACCTTGGGTCAGAGCTGAGTACCAGGTAATCCTTCCTGCCTCTACCTATGAGCTCAGTGGTCTTTGTGGCTGACACTGAAGAATGCTACTAATAAACTCAAAAGTTATGATTATAATACTCATGCTCTGTTATCTCTATGTTCTGAAATTCCCCTGTTCACCCATGGCCACCCCCTTTATCTTACTCAGGAACAATCAGCTTAAAGGTTAGCTGATAATACTTTGCCTAGTAAGCCAACTGCTCCCCTCCTTACCCTGTAAACATTTGAACCTGGTTTTCCTATAAAAAGTCTGCTCTGAGAGCAGCCTGGCCCTGCAAATAGGCTCTTCTTGCGGTCCCGGATATCTAGTATTATGGTGTGTGCTCAATAAACTGTACTTGTTTAACTGAGTTCAGTGTTTGTTTGGTTTAAGAGGTGATTGCTGAACCTCAGTACCTGGCAGCCGAAGACAGAGAGGCAGGAGGATTCTTACAAGTTGGAGGTCTAACTGGGCTATGTATCGAGACCCTATCATCGCAGATCCAAACCAAACCAAACCAGCAACAAGTCAAACAGAAACATGGAAGCCTCTTCAAGGAGTAAGAGTAGAAAAATAAATAAAAGTGGAGGCAAAATGTTAGCAATATCCCCAGATAATCTGGGCCAGCAGATTGGTCATGGCATGGAGTTGCAAACAACTTAGGAAAGACATGAGCTAGACTTTAGGCTGTGAAGTTGCTCTTAGAGTGTTCTGGAATTACGTGAGGCCTATGTGCATGTATGTTCCAGTCAGTCCTCCTTCCACAGTTCCTGCAGCCTTTGGAAGCTAGTCATTGACTTTCTCAAACTCACATTCTACTCTCCTCTGCAGAGAACATTCTATGCGCACCTTCCCTTACCTCCTTTTTGAATTATCTGGTTATCTCTAATGCTACCTGACCTTGCTAAATCTGACTGGAGCCTGACCTTCCTGTGATCTTGGTTGTGTCAGAACTCCTCGGAGTCAAGCTGTCTCTGTGATCCTGTGATTCTGGGATCCTGTGATCCTGGGCTTGTTAGATCACCTGGGAGTGGGGCTTCCTCTGTGTGTTGTGGGACTGGCTGCAGAGCTTGTGTCCAAGGTCTGCTCTGGACACCAGCCCAGACAGACGAGTTCCTGTGTGCCTGGTCACACTGGTCCCAGTTACTCCCAGTGTTGGGACAGGTGTTGTGTCCTCCTCACCTCTGATCCTAGCATGTTAGAGTGCCTGGGAGTGGAGCTTCCTCTGGGTGTTGTGGGACTGGCTGCAGAGCTTGCGTCCAAGGTCTGCTCAGGGCACTGGCTAGCCCAGACAGACAGGAAGGAACCACTTATTCATTTTTTAGTTTTTTTTTCATGAGACAGTGTCTCACATGGCCAGGGCTGGTCTGAAACCCACAGTGTAGACAAGGCTAACCTTAAACTTTTGATTTTTTTCCCTTTACTTCCCAAGTGCTGGGATTACAAATGTGAACCACTATGCCTAGTTTATGCTGAGTGAACTCAGGGCTTTGTGCATGCTAGGCAAGCACTCAACCCTGTGAGCTACATCCACAGCCCTCACTTTTAATTAATATACATGGATATATGTGTGTCTTATATTTCTTCTAAATTATTTGTGGATTTTTGTTTGTTTGTTTTGGAGAAATGGTTTCTCTGTGTAGCCCTGGCTGTCTTAGAACCCACTCTGTAGACCGGGCTGGCTTCCAACCCAGATATCTACCTGTCTTTGCCTTTTAAGTGTTGAGATTAAAAGTATATGCTACCAACACCCAGCTATTATTTGTCATTTTAAATTGGCATATATATTTATGGGCTGATGTAAAAATTAAATTATTCTAATTAGCACTTATCACTTCACAGATCATTTTTGTGATGAAAATATTTGAAAGTTTTACCTCCTAGCATTTTTAAGCTTGCAGTTATTATTATAAGTATAGTAACTATAGTGTACAATAGGCATTATATAAATCTATTCCTGCCATCTAATTGAAACTTTTATACCTTACAGTTCTTACTCCTAATCACAATAATCTTTCTCATTAGAGAACTGTTTGCAATTAAGCCACAGAAGAATTACCAATAAGAGGAAATACTTGCAGTCAGATGTGGTGGCATAGGCCTATAATCCTGACACTCAGGAGGCTGAGGCAGGAAGATTAAGGGGGAGTAAAAGAAGAAATCCATCTGAGCAGCAACTGTGTTTCCTCTCTCTGCTTTCTGTCCTTGGACCACAGGCTCCGACTACTGAGCTGAGCCAGAACACTCAAGGCTAAGCAGCCTCAAACTAAGCCCTCTGAAACGATGTGCCAGAGGAAGCCTTCCCCCAAACACTGTTTCTGTCAGTAATTTCAGTCCCAGCAATGATAAAACTAGCCAGGGGGCCCAAGAGGGCATCACTGGCTAAAATACATCTTTGCTGCATTTGTCCTAATTGGCCATATCCTTTTGATTTCGGAATAGTTGCAACTTTATAAAAATAAGTGGCAAATCTTTAAAAAGGAATTTGCAAATCTGGGGGCATGGCGGGATATGCCCACAGCACCCGGGAGGCAAAGGCAAATTCCGGGACAACCAGTGCTACATAGTGAGATCTTATTGCAAAAGGAGGGGTTGGAGAGATGGCTCAGCTGTTAAGGGCACTTGCTGCTCTTTCAGAGAATCTGGGTTTAGTTCCCAGCACCCACATGGTGGCTCACAACTGTGTGGAACTTGAGTTTCAGGCAATTTGACACCCTCTTCTTGTCCCTCTGGATGCCAGACACACATGTGTTGCACATACATACATGTGGGAAGATACTTACAAACATATAAATAACATTAACACATTAACATAAATAAATAAACTGCAAAAATAGTACAGATTTTATAGGTAATTTTCCTTTGGTTTCCCCTACTGTTGACATGATATATTACTATGATATTTTTGTCACAATTAAGGAATAATATTGGGCTGGAGAGATAGCTCAGCAATTAAGAGCACTAACTGCTCTTCCAGAAGCCCTGAGTTCAATTCCCAGCAACCACATGTTGTCTCACCACCATCTGTAATGGGATCCAATGCCCTTTTCTGATATGTCAGAAGACAGTGACAGTGTACTCACATACATAAAATAAATAAATCTTTTTTAAAAAAGGAATAACACAAAAAAGGAATGACATTGATTCGTTGATATTAATGGGGCTCTACACTCTAAAAGATTTCCCAAGAGTTGCCCCTCCCCTCAAAAAAATCCCCTTTCTTTTCCAGGACCCCATCCAGGGTCCTGCATTCCAGTTAGTTACCATTTGGTCTCTGACAGCTTTCCAGATTATCCTTGTCATTTGATGACCCCAAGGGTTTTGAGAAATATTAGTAAAGCAAGACAGGATGCCTCTCATTGTGGATTTGTCTGATGCTTTTTCTAATGGCTAGACAGGTGCCATAAGTCTAAGGTATAAAAGACAGAAAAGTAATGCGGCATTCACATTGGGTTATATCTCGGGGATAGGCTAAGAAGATGACATCTGTTAGCTAGCCTGGAACTTTACATATGGTAGACCAGGCTGGCCTTGAGCAAGAGGCTATTCTTGTGCTGCCTCCAGAGTACTGAGATTAAATGTGGGTGCCACCACACTACACCCAGTAGGTTTTTTTTTTTTTTTTTTTTTTTAAAGAAGTACTGGGGACCGGAGAGATAGCACAGCAGTTATGAGCACTCTGCTCTTGCAGAGGACAAGAGCTGGGTTTCCAGCACCCAGGTTGGACAGCTCACAACTGTCTGTAACTTCAGCTCCAGAGTTCCCCATCCTCCTTTCTGGCTTTCTCAGGCATCCCCTATATCCATATGTATACATATAGACAGTCATGCATACACATAAATAAAATTAAAAATGAATCTTTAAAAAATATTCAGATAGTATCCACCCACAGCGGCACACTCCTGTAACCCCAGCACTCAGGACTCAGAGGCAGCGGAAGCCAGCCTGATCCACTTACCGAGTTCCAGTGCAGCCAGGACTTACCCTGTTCCAAAACAAATAAGCAAAGTCAAGTATCTGGAAAGACCAGCTGGACCTGGCCTTGAAAGCTGATTTCCTTACTTCAAAATATTTAATTACAATCTCTTCTGTGATGGGCACCGCGTTACAAAGCTGCAGAGGCAAAAGCCAGGAAGACTGGTTTTTCTTAGACTGCAATCCCTGGCATTCAGGAAGTAGAGGCAGGATCAAAGGTTCCAGGTCATCCTCAGCTATATATTGAGTTTGAGGCCAGCCTGGGATACACGAGGCCCTGTTTCTAATAAACAAAATGGTCATTTTTTTATATAGGCTGGAATGATGATACACAACTGTAATCCTAGACTTTGGGAAGCTGAGGCAGGAAGACAGAAGGCAGAGTTCCAGGCCAGCCAGGACTTCATATGTGAGAGATTATTTTGAAAACAACCAACATTGAAAACCAATAAATGAGTACAATTTTAAAAGAGGTCATTTTTGCCATCTTTTAATAGATTGAGTGTCAAGACACTATCAGTAGAGCCTTGAGACTAACCTTCGTAAGATACCAAATAGTAACCATTCGAAAATTATTTCCTGTGTCAAACCATTGCTTCTAGCGCCGGGAAGGTAGGCAAGTGCTCTCTGTATGAGAAAGAAGTTTCAGCAATTGCTTGAAAGAGCAAGGAACCAGCCTGAGGGATAACTGGTTGAGAGACATCGCCCTTGATCAGCTTGATGTATATCCTTTTCAAGCAAGCAATAGTTTTGCCAACTATGAGGTTTCAAGGTTCAATTGTTGAGGTTCCCTCAAGGATAGACCCTAATAACCCATGGTCCTGTTATTTGTTTAGGCTCTATGTTCTTTTCCAACATAAATATTTTTTATTATTATTTGGGAATTTTGCATCACGCACCTTGGTCACACTCACTTTCCAGTCCTCTCAGATCTGTCCCTGCATCCTTGTGACAACTCCTCAGGAAGAAGAGGAGGAAGAGGAAGAGGAAGAAGAAGAGGAGGAGGAGGAGGAAGAAGAAGAGGAGGAAGAGGAAGAGGAAGAAGAAGAGGAGGAGGAGGAAGAGGAAGAAGAAGAAGAGGAGGAGGAGGAAGAGGAAGAAGAAAGAGGAGAAAAAAGAAAAAAGAAAAAAGAGAAGGAAAGCAAGGAAGGAAGGAAGGAGTGAAGAAAGGGAAGAAAGAAGGAAGGAAGGGTCCAGTTTGTGTTGCCTATCTACTCAAGGGGGCACCATCAAACCCCCAGTGGCCAGCCACTTAAAGAAAGCTGAGTTTTCCCCACCTGCACCCTCACCAGAAGCCATCAGTTGTGTACACTTCAGCATCTTTTTTTTTTTAGAATTATTTTATTTCATTTTTATGTGTATGAGTACACTGTAGCTGTACAGATGACTGTGTTCGATCATGACACTTCAGCATCTTTATCACAATTTTTAAGAGTTTTCTTCAATGGCTTTCCATCTAGACTGTTAAAGTTTTTTTTTTAAATTACAACTATTTATCTATGTGAATCTATCTATCTATTGTGTGTGTATGTATGTATGTGTGTGTGTGTGTGTGTGTGTGTGTGTGTGTGTGTGTACATGCTCTCGTGTATCCACATGAACCTACCACAGGCAAACATGTCAGAGGATAAATCACTTGCAGGAGTTAGTTCTCTCCTTCCACTGTATAAGACCTGAGAATTGAACTCTGATCATGAGGCTTGATAGCAAATATCTTTACCAGATAAACCACTTCACCCATCCTCATTTGTATATGCTTTACTAACTGACCAACCTTCTCGTTGGTTTGCACTTCAAAGTAAATCAGCTGGACACACTCCAAGCTTGGTGATGCTTTCAGTTATGCAGAGGAGCCAGTACTGTCTCCATCAGCCTATTATGCATATGTCTAACTCCATTCACTATGCTACTGAAAATCTAAGTCACTGGGCAGTGGTGGTGCACGCCTTTAATCCCAGCACTTGGGAGGCAGAGGAAGGGGAATTTCTGAATTCAAGGCCACTCTGGTCTACAGTGTGAGTTCCAGGACAGCCAGGGCTACACAGAGAAACCCTGTCTTGGAAGAAAAGAAAAGAAAAAGAAAAAAGAAAATCTTAAGTCATGGCTATGTTCTCATGTATACCTCCTTTATATGCTCCATGTAGCCTTGCCAGTGCCAAAGAGTCACAAATTATTACATAAACCTCACCTCAATAATTTTCAATTGGACTAGCAGCTGAGAATTGTAGGAAAGGAAAGAGTAATGAATCAGAACCATCTAGGGAGCTTTTCCAAATGTATATGGTTGATAAGCTCCCCCACTGCCAAGTCTGAGAGACCATAGAGTTGATACATGTGGGGTAGGCAGACATGCGCATTCCAGAGAAGCTCTTTGAGCAATCCTGAACTTTTTCCTCTCTCATCCCTGAGGGCATACCATGTACTTCAAAGAGCCACTGATTCTGAACTTTGACACATATAGGCCTTCACTAAAGGACCCAATCCCTTAATCTGTGCACCCAGAGCCCATTGCTTCAGAAAACACAGGGAGATCCAAAAGAGTGCCTGGGATACTTCTCCATCAGGCAGGTCTTTGCCTCTATTTTTGTTTCAGAACCACCCACCTAGCTGAGGCTTTCTTTCTCAGGAAAGGCATTTAACACCAGAGTTCTCACCCACTAACAGAGTGGGAAAGAAGAGGACAGTGTAAGTAGGAGCTATGAGGCAAAAAAAAAAAAAAAAGGAATATTTTTCACCCGTTGCCTGATTCTGTTCTTCCACTAACATCTTTACACCAGGAAAGACTGACACTTGGTGTGTTAGGAAGTAAAAACAATATGATTTCATGGTCTCTCCCTCGGTGGTAGAGAAGAAAATGCCTTTACAAACAGCCAAAGACCCCAGCTCATTTGGAACCTGGGTGAGGGAACAAAGAGCAATGCCAGCGTCAGCTCATTCCAACCGCACACAGCAGAGCCTGTGAGCAGACACGATCCTGTCCCATGGGCGATCTGGAATTCTAGAGGGAAAGGAATAGGTATGACTGCTAGGATTCTACCAGATCTGGGTTGGCCATGTGTCTTGTTGGGTCTGTATTCCAATAGTTTTTGAATGGGCTTTTAGAGTGGAATCATTTTACTTTTATTTTGTGTGACCTACACGTGTGGTCAGTGTTGAGGTCTCAAAGAAACCTGGGACAAATGGGTAAAGGAAACGCCTACTAACATATCAAATTGGACTCTGGCTAGAATTCCCAGAATCCTTTAGTATCTGTGGCTCCTCCCAGTACTTCTCACCCCGCTCCCTACCTTAAACCTCTCCAATCCAGGAGCTGGGCTTTGCTTCCTTTCCCCCAACTTCTGATTCCTGTGTAACAGCCATTTTGGCTATATGCTCTCCTGGATCTCACAGACTCATGGCTCATGGTCCCCTCTCTCGCCCACCTCATACTTCTCTTCTAACCTCTTTCTATCTCCTTCTCTCTCCTCTCAAGTCCAGTTCAGTCTGAACTCTCCCATATGCCTCTGGAAGTACTCTCCCTCATATCTACAGCAAAACCTTCTCAACCATACCCAGGGGTGGTCATGCCCACAATTTCATTCAGTCAGAGGACAACTTGTGAGAGTCAGTTCTCTTCTTCCACCATGTAGGTCCTAGGGGATTCAACTCAGGTCATTGAGCTTGAAGGCAAGTACCTTTACCTACTGAGTCATCTTGTCTACCCAAACAGTAGAATTTTAGAAAGATGCTTCAGAGCAGTCTACTGGGATCTGCCTAGTGATAGTAAAAACTGGCTTTGTACCAGTCCTTCTGTTTCAAAGCATACTAAGAGCATCATTCCCATAGGCAGCAAGTCAACACAGACTGAGTGAGTGTGTGAGGGTTTTAGGATCATAACATCCAAGATACAGCAGCCGATCTTTTGATAGATATGCCCAACCAAGGCAGGCTGCCCTTTAGCCAAAACAAAGACTCATTCTGTATGTCAGCTGGTCTGGAATTTACCATAATCCTCTGTCTCTGTCTCCCAAATGCTGGGATTAAAGGTGTGTCACCTTGTACAGCCCTCTCTCTCTTTTCTTTTTTTCTTTTTTTTGTTTTTGTTTTTGTTTTTTGTTTTTTGGTTTTTTTTCGAGACAGGGTTTCTCTGTGTAGCCCTGGCTGTCCTGGAACTCACTCTGTAGACCAGGCTGGCTGGCCTCAAACTCAGAAATCCGCCTGCCTCTGCCTCCCAAGTGCTGGGATTAAAGGTGTGCGCCACCACCACCTGGCCCCTCTCTCTCTTTTCAATCATGACCTATGAAGATACCAAACCTCCATTTCTCCATGGTGAGGACTGACTGGGACTGAGAAGTGATGTTTTCTTGGTCCCACAATTCATAGCATATAGAGTATGCTATTGGACCCTAGACCATCTGATCTCAGCCCTCTTCTCAGTGTGCTATAGATCTCTCTAAAGTCCAGTACACTCACAGGGGAAGAAATACTAGAGCCCTATCCAGAGAAGCCCAAAGGGACTCTCCATCTACAAACCCTGTCTACTTGTAAGGAAGACAACATCGGAGGTTCCCTAGAGATAAACTAGAAGTTATCCTGGAAGATACCAGATGGCAGAGAAGGTCATGGCTACTCAGTAACAGTGCAGAAGCATCAATCCCTGAGCAAATAGGTGTCTCCTGTTCCTGCTAATTTATCTCTAGCCTCATCGGACTAGTGTAGTGATTCTTAACTGAGATGAGTGGAGGTTGGAGAATGTCCCAGGCACATATGCTATCTTCCATCGTTGAGAACTATTGGTCCAAACAATTTCAAAGCATCCTAAGATCCCTCCAGGGGATGCTGGCTCCTCTTTCAGAACTGTGCCTTGGCTCTGAGGATTGTTTATAACAGGCAGAAAGGGAAACCGTGGGCTTACAGAGGCTCCTGAAAACAGTGGCTTCCACACTTGTCAGTGCCTCAGAACGACAAAAAACAATCTTTAAAAATTCATATTTCCAGGCTCTGTTACATACTTATGAAATAGAATATTCTGGGGTGGGGAGTTCAAATTTTTGTACTCTTCACATGCCCACCAGGTGTTTCCACTGCTACCAACCTAACTTCAGACTGTGCTTTAAGTCAACTTTTCTTTTCTTTTTCTTTTTAAATTTATGTTTTTTAAAGATTTATTTATTATATATATATACATATATATGTGTGTATATACACATATATGTGTGTGTATATATATGTGTATATATGTATATATATGTATATGTATATGTATATATACTGAGCTGTCTTCAGACACACCAGAAGAAGGTGTCAGATCTTATTACAGATGGTTGTGAGCCACTATGTGGTTGCTGGGATTTGAACTCAGGACCTCTGGAAAAGCAGTCATTGCTCTTAACCATTGAGCCATCTCTCCAGCCCTACTTTTGGGGATTTTTGGTTTTTTTGTTTGTTTGTTTTTTGTTTTTGTTTGTTTGTTTGGTTGGTTTTTTTTGAGACAGGATTTCATTGTGTAGCCCTGGTTGTCCTGGAACTCACTTTGTAGACCAGGCTGGCCTCAAACTCATAGAGATACACTTGCCTCCTGAGTGTTGGGATTAAACATTTGCTCCACCACTGCCCAACTAAGCCAACTTTTTCTAAAGCCATTTTATTAGCATAGATTAATTATAAGAAACAATAGCTTTCAGCCAGGCGGTGGTGGCATACGCCTTTAACCCCAGCATTTGGGAGCCAGAGGCAGGTGGATTTCTGAGTTCAAGGCCAGCCTGGTCTACAGAGTGAGGTACAGGACAGCCAAGGCTACACAGAGAAACCCTGTCTCGAAAAAACAAAACAAAACAAAAAAAAGAAATAATAGTTTTCATTATGACATCTACTATGTGGCCAAGATTGGCTTCAAACTTGTGACAATCCTTCTGCCTCTACTTCCCAAGTATTGGGATTATAGGCATGTACAAACACTCCTAGCTATAGTTGAACTTTTGAGAGGCAGCAACTTGCAAATTCGGGGATACTCCTAAGCTTTCTACATTCAACCTAGAGCCAGAAACCCAAGCACCAGGAGCAGTTTCTGCTACACACCAGAGCCTTTTCTTCATTGGAGTTTCCAGGGCTACAGACAGAGGTTTAACAGCAAGGTCTGGTGTTAAAACTGACCTGAGTTTGAATCTTTGCTCTCTGCGAACTATGTGGTCATAAGTTACCACCCTTTCTCAAAGCTCAGCTGCCTCATTGGTGAGACAGCAGTAATGCTACCTACTTTCCAGGGTTGCTGTGAGGGTGCCTTGAGATGACATGCAGAAATTGATTGATGGAGACCAGGGTGCATGGAGGTTATGCTGAGAATGCTGGCTCACATTCTTGGCCTGCTAGAAGTAGGGTCAGCGGAGTATTCTTAGAGGCAATTGGAATTTTCCATCACACACCTTAGTACTAGAGTGTGTGTTCACTGTTGACCAAATTTATAGAATACCTCAAGAGGAGTCCAGGAGATGACTTCAGCTCTCTTTCCTTCTTCCTTCCTTCCTTCCTTTCTTTCTCTCTCTCTCTCTCTCTCTCTTTCTTTCTTTCTTTCTGTTTAGTTGATCATTCTGTTTGTTTGCCTACTTATTTTAGACAGGGTCTCCTGTAGATCAGGTTGGCTTTAAACTCACTTTGTGTCCAAGTACAACCTTGAACTTCTGATTACTCTTCCTCTACCTCCCAAGTGCTCAGATAACAGGCATGTGCCATCATGCCTGGAACAACTCTGGCTTTTGTCATTTTGGCATTATAAGTTAAACTCTAAGAAACCAGTTGTTTGTCTATATACGCTTTAGTGCACTGCTCTTAAACCAAACAGAATCTACTTTGCATGGCCATGGAGACCATTCATCTCCTCTAGTCCACACCTGCCTCTGGCAGGGAAGAGAGAGCAGAGTGCTACTTAAACTACATATTCTTGAGATTATTTAAACTACATAGTCTCTCCAAATGTGTCTTTAATCCCCTGGTAATTTGTGAAAAGCTGAGGCAGCTACATAAGCATTTCCTGGAGACATGAAGAATACAGCCAAGGAGAATGAAGCTACAAAAGACATTAATTTCAATCCAGTAGGGGCTTGTTAAAGAAAATTTTTTAAAGCTCTACTGTTTGCAAAATACAAAATACAAATGCCATATCGGAACCAGCTTCTGTAGATAACAATGCAACATTTCTTAAGAACTGGAGTCAGAGATTTGGGTTTAGAATGTTTGTATATCTATAACTAGGAGCTAGGGTAATGCCTATCAAGAGTGCCTATCACATAAACATAGGAACCTGAGTTTGACCAATAAAGCCCATGTAAAAATGCTAGGAATGGTAGCGCACACTTCTAAGCCCAGCAGCGGGGATATGAAGACAGGAACATCTCTTGGGCTTGCTAGCCAACTAGTCTTCCCCAATAGATGAGCTCCAGGATCAGTGAGAGACACAGTCTAAAATGGAATAACTTGGAAGCCTAGCAGTGGTGGCATATACCTTTAATCCCAGCACCTGGGAGGCAGAGGCAGGCAGATCCCTCTGAGTTTGAGGCAGACTGGTCTACAGAGTTAGTTCCAGAATATCCAGGGCTACATAGAGACACCATGTCTCAAAGAAGACTAAGAGGAGAAGCAGGAGAAGGATGAGGAGCCACTGAGAGAGATACCCACCATTGCATTGACTCTGACCTCCAAATACATGGGAACAAATTTATACAGACACATTCCACACACACACATGAATGAGGGAGTGGGAAAATAGAGTGTATGTGTGTTTATTTACTTAGAGGCTTTTTTTTTTAAGCCCCTTTCAAGTGCTGGGATTAAAAGCCTGCACTGCCACCACCACCCAGTTTACTTATAGACTTTTCAAATGTTTAATCTGGTTTCTTTTAGAATCATGAACTTCAAGGCGCCTTCTGAAATTCCATCCAGATAGATTCTAACCCCAGTTCCTAATGTTGTGGCATGAAGAGTAAGATAAGTCAGGGACATCTTGAGCAGAACCAGTCAGAGACCAGGTTTCTGGGAGAATTAAGGAAGCCATGAAGAAGGAGCTGTCCGTGTCGCTGGTGCTGACAGCCCATCAGATTGACACCACAAGGCTATAGGCAGAAGTGGCGAAGTAAACAATCTTGGGCTCCTGGGAGAGCCTTATCCACTGAATTTATGCTCGCTTAAGTGAGAATGAGAATATATATTCTTAGTCATTTTCTCCAGCCAGCAAGATGGTGGCGGGGGTAAAAGTGCTTGCAGCGGGAACTCTGACAATCTGAATTGGATTCTCAGAATCCATGGTGAAGAGTCAGCTGAGTTCCTAAGCTGTCTCTTGACCTCCATGGCATGTGCACAACTGCACATGTACTCAATGGAGGAGGAGGAAGAAGAGAAGGAAGAAGAGGAAGAAAAGATTATAAAAGAAGTCATCTGCTCAATGAGCCTTCTCTTGCCTACCCTTTAAAAAAAAAGATTTACTTACACGAGTATATGAGTACACTGTACACTGTATAGTACACTGTAGCTGTCTTCAGACACACCAGAAGAGGCCATCAGATCCCATTACAGATGGTTGTGAACCACCATGTGGTTGCTGGGATTTGAACTCAGGACCTCTAGAAGAGCAGATAGTGCTCTTAACCCCTGAGGCATCTTTCTAGCCCTTGCTTACCCTTTTAAAAATGACACTCTCAGCGGGTGTGGTGGTACAACCTTTAATCCTAGCACTCAGGAGGCAGAGGCACGTAAATTTCTGAATTTAAGGCCAGTCTGGTCTACAAAGCAAGTTCTAGAACAGCCAAAAACTACACACTGTCTTAAAAACCCTGTCTTGAAAAACCAAAACCAACCAACTAACCAACAAATAAACATGGGACCTTCTTGAATCCCACTGCGCCCCTTCTCACATCCTTTTTCCTTCTCAGCACTCTCTATCAGTCCATATACCATGAGTTTCCCCACTGTGTTGGTTTCCACTTGGATATCAGCTACAACATGGTACAAGTTTTCACTTTTTTCAGTGCTATAACCTAGACTCAAGCTGGGGATATAGCTCATCTGAAAGAGTGCTATTAGCCGGGCGGTGGTGGTGCACGCCTTTAATCCCAGCACTCGGGAGGCAGAGGCATGTAAGGAGTAGTTCTGGATTATACTATGTAGTGAGTTCAAGGTCAGTCTGAAATATGTAAGACTATCTCTAGTAAAAAAAAAAGTAGACTTGAGCATGAGATGGAATTCCAGGGATGGCTTCAAGGGCATGCAGCCAGTACAGTTACATGAGACACACTCTCCAAAGTAGGACTTACACTTACATAGAGTTTAGGGCTCTATGGCCACCACTTCAACAGTCTTAAGAATTCTGTATTTGAATCCGCACTTCATAAGCAAAATTTGACAGAATAAAGGATAATGCATGCGGCGGTTCGACTAAGAATGGCCTCCATTGGCTCCTATATTTGAATGCTTAGTCATCAGGGAGTGACACTATTTGAGAAGAAATAGGAGGCATGGCTTTGTTGAAGAAAATGTGTCACTGGGGGTGGGTTTTGAGGTTTCAAAAGCCCAAGCTGGGCCCGGTGGCTCTCTCTTCATGCTGCCTATGAATCTCAGCTATTTGTGTTGCATGCTTCCCACTGTGGCGATAGCGTACTAAACCTCTGAAACTACAAGCCAGGCCCAATTAAGTACTTTCTTTTAGAGGAGTTGCCCATGGTCATAGTGTCTCTTCACAACAATGGAACACTGCCTAAGACAATGCACCAGGGGCTTGGCAACTTAATTCGGACGTGATCCTGCCTCAGCTGTCACCTACCTCTCCCACACAGATTTTCATCTACTGCCTCCCCTGCCCCTCCCACCTTAAACCTCAGAGAAGCCCTGGGCATGAGAAGGATCAGAGCCAAGCAAACATGTGCTTTGTAGTCCAAGTTTCTACGGCAGAGCACTGGGTCCCTGAGGGCATCTGTATATGCCAGCATTATTGTGCCCTAAGGATATTGTGATGTCTATTCCCAGTTGCCAACTTGACTACACCTAGAACAAACTATAATCCAGAAATGGAGAGCACACCTGTGATCCAGATCTTTTTTTTTTAGAAAGATGTTGATTTTATTTTTATTTATATATTCATTCATTATATATTCTATTTTTTTTAGACAGGATTTCTCTGTGTAGCCCTGGCTGTCCTGGAACTCACCCTGTAGACTAGGCTGGGACACATGCTTTTGATCCAGATTTTGAGGCATGGTTCCCATGAAAAGCTTGAGCCCAAGCAAGGTGGTATACACCTTTAATCCCAGGAGACTCAGGCAAGTAGATCTTTGAGTTCAAAACCAGCCTGGGACAGAGCAAGTTCCAAGTAAGGAAAAGTATAGATCCAGGTATATAGTGGTACACATCTTTAATCTAGGCCACACCTTCTACTGGAGGCCCACATAAGGACAATGGAAGAGAGAGACCCACTCTTCTTTGCCTGCTTGCATTTACTTGCCAGGACATCTGTTGGAGCCTACTTACTTCTTCAGGATTCCAGAAGATCAGCTGAAACACCTAGCCTCATGGGACTGAGCAACTACTAAACTCTTGGACTTCCCACTCACGGCTGCCCATTGTTGGGTTAGTTGGACTGCAGACTGGAAGTCACTCCAATAATTTTCCTAAATATATGGAGACATTCCATAAGTTCTATGACTCTAGAGAACCCTGACTAATACAGAGACCCCATTTCAAAAACAGGGCTTCAAAAGATGCCACCAACCCTAAAGATCTGAGTACAATTCTTAAGACCCACATGGTAGGAGAGAAATAAACACTGCAAGTTGTCCTCTGTCCTCCATACGTGTACCATGGCATATGCAGGCAGACACGGTGCTAGAGGAGCTGAGAGCTCTGCATCTTGATTTGAAAGTAACCAGGAGAGACTCTTCCAGACAGCTAGGAGAAGGGTCTCAAAGCCCACCCCTACAATGACACACTTCTTCTAATAGTACCACTCACTGAGCCAAGCATATTCAAACCACTGCAGATATTATGCATTATCAAGTAAAATACCATGAGGAGGGCAGATTGACTGGATGGAAGTGAAAAGCTTCCTGTTGGTTTTGACTAAGGTTCCATATTGTTACAGGTGTAATGAAAACTCTTCGCAAACGATGTAGCAGGCCCTACAGAGTTCAGTAAGTATTTGTGGTCTGAGAGAATGAATAATATACATAATAATATATGTAATAATATACATAAAACTCTTAGAAGTGCCTGGTGTGTAGTAGGCACTCAATAGACATTAGCTTTTGTCAGCTGTTGCTTTATTATTAATCTTTTTTGTATTAAGTTTTGATATTTTAAGACAAGGTTTCTCTGTATAGTTCTGTTTTTCCTGGAACTCATTCTGTAGACCAGGCTGTCCTTGAACTTGGAGATCTGCCTACCTCTGCCTCCCAAATGCTGGGATTAAAGGCCTGTACTACCACATCTGGCTTAACTGTCGTTTTACTAATGGCCTCCTCTTCTCTCAAGTTTAACATTTGTTTTTCTCCACATTCTGTGATGTTTTTAGCAGACATGTATCATATCTCCTGGGAATTCTCTTCTCTGTTTTTACTTAGGTGGCCACCACTCAACATGACCACCTTTTCCTCCAGGAAGTTTTCCCTAATAGCTCACTGGTCAGGTCTTGCCCATTGTGCTCACCTACCCTTCCTCTTCTACTAAGCACAGTTCTCCTAAGGTGGACCTGTGGCTAGATTTCACCCAAAGCCTTTGAGCTTTATTTGATGAGTTTTGGAAGAGGCTGTGCCTCCAGACAGTCTATCTAGACTGTTTTGCAAATATGAACTTGCTCTCTAACCCCGAGGTCCTTAATTGAGTGGGTGCCTTTCCTCTGAGTGGGTGCCTTTCCTCTGGCTCCTCCGTGACCTGGAGACAGACTGATTGCTCTGTGTTAGTTTCCAGTGTTCCAGAAGGGTAGGGATTTGCCTGCTTTGTGGAGCCAGATAATCTGTCCTAGTTGGACATAAAATGACATTTCTTCTGCAACTGTATTACAGTCCAGTTAGAATGCATAGCCCTGTATGTGTGTGTGTTTAGTTTTTTGTGCTTGCATTTAACCCCTCTGAGCCTTCATCTGTGAAATGGGAGCCAAAGCATCCCTTCTGGCAGGGCCATGGAGATATTTAAATAACTAATGTTGTAGCTAGTGGGTAAAAGTGCCTGTTGCCAAGCTTGATGATCTAAATTCAATTCCCAAGACTCACATGGTGGAAGGTAAGAACTGTTATGTTACCCTCTGACCCCTGGATATGTGCACAAGGGCACATATGCTTGCACATGCACACACAGAGAGAGAGAGAGAGAGAGAGAGAGAGAGAGAGAGAGAGAGAGAGAGACAGAGACAGAGACAGAGACAGAGACAGAGACAGAGAAAGAGAGACAGAGAGACAGACAGGGATAGAGAGAGAGAGAGAGAGAGAGAGAGAGAGAGAGAGAGAGAGAGAGAGAATAAAAAACAACCTTAAAGTTCACACATGTAATCCCTGCACTCTAGAGGTTGAATCAGGAAGATTACTATAAATTTGAGACCAATCTGAGTTAAAGAATGAGGTTTTGTCTAACTAAACAAACAAACAAAAAGAATATCCCCCAACCCTGCTGGAGCTGAAGGTGTGATTCACTGGTAGAGCTCAACATACTAGATTCAATCCCCAGCACCTAATATAAAGGGGGCACCCATATTAGACTCTCAGAAAATGTTTTCTTTCTGTTCTGTCAGGTATATTATAAGCTTTGGACATGGGCCCCTCTCATTGACAAGGGCCCCCTGGTCCCTGGCTCCAGCCTGTATGACACACTGGTCCTGCCCCCACAGTTAGTCACCATCTCCCCAGTAGGTCCTCCAGACCTCAGCGAGAAAGGGGGGGAAAAATCATTGTTTTGGTTCAAGTGTGATAAACAGTGATTGACAGGCCTGAAAAAGAAGCTGTTGAGTAAGGAGAAAAAAGCCTGTAATTATTCTCCTTAACCTGCCTGTTATCCTGTCTGCTCAATTCAGCCTCCGACAACTGCCTGCCCCCCTCTTCTTTAGCTGTTTAGGAATAAATTATTTTGAAGAAATGTGTTTTCAAATAAATTTGTTAAGGCTAAAATGTTGACATTTTGGAAATTCTGTATGTTCTGAATCTGAGCTTTTCTACCAAGAGATTGAAATTGTTCTTGCAGGGGAAACAATGATAATCAAGGCTAACCACCCCATTTCAAAAGGGGGAGATGGCTTCCAGTTCATCATCCTTTGTTATGAGGCCTCCTGAGATACCTGGTCCTCCAGACCCAGCTTCCTCATCTGTAAAATAGACAATGCTTCCTCCTCCTTAGTATAATGGGTGGAGAGGCATTTTGGAAACAGAAAGGATTATTTGTTTACATGATGTTCAAAACACCAATCAAGGGGCTGGAGACAAGACTCTTTTAGTTAAGTGCTTGCTGGACAAGCCTGGGGATCTGAATCCCACCCTCAGCATCCACAGGAAAAGCTGGGTGTGGAGGTGAGAACCTATAACCCCAGAGTAGAGGGAAGGGCAATGAAAGAATCCTAGGGCTTGCTGGCCAACAGTCTAGCCTAATTAGTGAATTCCAGGTTCAGTCAGAGACCCTGTCTCAACCAATAAGGTAAAGACTGATAAAGAGGTAATATTACTCTCTGTATTCCACACATGTACACACACACACACACACACACTCATATACACATACACACTCATATACACATACACACACATACACACTCACATATACACACACCTACACTCACACATACTTGTGTGCACTCACTTTTAAAATGTTCTACCTTAGCTTCCAGTGCTGTAGCATGCTAATCTTTTATGTTTGATGAACATGCTGTGCAAGCCTTAAGGAACACTGGTATGCTATCAACTAGCTATAGATTTCCTATAAACATCAAATTCTTCTAAAGAGCAGAGCTTACCTTTGGGGGTGACAAAATGGTTCAGCCAGTAAAGATGCTTGCCACTAAGCCTGGTAATCCGAATTCGATCCCCAGAACCCTTGATGAAAGAAAAGAGAGGCAAGCTAGCAGGTTGTCTTCTGGCCTCTTCATGCATGCCTTGGCACATAAACCACCTGCTAAGCACACAATAGAAACACATGGAATTTGGTTTTTATGTTTGTTTGTTTGTTTACTTGCTTGCTCTTGAGACAGAGTTTCTCTGGGTAGCCACGGCTATCCTAGCACTCACTATGTAGACCAGGCTGGCTTCCAACTCAGAGATCCACCAGCCTCTGCCTCCCCAGTTCTGGGATTAAAGGCATTCACCACTACACCTGGTTAAGTTCATATAATTTGTAAGCTAAAGAGTTTTCCCTTAAAAACTTTCTTTTCTCTGAGGAGCCTCAGCACATGGTCCCACCTTCCTTCCCAGCAGTTCTCAGGATGGTTTCTTGGCAGAGACCATTTTCTCCCTAATACGATTTTGGGGGACCAGGTGATCACGTAATGCAACTTTCTCCTCTGCCTTGCTTCAAATACATATTAATGTTCACCTAATCTTCGCAACACCACACCATTACTCCCAATTTCCCCAGGTAGGAAATTGAGGCTTATGATATTTGATTATTGGGGCATAGCAAGCTATAGAGACAGAATTCAAAGCTAGCTTTTGATTCAGAATCTCATGCTCTCAACTGCCAGCTTCCTTCCTGTACCACATCTGAAAGGAGCCCAATTCTTCACATCATCATTTAACTTCCTAATCTCATTAATATGTATTTGAAGCAAGGCAGAAGAGAAGGTTTTATTATGTCTGTGTCATAGGCTGAGCCACACTGGCAATCATTGGCAATCAATGTTTGTATCCCTCTCGCCCATCCACTCATTCAACATGTACTGAAAACTTCACCCTGGTTGCTGGCTGTGTCCAAGCTGTGAGGGTCCCAGTAATAATAAGTAAGGCTTAGCTCTTCAGTCTGATTGAGGAGACAGGACAACAATTTCAATATAGTTAGGCAAGGGTAACTATAAAAATAAACCGGAGTGCTATGAAAGAAGGGGCCACCTACACCTGAGATTCCAGAGAAGGCTTTGTGGAAAAGAAAAGACTTCCCGCTGGATGCTGTGAGTAGCTTTTGGGATCAGTCAGAAAGTCTGCAGGCCAAGGACACAGGAGAGCAAGAGATTGGGAGTGTGAAAGCTTATCTTGGGATGTCAGGGCTGCAGGGAAACAGAGCATCTAACAGTGAAGGTGAAGTTGGAAGAAGCAGGTGGATCTCTGAGTTTGAGGCCAACTTGGTCTATGTGATAAATTCAGGACAACCTGAGCTACACAGTGAAATCCTGTCTCAAAAAAACAAAAACAAAACCCAAAGCAGAATGTGTGAGCTTCATTTGGTTTGTATAACAAAGTAGCATAAACTGGAAGAGAGAGGCTAAAATGAACCCATAGGACCCCAACGTTAAAATATCAACAGACAGCTGGGTGCAGCTTGAGACCCCAACACTTGAGGATGATTGTGAGTTCAAGGTTAGCCTAGGTTGCCTTCTTTGTCTCAGGAATCAAAATTAAGAAAGAAACAGTCCAGGTAGCATTTGAGTACAGGCTTCTGTTTTCCTTCACACCTTGTAGAAGCCAGAGATGCTTCTAACCATGTAATCAGCTGGGCGGGCGGAGAAGAGGCCTAGACACTGCAGAAGTTCCCCTGCACAGAGGCAGAGCTGTGTGATAAAGAGTGAGAGTCCATCTAAAAGGCCAGTGGAGCTCTGAATTTGAGGCTAGCCTGGTCTACCTGGTGAGTTCCAGGACAGCCGGGGAGGGGGGGGGCTTCAGAAAAATCCTGTCCCAAAAAAATTACTCTGAGACATCCCTTGAATCCCCGACTCCAGACATACCAACATCTCAAGTCATCCTTCAAAGTAATAAAAGCAATAAGCAGAGATGAGTCCCAGGCCAGCTTGGGCTACAGAGCAAGACACTCAATTTAAAATAAATAAATAAATAAATAAATAAATAAATAAATAACAGACCAGTGAGGTAGCTGCCTTCCTTGAGTTTCTTTGTCAAGTTGACACAAGCTGGAGCCATCTCTGCAGCAGGAGCCTCACCTGAGGAGTTGCCTCCATCAGACTGGCCTGTGGGCATGTGCACAGAGGCATTTTCTTGAGGATGATTGGGCAGTGCCACACCTGAGCAGGTGGTCCTGGGTTGTCAAGAAAGCAGACTGTATGAGCCCAAAGCTAACATGCCAGTAAGCAGCGTTCCTGCTCTGCTTCTGTTGATGGTGGGCTTTAACTTGTAAAGTGGGGGGAACAAAAGGAAGAAAAAGAGTGCTTTTCTACCCAAGTCACGGTGTTTATCACAGCAACAGAAAGCAAAGTTAGGACAATGGTATATAGGTGCTGCCTCTCAGGATTGCA
>NW_022196911.1:74434995-74452233 GCF_008632895.1 Mastomys coucha
ACAGCAACAGAAAGCAAAGTTAGGACAATGGTATATAGGTGCTGCCTCTCAGGATTGCAAGTTCACTCCCTGGGACCCACTAGTCTCAGGGTTTTATTACTGTGGTAAAACAGGACCAAAGCAATTCAGGGAGGAAAGGGTCTGTTTAAGCTTACAGTTTCACACCACAGACTGTCAGAGGTGGAAATCAGGGCAGGAACTCTAATACAGCAGGAATCTGGAGGCAGGAGCTGATACAGAAGCCATGAAAGAGTGGTCCTTATGGGCTTACTTCTCGTGGTTTGTTCAACCTGTTTTCTTATAGAACCCAGGACTACCAGTCTAGGTGTGGCACCACCCACAGTCAACTGGTCCCTCCGCGCATCAATCATCAATCAAGAAAATGAGCATCAGACTTGCCCACAGGTCAATCTGACTGGGCTCTTTCTCAACTGAGGTTCCCTCCTTCCCAATGACTCCAGCTTGTGTCAAGTTGACACAAATTTTGTTAGCACACCATGTAAGTGTGAAAGGACAGAACTGGCTTTACAAAGTTGTCTTCTGACCTCTACATGCATGCTGTGACACCCTCCCCCAAACTAATAATAAATAAATAGAAACAATGCGTACACAAGACAAAACAAATCCCCAGTAACTCATGAAGTAAGGTGAGGCCTGGATTTTGAGTCCCAGCACCACAAAAAGCAAATGTCCAGTAAGCTTATTGATTTTGTTATATGCAAGTAAACATTAACATTATTATTGACATTAATACATCATGGATCTTTTGAGGAATTTCCCTCCTTTAAAGGAAACTTGAGTCTGTAATTCATGCCCAAAAGTGATTTATAAGGACAAGAGGCACATTTGATGTGCCATTTTACAGATAAGCAAACTGAGGGCACAGAACTAGAGTCCGAGCCCAGGGATACATTTCAAAGCATAGAAGTCAATTATCTCTTCAGTAGATCCTGGCATATTTCTCCAGAAGATCTGAGTAGTGGTTGAGAATAAACCACGAGTGTTCTGGTTCTAAAACTCACCTGTCAAGTTATTGACACTCTCCAACCTCAGCTTCCCTCTCTTTAAAATGGGGTAAGGATATTCTACCAAAGCTCTCTTTCACAGAAATATAGTAAGAATAAAAGGAGAATCTCGCTATCGACATGTAGATATTATACAGAGAAACAGAAAGAAATAAACACATTGTATGTATTGTGCAGCGTCTGGTACACAGAAAGTCCTCAATAAAGGTTAGCTATTATTATGATAATTATCATCATCACCAACATCATTATCATTAAACTCCTGGGCTTGAGCCCAGAGCCATCAATCTGAGCCCGCAATCCCTGTTGCTGGCAAAAGGGCAGCTGCACTTGCTGTCAGTTTAGTCTCCAAAAGCTTAGGGTTTGGCTGTTGCTGGCAGAGTATTTTAATGTGGCTCAATGTTTTCATTTCTGACATGTTGTTTTACTTGCCCCACCGCCGAGGCGAATGAAGTAGAGAAATCTCCTTGAAAACGGATGATGAGCACCCCACCCCTTGTTGTTCTCTATGTTCAGGCTGGTTTTGGGGGTATCTTTTGGTAAACAAGGGAAGCCTTGGAGTCTGAGGGATAAGGGTACAGGTGTGTATCCTCTGGAGGTGACGGTTGTGTGGATTGGGGGTCAGCTTGGCAGCACAACAGTGCTTTGAGGAAGCAGTAGTTTTTAAATTCATATAACAGCGAGAAGATTGCCTATCAATTAAAGCCGCAGATATTCAGCAGTCAGCTTAGCAAACTAAAGATTATTTTTAACTGTGCACACCAGACAGCCGGGCTGGCTCCTCTGGCAGCTCTGTCAATCTCAGCAAATCTGAACTAGAGTCATGGAAGGTGACAGCAAGGGAAACAGCAGGCAGGATAGCATCCCTCCTGGGTATGCAAACAACTGGAGGAAAACTTTCCCATGAGGCTGACTGCCCAGAAGGGACCCATCGCCAATGGCACCATGTGCCTTTCTGCTAGAGGTACCGGTTCAAGCATCGCTCCTGTGCTGTTCTTCGTTGACGGAACAATCATTGGCCTTTCTGATTGATGGGTATTGTCACCCATTCTCAGTTCTGCTTTGGAGAATTTAAAGGCGGACCCTCAGCATCTCTACTTTGACCTTTGGTGGTTTTCGGAGCCTGGCCTGCATCTCCAGGTCTGCGTGCCCTGGCTAACCCCCTGTTTGGCTGGAATGTCATGATGCACTGGTCTCCTGCATGTCACTGCCTTCCCAGAGAAGCATGTTGGTCAGCTGCCCTGCTCTCCCACCTCTTTCTTTCTCAGAGTCTGAGTCAGAAAGCCTAGAGTGAAGCCCAAGTGCTGAGATTTGAACAAGGGCCCATGCCCTTGCAGGTGGGCCCATGCAGGTAGCACAAGTAGTCTATAGCACGGCTTCTTAAACTGTAGGTCGTGACCCCATATGGAATCACGTGACTGAATGTGGGCCTACAATTTGGCAACAGTAAAAAATGAATATACAACCCCCAAAATTTAATTCAAAATCAAACCAACAGTGAGTCTGAGGTGTTTCTGGCCGTACTCAGCTGTGTTGCTTTGCACACCTTCACTGAGGTCTTGGGTCTCTAGCTCCACAGCGTCTGCACCTTGGCACTGCGCATGTCTCATCCCACTTGACGCCAGTGAGCGCTGGCTCAAACACCGCAGCTCAGATTCTAGACCAGTGGATGCTAGGAATCGTAGAAATAGGAAGATTTCTGGTTTTACAGAAATGAAAAGGTTTAATAGTAGAAAGACATTTAATGTTTCTCTTCCATTGTTCCTCAGCACGCAAACACCGACTTAGTCTATCTTTGGGTTGAATTGTGTCAGAATGTACAGAATGTCGAAATTTGTGGTTTTAACCATTGTTGCTAGTGGGCTGATGAGGGGGTTCAGCAGATAAAGGTGCTTCGTGCCAAGCCTGGCAACAGGAGTTCGATCCCCAGGAACCATAGGGTGAAAAGAAGAAAAACTAACTCCTGAAAGTTGTCCTCTGACCTCTACATACACACACACACAAACACACACACACACAAACACACACACATGCATACATGCACGCACTAAATGTAAAAAGTCTTTAAAATTGTTACTTGCTTCATTTAAGGAAATTATTAAATGGCTCTGCAGTCGCAATGAGGATGGACTTCTCAGCAGGTTTTGAAACGGCCCTAAGCAATATTTTTGCCATTTTGTATCCTGTGTTTTTGCAAAGTAGTGTTCTCAGCCCTGACAATTGTAACATCAAAGTATCAGTCAACTTTGAAACATGTTGAAGATGTTCTGTGTCCTGGAGCAACATCAAGTCGCAGCCAAGATGTAATTCTTGTGTAACAATAAACAAACACTTTCATCTCATTCGTATGCACGTATCTTTAATAAGTGCTTAAATTATGGGAATACCAAAGAATTGTTTCAAAATAAATTTCTTTATGTTCATTTCAGCAAATGATTTGTCCATCTATTTATATATTGTTGGTTTGTGTGTGTGTGTGTGTGTGTGTGTGTGTGTGTGTGTAGGTGTGTGTGTGTGGTATGTGCGGTGTGTTCGAATGCTAGCCAGTGTTCATATGTAGGAGGGGAGATCAGAGGTCAATGGTCAATGTCAGGCATCTCCTCAGTCACTCCCTGCCTTTTTTTTTTTTTTTTTTTTTTTTTTTTTTTTTTACTTTTTTTGAGGAAGAATCTCTCTCTGAAGCCAGAGCTTACTGATTCAGCTAGACTGGCTGTCCAATCAGCTCCAGAGAGCCTCAGTTTCCCCATCCCAGTGCTGAGATTACAGATAGGTACCACAGGCATGCCTGGCTTTTTATGTCAATGCTGGGGCTAGAACTCAGATCCTTATGCTTGCAATAAGCCAATGGAACAGTTTTCCTGCCCTGCTTCTGTACACTTATATATCTATATATATCTGGGGTCATGTTCTCCTGGGTAAAAAAAAAAATCTTCAAGTGGAAAAGGGTTAAGAAGCCCTCATCTACAAATCATACTGCAGACACATCGCTTCACTGGATCCACAAATGTTCCCTTTGGTATTTCCATTACTGCTTCAAGGGCACTTTCTTCTTTAGTGATGGCCTTTAAGGTCATGCAGAAGATAAATATAGTTTTCAGAGATTAATGAAATATATTGTCCTTGTGAAGAGCCAAGGCCACGAGAGAGGAAATCTGAGATTGCAAGTTCATTTATGATGAATTAATTATTATTAATTATTAGATGTTTTAATTATTATTATTTGTATCATTAGTGTGTGTGTGTGCGCGTGCGTGCGTGTGTGTGTGTGTGTGTGTGTGTGTGTGTGTGTATACAACTCATGTAGCAATCAGAGGGCATCTTTGTGAAGTCAGTTCTCTCCTTCCACCTTTATTTGAGCTCCAGGGATCAAACTCAGGTCCTCTGGCTTACACAGCCAGCACCTTTTTCAGCTGAGCTATCTCATCTACTTCCTTTTCTGTTTTAAACAGCTAAACTCTGGGATAATTTCTTATACAGAAATAGTTAATACAGCATCGTTGCTCTGTGGATTTTTAACATCCTTTTCTGGTTTGGGCCTACTCCAAGGCCCCAGTCAGCCTGGTGGTGATTATAACTGGGAAGCTGGGGGGATGTTGAGGGTGCTTGGGTTGGAGGAGAATATCTGAAGCAGCAGGAAGTAACTGTGTGATGACCTCATTGCTCGGAGAATGGGGGTGGAGGAACACGGGGCCAGAGAATAAAGCGTCTCTGTCACACAAGTCCAGCTGGCCTGAGCAAGTTCTCAATGACATGCTTGGACTAAAATTGTTAAAGACTATGGGCTTCCCTTGGCCAAGATGGGAGCTCCTAGCAGGTTACAAGGGACAGGATGAGACTGGAGAGGGAATTAAGGCAGCCACACTGAGACTGGAAGCCGCTATTAGAATCTGGGGACCCAAGATTGTTTTACTTTCTGGATAACCTCCACTTCTTGTAATATCTCCTTTGAAGGGGTAATTTTGAACATGCATGTGATAATGTAGGTGAAGCTTTTATAGAACTCACTGAAGAGGCAAGTGATAACTGTAGATGAAACTTCTTATGGAATGCACATGATCGATTGATTTTTGTCCTTATTCCTGGAAGAGGGCCAAGTTGAGGGTCTGCCTATGCGCTGAGATCTGGGTGAGTAGAAGAGGCCAACTAAGTCCTCCGAAGGGGGGCTGTGGAGACCAATGTGGTGGGTCTCTCTTCAAAATAAAAGACTCATGGGTGTCCAGAGACCACCTCTAAACAGAATTGGAACCACAGAGAATTTGACTGCAAAAGCCCCGTTCCCTATTGAATATGAAATAAGCCTTCAGAGATAGCTAGTTCCATTTTGATGTATGTACTGCACAGGTGAGACTGAGGTACAGCCCAACCCTCTTTTGACTCACAGATACTCTTATTCAAAGAAGTCAATGAGCAAAAATAGACAAACGTTCTCATCTAGAAGTCATGACTCACAGTTCTACAGAGAATTCTCCTAGGAGCAGAACCCAATAGGGTGGATTCACACCTCACTGATGTCAGCAATTTCACACTGAGGAGAACATATTAGGCTAATGAGTTGAAAAAAATATCTGATGATATCAGATGAGAAGTGACACTTCAGAAATGACACAAAAGTTTTGAAGAAATCATAGAAAATCTGTGACCATAAAGGATAGGCATATTTGGTCACAGGTAGGCATAAAGATTTTTAAAACTGGGCATAGCAGTGTATGCCTTTTTTAATCCCAGCCCTTGGGAGGCAGAAACATGTGGATCTCTGTGAATGTGAGGCCAGCCAGGTCAACAGAGCAAGTTCCAGGACACCCAAGGCTACACAGTGATACCGTCTTTAAAAAAGATAAAGAACATTTGTTTGGAGTTAGAGAGATAGCTCAGTAGATAAGAGTACTCATTGCTCTTGCAAAGGACCTAGGCTCAATTCCCAGCATTCATATAATGGCTCACAACCATCTGTAATCCCAGTTGCAGGGGATCGATCCATTACATACATACATACATACATACATACATACATGCACATGAACAAAATACTCACACAAAATACATCAATAAGTGAAAAGAGAGAAACAGAGATTTTAAAATGTGTTAGACATGGTTATATAGATCTTTAATTCCAGTGCTAGGGAGACAGAAGCAGGAGTTTGAGGCCAACCTAGTCTACATAGTGAGTTCCAGGACAGCCATGACTATATAGAGAGATCTTGTTTCTAAAAAAAAAAAAAAAAAAAAAGTCAAGGTGAATAAGATCACTGATAAGAACTTGTATGACTACTTCTTCCAAGATTTTCAAGGGTTATGCATCTGAGTCCATCATGTTTTTAAAGTATGCACACTTTCCAATTCCAATTTAATTTTAGCATAACTTTTGAAGATGGTATGAAGTCCACAGTCCATACAGAAATCCCTTTCAGAGGCAGGGTTACACATCATGATGGAGGCATTAGTATATGATCAGTCCCTAAAGGTTTTAAAGCATTAGTAAGTAGAAGGAAAAGTACTTACTTGTCTGTTTGTCTACTTTTGTGACAGTGTGTCAGCGTAAGCTAGTTCAACTTGTTCTACAACCAAGGATGACCATTAACATCTGGTCCTCCTGCTTCCACTTCCTGCATGTTATGATTACAAGTATGTGCCATCATACCTAGTTTATATAGCGCCAGTGACTGAACTCTGGCTTTGGGATTGTTAGGTAAGAACTCTACCAACTGAACTACATTCCCAGCCTCAAGGAAAGTGTTCAATTAAATCATACACGTCAGCCAGGCAGTGGTGATGCACACCTTTAGCCCCAGCACTTGGGAGGCAGAGGAAGGCAGATCTGTGTTCAAGGCCAGCCTGGGCTGCACAGTGAGTTCCAGAACAGCCAGGGCTATACAGAGAAACCCGGAATTGAAAACTTAACCAAACCAAAGAGAAAAATAAGGTTCTCTTCTGTTTTTTGAGCCAATGTTACTGAGCCAGTGTTCAGAGCCAATACAGTCTGCCCTGGCCTTCTGAGTTTAATGCTCCATCCAATTCATTTGCTCAGGGAAATGGATCAACAATTTGCCAATAAGCTGAGTTTTGGAATTTCCCAGGCCAAAAGTAGACTTGAGACTGGTGGTGACCTGAGAAGAAGAGAGTTCTCAGGGGAGATACTTGGTCTCCCTAGTAGTAGCCCTCAAATCTCTAGGACCAGCGCATACCTGGTTCCTGTCAGAGAATGTGGTTCCTTACATTTTTGTTTGTTTTGTTTGCTTTGGAGACAGGGTTTCTCTGTGTAGTCCTGGATGTCCTGGAATTTGCTCTGTAGACCAGGCTGGCCTCCAACTCAGAGATCCACCTGCCTCTGCCTCTGGACTTCTGGGATTAAAAACATGCGCCACCATGTGGGATCGAGTTCCTTAGATTCTTGCAGTGAAACTAACTCAGAGATTAATAACATTTGCTCAAAGTCTCAAGCAAAATCCTTTTTCTTCTGGTCCCAAAGCCCAGGTGTTATCAACTCCATGATTCCTCCTAGAGATTTGCCTTCTGGTTTTGCTCCTTTCTCCTAACTCCACCCTCCTAGGCCCTAGCAATGACAAGTGGCAGTTTACCTCAGAGAAATCCTACTCAGGGTATATCGTGGGCATCACAGAGCTCTGACTTTTATTCCCTCTCAGGGCTTCTCTCATCCTAAGACCCAGGATCTGTAGCAATATGTCTCTGGGGTCCCCTAAGCTGCACCCCTAAACCTGCACAACCCCTTTTCTGCTCAGGTATTTCACAAGGTAGGCCTTGTTACCTTAAGAGGAGGTGAGTGTGAGAAGCTAAAATACCACTCTCACAGGTTCACTGTTACTGAGGTGGGCACACTGCCTGAACAGCCTTGTGCTGGGACTCTCATCTGAAGGGCCCTTGGAAGCAATGGCCTAACCCATTGTGGTTCCAAAGTCAGGCTGAGCTTTTCCCAAGCAAGGCCGTGACCCTTTTCTGTCACTATCCCATTTCTGCCTCAAAGCCCCTGTCCAGGAGGCCCTGTATGAAAATAAGAGTAACTTGGAGATCAGCTTCAAAGTGGGGGATAGAGTTAGAGCCCATGTCTACCTGGTCCTTTTACCCTGGCATGGAAGTCCCTGGAGAGTGGGTTAGGGAATACCAATACAAGACTGCCTGCTGCTTCTCCACAAAGCAAGCTTGCCAACCGCCTGATGGGCCAGGTGTTAGGAAGGTTTGTGAATGCCTGGAAACAAACCTGAAAGACACGCTACAGTTCCCACCATTCCACTACATTCCATCACATTCCACACTGCTGAAGGGCCACTATTACAGAGGCTGCCATCGCAGACCAGTAAGAACAAGTCATATTCCCCAGCTGTCCCTCTCCTTCATTTCAAAGTGTGGAATACTCAATTTCCAGTTAATTTTCCAGCCTATAACATTACTTCAATTATGAGTTTGACCTCAGCTTCCTATTTTGTTTTTTTGTTTTTGTTTTTTTGTTTTTTGTTTTTTTTTTTTCAAGAAAGGGTTTCTCTGTGTAGCCCTAGCTGTCCTGGAACTCACTCTGTAGACCAGGCTGGCCTTGAACTCAGAAATCCGCCTGCCTCTGCCTCCCAAGTGCTGGTATTAGAGGTATGGGCCACCACTCTCCCTTTCTAGAACAGAGTTTTACGTAGTCCAGGATGACCTTAAACTGACATTGAAAATCTGATCCTCCTGCCTCACCCTGATTGCTGAGATTACAGGTAAGCATGTACCATACCACCACGCTGGTTTACAAAGTGGTAGGTACCAAACCCAGGATCTCATGCATGCTAAGCAAGCATTCTACCCATTGAGCTACATGCCTAATCTCTTCCTCCTATTTCCTTGTGTGATAGGCAGGCACTTCTTCTGCTGTGCTTTTATGCACTCTGAGTCCAGAGTGGTGCCTGACACACTTTACACATGTGGGGGAAAAGTCTGTTGAGAGCACGAAGGGTTAAATGGCTCATGGGTCTGTGGCCCTGCTTCCAATGCCTCCTTTCCTTGCTTGTTTATTGTTTGTTAAGTTTGAGATAGGGTCTCACTCCATAGCCAAGGCTGAGCTGGAACTCATGATCCTCCTGCCCTCGCCTTTCCCCCTTGACCTTCAAGAGGCAGATTATTCTCCTGTTGCTATCAGCAAGGACAAAGGAGGCAGCATGAAGACAACCGTCTTATGATTAAGGGAAGTCCACTACGTGGAAACTTCTGGGGATAATGAAGTATGATGGTTGTTCTTTTAAATAGACACCTGTGAAGATAAGATAGGCTTCACGATCCAAGGTCTACAACCGTGGGATAAAGGTTGAGAATGCAAAGAGCTAAAACAAAAGACAGAAATTCTTAGTCATTACTATACATTTAGCACCCCCCAACTAATTAATACTTTGTCTATCTTTGTATATTTTTTGTAGAAATTATAGTGAATCTATAATCCTGTTATCTTTTATGCTGCCTAATATGAATCTTTACTCACATTGTCATAAACCCCTTACAAATGTTTTAGTGGTTGAATAATACTCCATTGTATGGATGTACCATGCTTCACCAACCATTTCACCAATATCATTTAGCTTCCAGTATCTTTCCTATTGTAACTAAAAAACACAAGGCAGACTTTGGTGTGTTAAATCTTTCCCATATTTTATTTGCATAATCTTTATTACACAAAATAAGATTCTATGTTACACATCCATACTTCTAAGGGTGCAGTCCTATTCTTTAACTTTTCCGTTGGCAACCTGTAATGGTCCATGCCTCAAGTGCAGCAGCATCTTCTCAAAGGGCAAAAGCTGATGCAGCCAATTCTAGAAAGCTCAATATGTCCTGCCCACATGGAGGTTCTTAGCATTACTTGAGCAAAGACTGCTGGGGACAAAATGACAGCATGTCATTGCAGTCACCGGTGACATCCTCTGCCAGCACAACCAGTCCTCCGAGTGGAGACATGCCATCACAGCAACTTGGTAGCATCATACCCCAGGCCTCCAATCATCCTGGTCTTTGGTCCCTCCTCGGCCAGGACCTTAGGGGATCTCTGTATCCATAGTATAAATCTGAATGAGATCAGACACAATATTATCAATGATTGGCTTGGTAAGGTCATCGCTAAATACCTGCCACCAAGGCTTCTCGGCCTCACCCTCTGCAGGCACCTCGACTCCATAGACCTGCAGAGCCAGATAGAGCACAGCCACGGCTAGGTGCTGAGCCTGGAAGCGGAGGCATAGCCCCCCATGATAGCTATCTCGTAGCAGAGCCCAAGCTGTAACAGAGATGGGGGTTCGTTGCCAGCTGTAACGATTCAGCCAGTTCTTGAGGGAAATCAAGTAGTGCAGCAGGTACTTGTGTGGATGCTGGAAAGAGACTTGGAAACGCAGAACTCGTAGCATAAGAAGCTCACACTGTACAATGCTGTCCCGTAGCTCCCAGAAGCGGGAATCCAGCTCCAACGGCTCACTGCCCGGGTTAAAGTACCTGTGCGACACGTTGATGATGTCACGAGTACGCAAATGCTGCTCCTCCACTTTGCCGGCCAAGTAAATGGAAGACATGGCGACCAGGTAGAGGTCATATGCGTCCAGGTTGATCTCACAGAAGAACTTATGGTAAATGGTGCACGCGGTAGCGATGGGGATGGACTGCATGCCTAGCTTGACGCCTGCCTCCATGATAAACCGGGTTACTCGGAAGTGCACCCTCGCCTCGGGAGCCGGCCTCTCCTCGGCTCGCGGCGCCGCCGTCCCTCTTTCGCAGCTGTCTGACCGAACAGCCTCCATGAGGCCCAGCAGGCCGCCCCGGAAGGAGAAACGCTCCGGCGCGCCGAGGCCGGCTCCGGGGGTCCTCGCGGAGGGGGCGTGTCGCCAAGCAGCCACGCCCCAACCCGCCCTGCTGCCACGCCCACCCTGCCTGGCTTCTCCCCCAACACATTAAAGATAGGATCTCAGGAGCAGCTTGCTGGAGCCGAGGGAGTGCTATTTTTAAGAAATCTGAGAAGATACCACTTCTGACTTAGGGGACTTTCTCACTGTTCCTGAGAATCCAGGCTATGGAAAGGATGAGGGGCCAACCCTCGCCCTGGCATTGGCCTCTGTGACCCTGGGGACTTTGGTTGATCCTCTACATCTCATTCCATAGATGCTAGGTGGAGAGGTTGGCTGTCCCCTCCTCATGGAGCTCTTGTGAAAAGTGAACGGGTGATGTAGGTAGATCAAGTGTGCTCCATATGTTTGGCTTTGATTATTATTCTTTTTTTGAGTCAGGTTTTTCTACACTTAGCCCAGGCTGGCCTTGTACTCTTGATCCTCTTATCCCAGGCCCCTGGGTCCAGGGATTTCAGGTGTGCAACACCAACTCAGCGATGTTTTGTTTTAATTGAAAAAAAGAAAAATCAGGACAAGGGTTCTCTATTGTAGCCTTGGCTGTCCCAGAACTTTCTCTGTAGACCAGGCTAGCCTCCAAATCACAGATCTGCCTGGTTCTGCTCGGGAATCAAAGGCGTGCACCGCTGCCACTGCTGCTGCCACCATCACCCAGCTTCAGCTCATGAACTTTAGCAATTACGAATTTGTTTATTTTGACGAACCTTTCACTTACATTTATGTCTTTATATGTTTATAATGAGTTAAGACTTTTATAAAGTGGGGGGAAAAACACCCCAAGCCATAAGGGGTTCTAAAAAGAGGTATATGTATTAGACAATGTAGCAGACATGGATTTCTCATTCTCGGCGTTTGTTTAGCCACCAAGAAAAGCAGTACCCCATAACTTCTACATTCCTCATTTGGCCACTTGTAGCACACTGTTAATGTTCCTCTTTAAATGTTACCCATTATGACTCCATTATTAGATTTTATTAAACTTTATTTTTTGCTTGTTTATTTGTTTTTGTTTTTTGAGACTGGATCTCACTATATAGTCCAGGCAGACCTGGGGCCTGTTATACAGGACCGGGCTGGCCTCAAACACACAGAGACCTGCCTGACAAATGCTGGGATTAAAGGTGTAAGCTTTCACATGCTGCAGAAAACACAATGTTGGGAGTGCAGGGGCTAGATAGAATCCAGCAACATTACCCATGAACTAAGTGCCCTGCCCACTTCAGTATGATTTTATTATTATTATTATTTATTATTATTATTATTATTATGTCAGAGGATCCTATTGAAACACATCAACAGTGGTGGTATAACTTGAGAGGGAAAACGGAACTGTTTCCAGAGCTCTGTAGAACCCTGACTTCTGTAGGAGCACACGCTCTGGTAAACTGAGACTGTCCATCCTGGGTGCAGGGGCCTGTGTTAGCTCTCACAGTAGAAAGGCAGAGCAGCCAGACTCTGCTGCAGCCTCCCCTCCCTCGGAAAGCAGCTATAAATCCATTTCCTGTCTTGTAATTATGTCTCATGTAGTAATTAGCCCCTTCATATCAATGAAGCTGAATTTCCATGGGTAATGAAGTGAAGCCCCAGTGTATGAGACAAATTGAAATGTGGCGGGCAGGTGATGGCCTCCCAGACTTCCTTGGGGACAAAGGAAATGACCCTTCCTGTCCAAAGGCTGCTGTGTGTGGGGCCTGGGGCTAGGTGCTCTTCCTCTCTGACCCTTGCTCCCCAGAGTCTGCTCAGCCTACCCTCTGTCACTAAGCAAGCAGGAGCACACTGATGAGCAGGTGACCCAGCTTGCCAGGCCTTGCCAGGAAAGGGGAACAGCAGCAGCTCTCTCCAAAGCCCTGCTCCCTGGGGGCTTCTTCCTCCGTGGAATGTCTTCTAGACACCTTCCTTCAAAGGCAAGCAGATCTCTGTGAGTTCAAGGCCAGTCTAGTCTACATCAACAGTTTCTGGAAGGCCAGGGCTACATACCAAGTGGAAAAAAAAGGGGGGGGGGGGCTGAGGGCACAAGGATGCAAGACCTTGAAGCCCTAAAGCCAACACAGAGCCGTGTCTGGGGGATGTAGTTGGGCTGGGGGGATGCTGGGTTGAGTGAGGCTGGGTGTATAGATGCCCATGGCCTTGAGAAAGAGCTCAGTCTTGGAAATAAAGAATATCACCCTCCAACTCTTTCTATTTCTCCCTCCCTTCCTTCCTTCTTCCCTCTCTCTCTCTCCCCCTCTTTCTTTCTTTCTTTTTTGACACCGAATCTTTCTATGTAGTCCAGCTTTGGCTAGCCTAGAATACCAGATGTAGAGCAGGCTAACCTTGAATTCATAGATCTGCCTGCCTCTGCTACCAAGTGCTGGTATTTAAGGTGTTCATACCTGGCCTTCTTCTTCCTTCCTTCCTTCCTTCCTTCCTTCCTTCCTTTCTCTCTTTCTTCCTTTCTTTCTCTCTTTTGTCCTTACCCTTTCCAGGTTTCTCCCTGTTGTCAGCCTATTTTGGGGTCACCCATTTTCCTTTGGATTTGTGGTGGATGGACTGAAGCATACAAAATGCACCTAAACTGTTAGGAAAACTAAGAACGAGGATTAGACCCTCTTTTTTTTTTCCCTGCTCCTGCTCCTTCTCCTCCTGCTTTTCCTCCTCTTCTTCTTCCTTCTTTGTTTTCCAAGTCAGGGTTTCTCTGTGTAGCTCTGGCTGTCCTGGAACTCACTCTGTAGACCAGGCTGGCCTTGAACTCACAGAGATCTGCCTGACTCTGAGTGCTGGGATTAAAGGCGTGCCTGGCTTCTTTCTCTTTTAAGACAGATCTTGTATAGTCCATGCTGGCCTGAACTCCTTATCTTCCTGTCTTTACCTTCTAAGTGCTGGTATTCCAAGCATGAGCCACCACACATGTCCAGTTGTACCCTTTTCTTCCCTTTTTAATATTTATATATATACTATTTTTAACTATCTGTAGGTGTGCATGTGTGCATGAGAGAGTAGGTGCTGACAGAGGCCCAAGACACTAGATCCCCAGGAGCAGGAGTTACAGACTATGTAAACTGCCTGATTTGGGTGCTGAGAATCAAACCCAGGTCCTCTGGGAGAGCTGTAAGTATTTTTTACTGCTGAGCCATCTCTCCAGGCTCCAGCCTTTTCCTCTGAGATGGTCTCAGTATGTAGCTGGCCCTTAAACTTCTCCTGCTCCATCCATCCAAGTGTTGGGATTATAGGCATGCTTGACCCTAGCTGGCCAGGCTTTGAATCCCTGAGAAAGCTTCTCAGCCACTGATTAAGTCCCTTAGATCCTTGATCTCTAAAATGAGGACAAGGGTTACTCTCATGCATACCTCACTGGACTGAGGAAGAGGTAGGGAGTTCCCGGCTTTTCGGAGAATTGTCTAGGCAAGCATGCCATGTCTGCACACAGTATCAACTGAATGCAACAAGGCCCTTTATCTTATCTGCTAGAAATGTAAAACTATCAAACTGGATAAAAATGTCATTACCCATTACTTTGGATATTAAGGTTCAGTTCATTGGAAAGAGAGAGAGAGAGAGAGAGAGAGAGAGAGAGAGAGACATAAATACAACAAGGCTCCTAAAGAATTAGAAGTTCTCAGCCAGGCAGTGGTGGCTCACACCTTTAATCTCAGCACTTGGGAGGTAGAGGCAGGAGGATTTCTGAGTTCGAGGCCAGCCTGGTCTACAGGGTGAGTTCCAGGACAGCCAGGGCTACACAGAGAAACCCTGTCTCGAAAAACAAAAAACAAAAAACAAAAAACAAAAAGAAGTTCTCCAGAAAATTCCAGGCCAGGTGTAAGAACAGGCTGTAGCCTTGGAGCCAGAGGAAGAATTTTCTCAGAGTTCCACAAACTTATCTCAGAGCTAAATCTACATATGCATATTTCCTGGCTTTTGTTCCATCCTTTTTATAAATTGTAACTCTGCTGCTGGCAAAGCTAGGAGAAGCTAAGAATTTCTCTCTCCCTAGCTCTGGCCAAAACACATCTTTTCCTTTTCCAATTCCCATCTCCCAATTTTTTGGTAATGAAGTAAGCAAGAGCGCAGAGATCTCAAGAACACGGGTACTTCCCTCTTAGCTTCTTACTCTAGACCCTACTTAGACCTCGCACATTTAGACATTCTATGAGGGAGGTATTGTTCATCCTCCATAGAAATCAGAAAGTTGTGGGACTGGAGAGATGACTTAGGGGTTACGAGCCCTAGCTTCCCAGTACTTACACGACAGTTTACAACCATCTAATTTCAGTTCCAGGGAATCTGATGCTTTTTGGGCTCTGCCGGCATCAAGCATGCATCCACAAGGTGCACAGACACACATGCAGGCACTTGTACATATAAAAAATAAAATAATTTATAAGAAAGAATAGCCAGGAAGTAGTGATGCATTCCTTTAATCCCAGCACTCTAGAGATAGAGGGAGGTGGGTTTCTGTGAGTTTGAGACACACAGAAAAACCCTCTCTCAAAAAGCAAAAAAAAAAAAAGGGGGCTAGAGAGATGGCTCAGTGGTTAAGAGCAGTGACTGCTCTTCCAAAGGTCCTGAGTTCAAATCCCAGCAACCACATAGTGGCTCACAACCATTTGTAACAAGATGACACCCTCTTCTGGAGTGTCTGAGGACAGCTACAGTGTACTTACATATAATAAATAAATAAATCTTTATAAAAAGAAAAAAAGCCGGGTGGTGGTGGCACATGCCTTTAATCCCAGCACTTGGGAGGCAGAGGCAGGCAGATTTTTAAGTTCGAGGCCAGCCTGGTCTACAGAGTGAGTTCTAGGACATCCAGGGCTACAGGGAGAAACCCTGTCTTGAAAAACAAAACAACAAAAAAAGGAAGAGTAAAAAAATCACTCATGATCTAATTAGATCTTTTCTTGAGACCAGCATTAATGATTATACTGTGATATTCGTGTGTGTGTGTGTGTGTGTGTGTGTGTGTGTGTGTGTGTGTGTTTGCACAGATCAGAAGACAACCTTATGTGTTTCTCCTTAGGTGTTGTTCTTCAGGCACTGTCTACCTTTTTGTTTTTAAGATAGCTTCTCTCACTGGCCTGAAAAGGTTAGGGTGGCTGCTCAGGGACTCCCAGGGGTCCTCCTGTTTCCACTTTCCTAGCACTGGAATTACAAGCATGCACCATAACTCTCTCTCTCTCTCTCTCTCTCTCTCTCTCTCTCTCTCATGCATGCATGCATGTATGTATATATAGGCGTGGGTGTATACATGTAAGTGAAGGCCAGAGGTTGATATCCTTGATTGCCTGGAACAATACTTGATGACTCTTCCACCTTAGTGTCCTGAGACAGGGCCGCTTACTGAACCTAGAATTCATCAGTTCTACTAGGTTGACGAGTTACTGAGCACCAGGGATCCACCTGACTTTCCTCCCAACCCTAGAGTTACAGACACAATCTGTCATGGTCCTTGTGTTTGTGAGGCAAACACTTTACTGACTGTGGTGGTTAGTTTTTTTGTTTGTTTGATCTTTTTTGTTGTTGTTGTTTTGTTTTGTTTTGGTGGTTAGTTTTGATTGTAAAGCTGACCCAATCTGGAATCGCCAGGGAAGAGAGTGTCTAGATTAGGCTCTCTCGGGGGGCCATGGAAGGAAGGTGGTGTTTGCATTAGTTGATGTGGGAAGACCCAGCCCACCTTGAGTGGCACCATTCCCTAGGTTTGGGCCCTGGTCTCTCTATATATGAGTGGAGAAGGTAAGCTGGATAGTATACATTCATGCATTCTTTCTTATTCTTTCTGTCTCTTTCCTTGCCTGTGGATGTGACCAGGGCCTCAAGTTCCTGTTGCCTTGACTTTCCCAAAATGATGGACCAGAAGCTGGAATTAGAATCAGAACGAATCCCTTCTCCCCTAAGTTGTTCTTTTTGTCAGGGTATTTTATCATAGCAACAGAAATAAAACTAGGACACTGACTAAACATCTCCCAGCCCTGGTTAAGCTGTTTCTAAGAATTTGGGCTTTTGTTACTCATAGTCCTGGATTCATACACAAACACCAATTTCTCTAGCTTACCACTGTGTGCTTTTCATTATAGCTTTGGGGAAAAAAAAAAGGCCTAATACTTGAAATGAGTAAGCTCTGAGTCTCATCTCTGGGGGACCCCAGGAGACTGACTTCTCAAGCTGAATCCTCGATAGAGCAGAGAAAGCTTCAGAATAGGGTGTCAGGGCTTCTTCCCATCCAGGACACTTGGAGGTTTTTTTTTTTCTTCTTTTTCAGCAAAGCTAATAACATCTATCTTATAAAATTGTTTTTATTTTTTATTTATTTTATTTATTATTATTATTTTTGTTTTGTTTTGTTTTGTTTTTTGGTTTTGTTTTTTTTTTTT
>NW_022196911.1:74452312-74462034 GCF_008632895.1 Mastomys coucha
TCCTGGAACTCACTCTGTAGACCAGGCTGGCCTCAAACTTGGAAATCTGCCTGCCTCTGCCTCCCAAGCGCTAGGATTAAAGGCGTGTGCCACCATCGCCCGACTTAAAATTGTTGCTGGTACTAAAATAAATGTTTGCACGCACTGGACAGCGCTGGTGGCTGGAATGTAATTCAGCTGTGTATGTGTGTGTGTCCCCTTGCATGTACACACCCACACACTTAGCATACAAGAAGCCCTGGGTACCATTGCTTCTTGCATGCTGGTCTTGATACACATGCCTGCAATCTTGGCACTTTGGAAGATGAATCTGGGGGGCAGCCTAGGCTATAAGAGACCTCATCTCAAACAGACAGTACTGGGAGCATATTAAGTACTTGGTAGCTGTCATTTTTACCACATACCCCCAATCAGCTATTTCATGAAGTGCCTTTCTGGGCTTTCCTTAAGAAATCTGCTGAAGCCTGAGTACTGAGTATGGCAGCAGGTGGCCTAGCTACTTGGTGAGAAGTGGGGGTAGGGTGGTGCTGGGTGACCTTGCAGTGAGCTGGGCAGACCCCGAGATCTCTAGCATAGTCACCAACTAATGTTGGGGATGATGTCTTTTAAATGACTTGTAAAAGGGTCTCCTCTCTTTTGGGGTGCCAGGCAAAGTCAGGATAAGCTTTGAAGGGTTTTGAGGAGTGAGAGCAGGCAGGGTAAAAATAACCTTTCACATTAATCCATTATTCTAATGTTCGTCCTAAAGATAAACCTGATCAGATATGAGCAACGCTGAGATTGATTTACCTAAAATAAGAAGCTCATTTGCATTTTTCTGATTTTCCTCCACTTCATTTAGCTACATTAAGGGACAGCTGCAGCTCTTGCCAAGGACAAACATTTGAAATATATGGATATTGCCTGTGTGTATTTATGGGCTCAGTGTCCTCCCCGCCCACCTGTGGGTATTGTCATCTAGGGGGTGCCAGCTGAGGGAAGTTCAAGGTGACAGCTCTGGCTTGCTAATGCACAGTGAGCTCTTGCACTTCCCTTTGATCACATTTTAGAATGCATTCATTGCTGGAGTCAAAGATACCTGGCTCAAATGGCTTGGAGGCGGTCCTAGTCCGCAGTCTTCTATGAGGTCATCAATGGATACCTCTTTTCCTCTGTTATTCACAGCCTGAAGAGACAGCTAGGGGTGATATCTACATTCCCATGTACAGATTAGAGAACTGAGGCCCAGGGAAGATAAAACGTGGGATTCGGGCCTTGTCCACAGTGTCTCTGACAAGGGAGCAGGTGCCTAGAACAGCTTTGAGAGCACGTTTCTCAGAGGGGAAGTTAAAACCTCCCGCTTTTATCCATGTGACCTCCAAACACAAACATATTTGTGAGCCCACAAAAGAGCATTTGTGTGTGCTTCTTGGCAGAGATACAATAAAGACCCTCAAGGCCATTGCTCCTGAGTGTCAGAGACCCCACTGACCTTATTCCTACCTTCAATGTGATTTTATGATTCACTTAGGGGGAAAGACTACAAGCTGTGTGCTCTTACTCCTGCTTCCCACTTGCTTCTCTTGCCCTCTGGAGCTCTTCCCTTCCCCCTTCCCTTTCCTCCTCTCTCCATGTAGTCATGGCCGGCCTCTACTTCTCTACTCTCTCCCTCCCTCTGACTTTCGCTGTCTCTACAACCCTCTCAAATCCCCTCCCCATGCCCTGAATGAATTCTGTTCTATACTAAAACAAACAAACAAACAAACACAAGCTGTGGAATCAGCTAGTCATGGGTGGAGCTTGGCCTTGCTGTAAGTGTCAATTGGTGTTTCCTGGCTGGTTTCCAAGTAGAATTGAAGTTATTACTGGTGCAGGCTAGTTTTATGTCAACTGGACACAAGCTAGAGTTATTGGAGAGAAAAGCACTTCAATTGAGAAAATGCCTCAGTAAGATCAGGTTGTAAGCAATCCTGTACTGTAGGGTGTTTTTATTTATTTGGGGTTTTTGTTTTGTTTTGTTTTGTTTTTTCTTTTTTGGTTTTTTGAGACAGGGTTTCTCTGTGTAGCCCTGGCTGTCCTGGAACTCACTCTGTAGACCAGGCTGGCCTCAAACTCAGAAATCTGCCTGCCTCTGCCTCCCATGTGCCACTACCGCCCAGCGCTCAGCATCGGGTGTTTTCTTAATCAGAGATTGAGGTGGGAGGGCCCAGTCCATTATAGATGGGACCACCCCTAGACCTGACCTGTGGCTCTGGGTTCTGGCAAGCCACATGGAGCAAGCCAGTAAGCAGCACCCTCCATGGCCTCTGCATCAGCTCCTGCCTCCAGGATCTTGCCCTGTTTGAGTTCCTGTTCTGACTTCCTTCCATGATGAACAGTGATGTAGACATGTAAGCCAATAAACCTTTTCCCATCCAATTTGCTTTTGGTCATGGTATTTCATCACTGCAATGGTAATCCTAAACTGGGACATCATCCTGTTTAATTAACGTGCCATTTAACCCTATGATCCAGCTACCTCTACCTCAGAAGTGCTAGGATTACAGGAATGTGGTGAAAATGCTTTTCCGAGGGGCGTGGCGGTGCACACTGTTAATCCCAGCACTTGGGAGGCAGAGGCAGGTGGATTTCTGAGTTCGAGGCCACCCTGGTCTACAGAGTGAGCTCCAGGACAGCCAGGGCTATACAGAGAAACCTTGCCTCGAAAAACAAACAAAAAAACAAACAAACAAAAAAAAGCTTTCCCTAGGAAATGTAAACCAAACTTCACTGGGGAACCAGTGAATTTACTAGGCCTCTTTATAGATAGAGCATAGGTGAAGGGTTACAGGTAGAAATGTGGGTGGCCTTAAAGTAGCCATCCTAGAAGGTCTGCACCAAGCATAGATGGTGACTTTTCCCTAGTTTTTCCCATCTGACATAACTGCTCCTCCCTGAGGCAACAGACCACTAGAGCAGAACTGCATACAGCTTGTTGAGAGGGGCGGACACACTCAGATGAAGGTCTTATGACCCTTCTCAGCCCTCGTACTATGAAAGAATGTCAATAAACAGTCAACAAACCTAGCTATGAGGATCCCTCTTCTGGCCTTTGTGGACATTCATCTCTCTCTCTCTCTCTCTCTCTCTCTCTCTCTCTCTCTCTCTCTCTCTCTCTTTCTCTCTCTCATGCACACATTCTAAAAATAAATAAATTTAATAAAAACTAGAAGACCCTATCTTCTAAAGAGAGGGGATAGGGAGAAAGGACACAGTCCAGCGTCCTTACCAGCCCATCTTTCAGTGCTGACTCCACTTTCCCAGACTGGATCTTGGCAGCTGCATGTACTCTCTTCCTAGGGAAGAGAGCTAAGGAGTTGGAAACTCCATGCATTAAACCACAGACCAGTGTTGATGTTGGAGATGTTAACATGCAGGCTGGTTTTTGCTTTGTTTTGTCTTTTAGGTAAACATGCCATATTCCTTGGCTTTGCCTGCTTTTTTCCCCCTCTAACACAAAGCGCTTGACGCCCAGACACCCCTTGGGATGCAGCATCCATTGTCTCCTCTAGAGGATGATCTTCCCTCTGCCGCTCCTCTCCCCACTAAAGACTGGTCATGTCCTTCTTCACCATCCCCCGTCCCTTTCAATACTTATGACTGCCGCTATTACTATTAATTGTTATTACTAGTATCTGTGGTGCTGGGGAATCAAGCTCAGAGCTTCATAAAGGATAGGCAAGTATCTCACTTCCAGCCTTCACCCCATATATAAACTACCCATATTCCACATACTTTGAAAGATTCCAGGAGAATCTTCCCATTCCCCTCTCCCTGGCTATCCACCCATCACCAGTTTGAATTTAAAAAAAAAAAAAAAAAATGAAGCCAGGGACACTCATGCACTTGGGTGTTTCCTTCACTTCTCTGTCACCTAACAATGCTCTTGAAGTTGTTTCATAGCAGAGCATAAAGAACCCCTTTATTCCCTCTCCTGCGGCAGAGTGTTCTTTGTGTGAGTGCACTATCGTTCCGGGAGCCAGCCTCCCGTTGGTGGACATTTAGGTCATTCCCAACCTTTTGCCATAGCAGACAATGCTGCATTGAATGGCATTGTCAGTGTGTCATTGTGCCTATTTTGGGTGTGTATTTTCGAGATAAATTCTTCCAAGTGGGGTATCTGGGTGAAAGGATGTGTGTCTTCATAATTTCAGGTGTCATTTGCTGAGCTGTTCATCTTCAGGGCTACACCTGCTCTTGATAATTTAAGACCAGCCATGCAAGACCCTCTTTCTCTGTCTCATTTTAGGAAACATCAACCCAACTCAGGCTTCTGCCCTTTCCACTCCCCTTCCATAGAATGCCCTGTCTCATCGATGGGTCCACCTGGTGCTATTATTTTTTAAGTGTCAGTCCAAAGACCCCCATCACAACACATATCATCCTGGCTCTTCGCTGACTCATCTCTCTCTGCTCCATTGATTACTGAAGATATTAGGGGACAAAGTACCCAGCAGGTCACGGAGTAGGGGCTGTTCGGGCTTATCTCTGGGTTTTGATTCAGCAAAGTTCAAGGACTTCTGTTCCATTTGCGTGGGTGTGTCACCTTTTTTGATGGGGTCTGTAGCCCAGGCTAGATTCAAACCCTCTGTGTAACCAAGGATGTCCTCGAACTTTCAGATCCCCTTACCTCTACCTCTAGAAAGTTAAGGTTTAGGCATATACTACCATGGTTGGTTCATTTAGTGCTGAGGGTGCAACCAGGGACTCACAAACAGGCAAACACTGCCCAATAAGCTACATCCCCAGCCACCACTCACTTATAAAACTCTGGGGCTCTCAGATGTTGGAGCCCAGCTTAAAGGTCAATGGCATGCTACCTCAGAGGTACCCACAACAGATGGCAGGGAGTCACTGAGGCTTCAGGTTCTGATCATCGTCCACCCCTCCCCCGAGGAATCTCATCTTTCAAACTGTTTTCCATTTTGTCTGAGCTGTAAGACTAAGCTTCATCTTGTGGAAAAATCTACTCTGCCCCACAACTCCATAGATGAAATTGTCATCCTCCAGATTATTATTGTCTGGAAGGGCAGGAGCAGAATTTGGCCCCAGGAAAGCAAGTGCAGTGAGGCAGGTGGGTATAATCCCCTGGTGCCTGAGGTGGGGGAGGGGATGGCAGATGGCTCCCCAGGCAAGCCTTGAAAGCTAGGATTAAAAAGTAATTTTCAGTGTGCTGGAAACAGGACTGCAGATTTGGGTCACCACACTTAACTCTTTCCTGACCTTGGCGCTGAGAAGAGACGTCCTACCAAGGGATGAGACTGAGTGAACCCCTTAGTCCCAGGCTTGAGGCCTCAGGGACAGCTCATGGAGATTTAAGGAGCCTGTCCCTTTGAGTCCTTCCACAGTCCCTTCTTCCCAAGGAGTTGAATGTTATTTTTAAACCCCTAAATGACACCTCGACCTGTTATTTAAGGTACAACAGATAGTTGTCGTACTAAAGGGAGGTTATTGTCATGTCACTTCCTGCGCTGTTTTTTTTTTTGTTTTTTTTTTTTGCCAAATAAGATCTTTCAGTACCTGGTCCTGTTCCCCTTCTCCAGCTCAACCTGCCTATGAGAATTTATGTATCCAAAAGCCACTATATTGAATTCATTTCCACAAGGAATGATCACATGCACACACACACACTCACACACACACACACACACACACACACACACACACGCACACACAGGAGTTTGACAAATAGTTTCCCTTTTTCTCTTTGGTTGCCAGGAAACTCAAAACCAAATTCACCAATGAATCCTATCATTTCCATGGATCTATTTTCTTTCTCTGTACATCTTGTTAACCTATTCTAATTTATGTTTTCCCTTGGTCTGGATTGTATTTTTCTGTTTATATTGTTGCTGTCCTGTTGAATGAATTTCCTATGTGTTACAGCAAAGCCTTTGTGCAACTAGCAAAGTGAGGAAATGCAGAAATGCTTCGCATGTGTCTGTCATATGCTTAGTATTGTAGGAGATTAGTGGCTGATGTGAATAAATTTTATTTAAATATTTTGTTAGGTTTCAAACCTAGGACAAAGAGCTGGAGTACTTATTTAACATATCAAGTGGACCTGACCGCCAGGTTCTCCCAGCATCCCACAGTCCCTACCTGTTACAGGGCCCTTCTGACTGGCATACTCTACCGCTTACTCTATACTCTCCAGCCCAGGGGTCTAAGCTGTTATTTCCTGTGTAATCCAACCATTTTGGTCACCTGCCCTCTTTGTGTCTCTGGCCTCTTGGCCGCTGCCTCTGGCTCCCCTCTCTGCCTTCTCCCTGTTCCTCACAATCTCCCCCTATGGTTCAGTGTCATGACCAATCTGAACTCCCAAAAAGTGTCTGTCCCTGTCTCTGCTCTCCCACATACCTATAATAAACTTTCTCCTCCAACATACCTAGGAGCAGTCACGTCCTTTCCCTTTTATTTCTTTTCTTATTCATATTTATTACCTGTTATATGCTGGATATTACGTATATGACCTTCTCTGTCATCTATTCTAATGATTTTCTGACATACATAATTAAATGAGACTCCACAAAGCATTCAGCTCTGTCCTAGCTATGCTTTGTGGAAGGAGTGTGCTGAGAGCAGGCTCTTGATATGTAGCCAGGCTATCAACTGGAAATCTTCCTGCCTCAGCTTTCAGAATGCTGGGATTGAAGGCTTGTACCACTATCTCCAGAAATGGTAGCTATCTGCAGATAACACTAATGTGTATGTGTGTACCTTCGTGTGTCGATGTGGGACACATGCATGCTGGTGTCTGAGGGGGCCGGAGGAGGCTGTTCTATCCCCCCTGGAATTGGAGTGACAGGCACTTTGTGAGCTGCTTTTTGTGTCCTCTGCAGGAGCAGTAAGTACTCTTAACCGCTGTGTGGGCTCCTCACTCCAGCTCTACACTGTGAGAGTTTAGCAGTCAAAACAAAACCACTCCAGAGCTGAGAGCCTGGCAGGGGTAGGTGGAGCAGGCATTCAGTGACTCCTTCTTTACCTCTCTGTGGAAGTCACTCCTAGTGCGAGTGTGGCTCCTGTGCTATGGGTCAGGCCTTATCCTGGCTCCAGAGCATATGCAAGTGACCCAGGCAGGGTCATTGGCTCCCTCTACTCACCACCTGTATAGAGAGGTTCAGGATGTGGGTCCAGAGTGAAGCCTAGGGTCCGTGTGGGTGTCATCTGGAGGAGTGTTGTTTTCCTTACTGCAGAGTGGGAGTCTGACCATATGTATGACTGAGGTTTGGGCAGCCATCCTCCCACCCTGAGCAGATGCCCATCTGACAGGGGACCAACACAGAGGAAGTAGAGTGTAGAGGCAAAGAGTGACAGGGCCTGAGGATTTTAATTAGTTGCCTAGATCCAGCCATACCAGAAGGCAGCTAAATCAGATCTGTCCAGGATAAATGGTTCAGTTCTCTCTCTCTCTCTCTCTCTCTCTCTCTCTCTCTCTCTCTCTCTCTCTCTCTCTCTCTCTCTCTCTCTTTCTCTTTTTCTCCCTCTGCCTCATGCTCCTGTCACCATTCCCCTTCCACACAATGGACTGGACCCTCAATCTGTGAGCCAACATAAGACCTTTTTTTAAATTGCTTTTATCAGGTATTCCACCACAACCATGAGAAACTTAACGTCTAGAGTTACTTTGTAATCACTTACAATAACAAGGAGACACCCTAACCTGTATACAGTTCTCAGTACATTTCCATTCCCGCTTGATGGACCTGACCAACACAGAGGCTGATAAGTGGCCTTGCTCATGTTTAAAGCCAGTTCTGGCTGCCAGCCTGTGCACATCATGTTCGCAGAAACACTCGGTTGGGGTGCCAGACAGAAACAAACCAAATAGGTGAATTCAGAGTCTCTAAGGAGGCCAGCCAGTTCTGTTAGAGCTGTGGCCTAGTGCTCCTGATCATCCTCTCTCTGAACTGTCCTCCTCAGACCTTCGTGAGGAGTGGGAGAAATACTCACACCAATTCCCAGACACTCGGGCTCCTCTTTCTCCTAGACAAAAAGCTCCAAAAGCTCTGACCTCTCTGCTCTCTTAAAGGAAAAAGGTTTGAAGAAACTGTAAGTAGCAGGACTCCACTATCACAGGCTGAGGGGGATAAAATAGGACCACAGGGGTGGTTTGATAGTGAAATGTCCCCAAAAGGCTCTTGTGTTTGAACACTTAGTTTCCAGCTGGCTGAACTTTGGAAGGTCGTGGAATCTTTTTGGAGGTGAAACCACACTGGAGGAATTGGGATCCTGGGGTCCAGCTTTGAGGTTTTATAGCTTGAGTCTGTTTTCGACTTGCTCTCTGGATCCTGAGTGTGGCTGTTGTGTGACCATTCATCTCATACTTCTGCTGTTGTTCTTCCCCTCCCTGACGGAGTCCTCCCCCCACGAGCCCCGCCCCCCACCTTAAACCATAAGTCCGGATAAAACCTTCATTTCTAAAGTTACCTGTGTCAGATATGCTGTCACAGTCAAGAGAAGAGTAACTAACACAGCCACCCAAGGGACCTGCCTCTGTCTGACCTGCCAATGTGTGTAGTATTCCCATGTTTAGTTATATAAGCACTCAGAGGTTAGGGCTGGGGTCCAGTTTCGGGTTAAGACCTGGCTTGAAGCCGTGGTCCAAGAGGGTGCAGCTACAGCTGGAGCTGGAGCAGCTACAGCTCCATTCATGTGATGCTTTGGCTGGAGGACAGATTGTAAGAGTTCTGGGATCCCAGGCATTTCCACTCAGATTTCAGAGGAAAGACCTAGGAAGCCAGGCAGTGTATGACAGGGCCTGAGTCCCTGCAGGTGGCCCCCGAGAGACCAGTGCACGAAGCTGTAATAAGGCAAGCCATAGATGCAGGAGAGAACTCGGTAGGGGAACAATGATGTTTCTATAGAACCCTCAGGGAAATAACATAGCCGGCCTAGGACAGAGACCATATGGACTGCAACCAGAAAATCTGGATGGTCAGAGGTGCCTAAGCTTATTGGAGGTCGTATTGGGATACCATGTGCCACAGACCATGCATGGAGCTACAAGTTACAGCATTCGAAAGTCTTCCCCAGTGGGTTCCGGTTTTGCTTTTATCTCATCCCCTCTGTCTTAGGTTCCTGTTTCTTCCTCTGAGGATGAGAATGTGTACTCTGGCCACTTGACTTTAATTCTAGCGGCTTGGGAGGCAGAGGCAGGTGGAACTCTATGAGTTCTAGACCAGCCTTGTCTACAGAGTGAGTTCCAGGACAGCCAGAGCAATACAGAGAAACCCTGTCTGAGGAAAAAGAAAAAAGGAAAAAAAGTTCTGTGTCCTTGTGAATTTGGAAAGCCTGATTTGTTATCTCACAGGTGCTCTCTGATAACTTTTGCTTGAGTCTCAGACTTTGAACTTGAATCTTTAAACAGCATTAGAACCCTTGAAGATGAACTGGTAGCAGTTTGCATTATGAAGTAAGGGGCCTCCAGCCTGTGGAGGACCCAGGTGGATGCAGTGATTAAGAAGATGTGTTTGGGGCTGGAGAGATGGCTCAGTGGTTAAGAGCACCAACTGCTCTTCCAGAGGTCTGGAGTTCAAATCCCAGCAACCACATGGTGGCTCACAACCATCTGTAATGGGATCTGATGCCCTCTTCTGGTGTGTGTCTGAAGACAGCTACAATGTACTCATATACATAAAATAAAATCTTAAAAAGAAGAAGAAGAAGAAGAAGAAGAAGAAGAAGAAGAAGAAGAAGAAGAA
>NW_022196911.1:74462354-74471445 GCF_008632895.1 Mastomys coucha
AGAAGAAGAAGAAGAAGAAGAAGAAGAAGAAGAAGAAGAAGAAGGAGAAGAAGAAGAAGAAGAAGAAGTGCTTGGGTGTTGGGGTGACAGGATGGACTAGTGATGGTTAATTTTGATTGACAACTTGGCTAGCTTGAGAAGCACCAAGGCCAATAAAGCACACCTCTGGGTGTGTCTGAAGAACGTCACTAGATGGGACTTACTAAGTGGGGGACCCGCCTTGAGTGTGGGGGTACAGAGGGAAAGTAGAGAGGAAGTTTGCTAGAAACAGGTGTTCTTCCTCCCTGCCTGCCTCCTGGCCACCACAGTGTGAACTGCTCTACTCTGCTGTGATGTCTGAAGAGAGCAATAGTGTAGTTGCATACATAAAATAAAATTAATATATCTTTAAACAAAAACTATATGCTTTAAATGTTTTTGTTTTTATTTTATTTTATTACAGGGTTTCTCTGTATAGTCCCTGGCTGTCCTGGAACTCACTCTGTAGACCAGGCTGGCCTTGAACTCAGAAATCCAACTGTCTCTGCCTCCCAAGTGCTGGGATTAAAGGCATGCACCACCACCGCTCGGCCAGTTAAGCAGTTTGTAGCCAGCCTGTAACTCCAGCACTTGGAAAGTAGAGGCAAGGGGATGACAAGTTCTAGCCAACTTGACCTACTTAGCAAGACTCTGTCTCAAAAAGCAAAACAAAACATCACCACCAGTAAAACAGCTTGCAAATTTTCTGAAAATTTAGCGGCTGGCTCCTGTGAGCTGTTAGGAGCTCCTCACTGTCAAGGACTGTTGTGTCAGAGCTACATCAACTGATCAACATGCTAATATCCAATGAGCTCCAAAGTCCAGCTTCATTTAGCCACGTGGCTGAGTTATTTGGCCTAGTGTGGCTCCCCTAGGCCAATGTCTCTTAAAAAACAGGATCCCTGTACCAACAGACTCAACATCACCTTAAGCTCTGTACAAATGCAGCAAACTCTGGCCCACTTCGGACTACTGAATCTGGGCCTCTGGGGACAAGGGCTCTGCAATGTGTCTCTGATGCTTCCGGTGATGTTCAAGGTGTTTCTGATGCATCTTCAAGTTTGATGTTCCTTTCATAGGACTGCAGTTTGAATAGTTCTGCTCTTTGGTGGAGCGTACATTGTTCTTGCCCCCTGCTGTAGGTGACGGACTGTCAGCTTTAATATTCAGAACTCTTGTTACTACTCCAGGCCTGTTCACACAGCGGTGGTTAGGAAAGGAGTTCTCATCAATCGGTCTCCATGCAAGGCTTCACCTCCATCCAATAGGCTTTGCAAAAACAGTGCTGGAGTAGAGAACTGCTTGCAGTCTCTTTGACCCCAGGGCTCCAGCCTGTGTCTGTGTTCTCCTGCACTATGAACACAGCAGGGGCTGTTTAAATTGTTGGCTGTCTACAGAGGGGGCTTCCTGCTTGGATCCAGAGCTCAATGCAGATGCCCCACTTATTCTGTCCTGTGACCCAGACTCTGCTCTAAAGTAAAACATTCCTCTTTTGCTTCAAATGAGCTGAAATCAGAGAAACCCTGGGTCAAATCAGCTTAAATAAGTTGGTCCATTATTTTTCATGAATACCCACACGCACATGTACTTCTATTTTATTATTATTGCGATGCTGGGTACCAAAACCCAGACTTGCAGATGGTAGGCAAGCAACCTACCACTGAACTACACTCCCAGCTGTTATTAGTTTTCATAACTTAAGTTCATGGGCTCTAAGTTCTTAATAAACAAAAACAGAATTAGTTATTTCTTTTGTGAGGGCCATGCCATAGTATTCATAGGAGGGCTAGAGAATAATTCATGGAAAAAGTTCTCTCTTTCTAGCCCATGGGCCCAGGGTCAAGCTTGGGCTGGCAGACTTACTATCTTGCCCACCCTTCAGAAGGATCCAGAGAATGTTATGCTGAATTGGATGTTAGAGAACGAATAGAATTTACAGAAGAAAGAGCAGGGGAAATTGTTCTAGAATGCTGGGAATGTTGCAAAGGCGAGAGATTTGAAAGAACAGGCAGGGTGTGTGTGTTCTAGGAGTTTCACATTTGTCAAGAGAGAAAGAGTGACAAGAAACTGAGTTGGTGACCTGGGGCACTGAGATGAATGGTGTTAGATTTTTATCTAGGTGCCTGATGCATGCTTGGCCAGCAATCTGGAGGCTGAGGCAGGAGGATCAGGAGCTTCAGGCCAGTCTGAGCTGTAAGAGCACTGACCTTCTTCTAAAGGTCCTGAGTTCAAATCCCAGCAACCACATGGTGGCTCACAACCACCCATAATGAGATCTGACGCCCTCTTCCGGTGCGTCTGAAGACAGCTTCAGTGTACTTAGATATAATAATAAATAAATCTAAAAAAATTAAAAATTAGAAAAAAAAAGATTCTGAAATGTAAAAATGACAAAAGAGCACAGCCAGAATACGAAGGGGCATGCCCATGATCACCAGGAGGTGCTCACCAGCTACTTAGTGAGTTCCAGGCCGGCCTCAGCCAAATGGACCCTGCTCCTTCCTGCTTTGTCTTGTCCTCTCACTGCCCCACCCTACACTTGCACGCAGCAGGGGATACCTCAGGACTTCCAGGCTTTGTGCTTCCCCTGAGAGCTTAGAGCTTCCTCAGCTTCCCTCAAGAAACATGAAGCTGGAGCTGAAGGTTTCAAGCTCTTGGCAGAAACAAGATGTGACGAAAAGTGAACAGCTTTTGATGTAATTTTTGATTAATTGCTCCAAAGATTGTCACACACACATACACACAAATGGAAGATTTGCAGAAAAATCAGTAGTATCATAAATAGGGTCTTTTGAATAAATGTGAGGGGAGCCTGGTTTTAGTGGCACACACCTTTAATCCCAACACTTAGGAGGCAGAGGCAGGTGGATCTCTGAGTTCAAGGCCGGTCTGGTCTACAATGTGAATTCCAGGACAGCCCAGGGTTACACAGAGAAACCTTGTTTTGAGGGGAAAAAAAACCCCACAAAACAAAACAAAACAAAAATGTGTTAGTGGGGTCAGGTACACAGTACCCTACAAGGCAGTGCTAAAGGCCTTCTTGTGGAACAATGCAGTAAGAGCCTGGAACCAAGGTCTGGGGAGATAGATGACTTGCTGCTTTGCCCTCTGGTTATCCTGTGGGACCCTCTGCTATTTATTGCACAGTATATATAGCATCACCAGACAGGGCTGGAAATTGTTTGCCAGGGGAACCCATTCCAGGGTGGGTGAAGGCCAGAAAGACAGGCAGTCACCTATGCCAGTGTTGATAATCAATCATACAAAACAGGGCTCTTTCCTAAAGTCTGTTTCTCTGCTCCCTTCCAGTCTGGTTTTTTTCTTGTGTTCTTGTCTCCTCTCCATATACCCAGGTATCTAGCAGCAAAGTATACTCACAATGCAAGCCACTAAGCGACATCTAATATGGGTCATTGTTACTTAGCTTACGGATGTATTTGTTCATGCTGATAGGTTTTTGTTTTGTTTTGTGGTGGTAGAGGAGGGATTAAACAATTGGGCCTTTGTGTTTGTTTGTTTGTTTGTTTGTTTGTTTGAGACAGGTTTCTCTATGAAGCCCTGGCTGACCTGGAACTCACTATGTTGACCAAACTGACCTAGAACTCACAGACACCCACCTGTCTCTACCTCCTGAAGTGCTGGGATTAAAGGCATGAGCACCATGCCTGGCAACAATTGGAGTTTTACATGTTTTTAATGTTTATTTCTTTTGTATATATAAGTGCTTTGGCCATGGTGAATGTGGAGATCAGAGAACAGCTATGGCACTAGTACACCCCTTCCTCTGTGCGGGGCTGGGAGTAGAACTCAGGTCGCCAGGGTTGGCAGTAAGTGCCCTTACCCACCGTAAAGCCTGTTTAATTTTGAGATGCCCTTGTTAAAGCAACTTTGGTGGGCCTGGAATTCTGTATATAGCCCAGGTTGGTCTGCCTCCAGAGCACTGGGATTACAGGGATGGGTCCTCATTTCTATTATTTTAGACATAAGAGTGCACACATACATGCTGTTAACCATGGACAACATTAGTCCAGGTCCTTTACAGGAAAGATGTCTGGCCTGAGCGAATAAACATCCCAAGACATTACAAGGCTTTCTTCCCTCAGAGGTCCCTCCAACCTGACTTGACCCAGTCTGGGCCTCTTATATTTCTTCCTATTTGTTATTCATCTCTCACTGGGGTTTTGTGTTGGACAAAATGTACCAGTTAGGCTGGCTCTGTTTTCAGTGATGACAGGCAAAGACTGGTGCCTCTCACATGACTTTGGCTGTTGGGGGTGGAGGCGGTGGTGGCTGCTGTTGCTTTAGGTGTCACCTGGGTGGGTGCAGTGGTGTTGAGACAGGTGGATTCTTTCACACGCCATGCGCTTGTGAAGGCGGTTCGTGCTGAGAAGTGTTTATTTCTCTGCCTTGCAAGCTGTCGGAGGCCTTCTCCCTGCAAAGCTGATTCCCCAGCATGGATCCTGCTAAACACTGCCTTAGGTGCCTCCCTTCCAACCAAGCCTATCTCAGAGGGCTCTCAATCTCCAGTTCAGCGTCTCTTGTCTAGTCGGAAGCAGGCAGGCAAGCAGGCTGCTGCAGCTTCTCTGATAGGGCTGCTACAAGTTGAGGAGGCAGGAAGTGCCTGAAGGCAGAAGATCATCAGTTAGAGTAGGAACTGGCCCTAGGGATCAGAAGAGTAACCAGAGGGTGCCTCTGGGAAACTCTTCTTCATGGTCCCAGGCCACTTGTGCTTGCAGTCTTGGTGGTACCACCTATGCCATAGGACCTATGGCATGGGTGGTTACAGGGGAGGCTGGTAATCTAAGGAGCATGGGGATGCCGAAGAGTATTCTCAAAGTCTATCCCATAAACCATTGCTGCCACTGGACCTGCAATGGCCAGTGTCTCAGGATGAGCAGCCCCAACAAGCTCGCCTGTCTTTCTGCTTCAGGTTTATAAGAGTCTGGGATTAAATAAACCCCCAGAAATACTGAGTTAATAAAGGGAGACTATTTCCATAGTGACCGATCTCAAATCCATACTTTACTGGAGAACACTGTAAACCCTTAGACAGGTATCCAACCTATCGACATTGAGACCTGGTAGTGTCATCTACAAAGTTCACATTTTAAAACATGGTGCCATCGAGTTATCAAGAAAGAAATAATAATAAAGTCTCATGGGCTGGAGGGATGGCTCAGCCGTTGTGAGCACTGGCTGTTCTAGCAGAGGACCTAGGTTCATTTCCCAGTGCCTAAATGGCAGCTCGCACCTATCTACAACTCCAGTTCCAGGATTTCTGACATCCTCACACAGACATTCATGCAGACAAAACACCAAGGAACCTAAAATAAAATAAATTATATACAAAATTATTTAAATTAAGTTTATTTGTTTAGTGTGTGTGTGTGTGTGTGTGTGTGTGTGTGTGTGTTCAGATGCTCTAGAGGCCAGAGAAAAGCTTTGTTGGAGTCAGTTCTCTCCTCCCACCATACAGGACCCAGGGATTGAACTCAGGCCTTCAGTATTGGTGGCAAGTACCTTTCCCTACTGAGCCATCTCCAAGGGCTTCAAGGTTGGAATTCTGGGACTTCAGCGTTAGATGAGCTATTCCATGAGGGTAGTGGACAAAAGACAGAGGAGAAGTGGAACAATATGGCCTGGCATTATGGGAATGTCCTAAGGTTAGGGAAGAGGTTCAAATATTTCTCTGGCTGTATTATACTCTGCTTCCAGGGACCAAAGAGACTACACTTGAGGTGTGGGACAGAGCTAGGAGCTCAGGGCATGGGGACCTAACTCTTGGGTTGAGGTCAATGGCACAGGTTTTGGTGGCAGGTGAGGCTCCCAGCATCCCAGTTCCATCCTCAGAGTGGATGACTATCTCTATGAGGCAAGAAGGAATCAACTGGTCTCATCTCAGGCTGGGGACAAGTCCACTTCCTGCATACACAGAAGTCGCTACACACACTCGCCAGCACCCCCCCATTCCTATGAACTTAGTTATAAACGACAGTGACTTAGAAATGAATCCTTAAAAAAAGGCAACGTTCCAGAAGGAAGCAGAATGTAATTTATGGAAATACACACGAGCCAGCTCCAGTGAGAAACAAGGAAAGGATCTGCCCATTCCACCCCCACTGAAGGAGGCAGAGATTAATCCCCTGAAATCAAGTGCATAAATTATACATGGATGGGAACTGGCTAGGGGAATGAGGTGTCTGATAGGGTGCTGATGGAGATGAAAATGAGGCTTGAGAGATCAATTCTGCTCTTGAACCAGATCCAAGTCCCACTGAAGGCCCTGGGCCTGTTGGCAGAAACACCCTGACTTACCTCACTAGAACATAGCCTTCAAGCCCTTCAAACACACACCGTCTAAAGCAATTGCTAATGTTTTGAATGATATTTCTGTGTGTCACTGGGAATAATGAAAAGGCAGTAAAAGTCTGAAGGCCCATATTTTTGCCATCTGATGGCTGATGTAAATCAACTCCTGAAAGACAGGTAAGAAGTTTTATGGTGTGCCTGGTTGCCTGCTGAGGTAAGAGACAGGTGAGGACAAGTCTGGGGACAACTGTCACTTGCAATGTGGCCAGTCCTACGTATCCCTCAGCTTGTCCTTTAACCAGTCTGAACTTGCTGATCTTGTAGTTGTCCACCCACTTAAAACTTAGCTGTTCATTCTGTGAACTGTGCACTTCCCGGGTGATGTATGTATATTTGGTGCTCAATAACTATTAGAGATGCAGAGATGAATATACCAAGAACTTCTGAGTGAGAGGAACACATAGGATAAACTGAAGTGATGCCTTGCCACTGAGGTAGTGTTTAACCAATACAGGTGAGAAGGCTCAATGGAAGCCTGACAAAGAGGATTACGCCAAAGCATTGTTGGTCTGGCTGGAGCCTCTTGGTACACACTAGGAGCATCTTTAGGATGTCCTCTGCTGAGAGAGATACAAGAGGAGATGAACTTCAACCAAAGGCTGAAGCCACAGAGGCAAAATTGCCCAGGGAGAGAGGGATGACTCAAGAAGCTCTGAGGTCAGAGGCCTCTGTCCTCCAGGCATTTCCCAGAGCCTGGCTCATAGACGGTGCACACTTTACCAGAGGAATGCACAAATAGTGCCTGATCTGGTGTGACTTCAGAATAGAAAAGACTGCATTGTCAAGTTCAGGCTTCTGAAAAGGGTGGTAGGAAAAGGATCTGAACCTTCTCTGCCCAGCATGTTGAGAGGACTGCACTCGCTTGAACTGAATGGCTCTCACATATTGTGGTCTTTGTTGTTTTGTGTTTTTAATTGGGAGGGGTGTGCGGATGTGCATATGCATTCGTGTGTGTGTGTGTGTGTGTGTGTTGGTTGCCAGTCCTCACTTTCCACCTTGTTTGACAGGGTCTCTTGTTAGACACTGTATATGCCAGGCCAGCTGACCCGTGAATATCTAGAAATTCTACTGTCTCTGCCTCCCATCTCAGCGTATAACACTGGGATTACAGATACATGCTGCTGTGCCCAGCTTTACATGGATTCGGGTCTTCATGCTTGTGAGACAAGTGCTTTACCTGCTGAACTATCTCCCCAGATCACTCTTCTAAAACAGTATGACTGAGCTGGGATGTAGCTCAGTCGGTAGAGTGCCGCTACTATATTACCCCATGCACATCACAAAGCCAAGGTTGGTGGCACTTGCCTGTTATCCCAGCATCTGGAAGATGAAGACAGGAGGGTCAAAAGTTCAAGGTCATCCTTGGCTACACAGTGAATTCAGGGTCATCCTGGACTATGTGGGACTTGTCTCAAAATATAAAAAATAAAGTAAGTAAGAATAAAATTACTAACTGATTGATGAAATGGTTCGGTTGAGGATGTAATAGGCATACAGCACAATGCATAAATCGGGACAAATCAATGGTTGTTTTAAACAGAGATACACACCCACATGCCTGCTCTTAGATCTAAATCTAGAATATTCTTGCTCTTTAAGCCTCCCCACAGTCTTTCTCTGACTTTTCTGCTAACTCTATTATAGATACAGCTTCTATTGTATATGTAAAAGGAAAAAATCATAATTGTCTTCATCCCAGTAAACAATTCACAAGTTCATTAATTTATTCCTGCTGACATCAGAAAACCTATCAGTTCTACAAGGTTAAGGCTCCTCGAGTTGGCCTCCTCTTCACCATCAAGCTGTTCGATGGATTCTATGAGAAGAACCACTGCACATGTGTGTTTTCATTCTGTTCTCTCCCTTCATTTGTGTTGGTGGTACGTATGCACATGTGTGCACATAGAGGGCAGAGGAGGACACTGGGTGTCCTGCTGTCTCTCTCTGCCTTTGAGGCAGGGTCTCTCTCACTGAACCGGGAGCTTGACTGGTGACCAGCAAGATCAGCGATCCTTTGGTTTGTACCCTCCACAGTCCTGGAGTGTGAAAACAGTCCTATCCAGCACCCCCCCCCCCCGCCTTTAAAAATGTGGGTGCAAGGATCCAAATTTGAGTCTTAGTGTTTGCATAAAAAGCAATCTTTCCCCCTAAGCCATCACCTTAACTCTTGTTTTTGCTTTTTTGCAAAAAAGGGTCTTGTGAATCCCAGATGGCCTCTTTCTTTCTCTGTAGTTGAGAATGCCACTGAACTCCTGATCTTCCTGCCTCTACTCCTCAAATGCTGAGACTACAGGTATGTGCTACCACACCCAGTTTTATGGGGTGCTGGGGACTGAACCTAGGGCCTTGTGCATGCTAGGCACACACTCTACCAACTGAGCTACATCCTCAATTCTTGATTGTCTCTTATTTAAGAAAATACCACTGGTGACCAGGGATTGGGAGAGGGAGGATTAGGGCATGTGTTAATGAGCACAAGTTTTAGTTTGTGATTACACAGAATTTCAGGAGATGGGCAGCAGTGATGGCTTCACAACAATGCCCATATTGTTTAATTAATTAATTAATTAATTAACCCAGGAATCAAACTCAGGATCACTAGAAGAGCAGCCATTGCTCTTAACTGCTGAGCTCTCTCTCTAGCTCCCAATGTCCTCCTTATGATTATGGGGACCTGAGTTCTATGCCCAGAACCTATACAAGA
>NW_022196911.1:74471455-74504076 GCF_008632895.1 Mastomys coucha
AAAACAAGTGTGATGACACAGTTTAAAAATCTCAGTGCTGTGAGAAACTGAGGCATGAGAATTACTGTGAATTGGAAGCCAACTTGAGCTACACAGTGAGCTCCAGACCAGCCTGGGATACACAGAAAGACAGTGTCGTAAAGGTAAGACAACAAAACAAATCAAAACAGGGGCTAAGAGATGGCTCAGCGGATAAGGTGATTGCTATACAAACATTTGAGTCCCCAAGACCATGTAAAAAGCCAGGTGTAAGGACACATGTCTATATCTCCAGGGCTGGGGTGGTGGAGGCAAGTGAATTCCAGAAACCAGTGTGGCCAGCCAGCCTAGCTCAATCAGAAAGCCTCAGGCCAAGGATAGACCTGCTACAAAATAAGTGGATGGCACCACAGTGGCATGTAACATTGTCCTCTGTCTTTTAAACACACACATATTGTACTGGCTGGTTTTGTATGTCAACTTGACACAAGCTGGAGTTATCACAGAGAAAGGCGCTTCCCTTGAGGAAATGTCTCCACAAAATCCAGCTGTAAGGCATTTTCTCAATTAGTGATCAAAGGGGGAAGGCCTATCGTGGGTGGTGTCATCCTTGGGCTGGTAGTCCTGGGTTCTATAAGAAAGCAAGCCAAGCAAGCCAGGGGAAGCAAGCCAGTAAGGAACATCCCTCCATGGCCTCTGCATCAGCTCCTCCTGCTTCCTGACCTGCTTGAGTTCCAGTCCTGAGTTCCTTTGGTGATGAAGAGCAATGTGGAAATGTAAGCTGAGTAAACCCTTTCCTCCCCAACTTGCCTCTTGGTCATGATGTTTTGTGCAGGAATAGAAACCCTGACTAAGACACATATGCATACACATGTGCACTTGTGCACTTTAGGTGTACAAGTCAGGATGACTGGAATCAAGGGCACAGAAAAGAGACCACTGAGTCGTCCATTCCATGATTGGAAGAAGGTTTTTATTATGGGAAAGAGAGAGTATCCAGAGGCTTCTGAAGAGTCTAGGGCTAAAAGCAAAAGAAGCAGAGAAGACATGACCAGGGCTGGAGAAACAGAGTGTGAGGATCATGTCATTTATAAAAAACGAGTGGCTGGGAGGAGGCAACTGGGGCAGCTTCAGAATTTAGGTTAGAGGGGGGAGTGAGAAGCACGGAGAATTCTAGCATAGTCTTTGAGGTGCATAACAAGTAGACGTGAATAGGGACTGAAGGAGTCTGTGGGCTAGCATTGGCTTTGGTGTGCACCAGCAGTGCACATTAATAGGAAGCCAGGTTCCTCATCTTCCTGGAGGAAGGGGAGCTAGGGAAGTAGCTCCTCGTAGACAGATTCCCAAGAAATCCTGAAGCCTGGCAGTGGTGGCGCACACCTTTAATCCCAGCACTTTGGAGGCAGAGGCAGGTGGATTTCTGAGTTCGAGGCCAGCCTGATCTACAGAGTGAGTTCCAGGACAGCCAGGGCTACGCAGAGAAATCCTGTCTCGAAAAAAACAAAAACAAAACAAACAAAATCATGAAAGGATTTGCCAGTGTGAGCTGAACCAAGGCTGTCCTTTCGGACCAAGGGTTTGCCCTTTTGGGGTTCTTGGGGTTTTCCTTCAGACCTAACAAAGTCCATTGTGGGAACTCTTCCTAACTTCTCCCACAGGGAACTGAAGAGGTGGGGACTGCAGATTCCTTTGTGATTCAAACTCAATGCTCAGTCTTATTATCCAGGCCTCCCTGTGACTCCTGGGAATAGGGACAGCTGCACCTGGAGGCTTACTGCTCAAAGCCTGAGGCTGAGTGGCCACTGCAGAATAGAGGTGTCGGCTAAGGCAGGAGTGGGTGAGGTGGCTATTTTGGCTCCTGCTGACAATAGAAATTCTTTCTCAAAAGCTGTGTGGAGCATCCAGTGCTGGGGGCTGTCCTGCCTCCACCTTTCAGTTCCCCAGGCTCCGTGGCTGCTGCTGCTTCCCAGCCCCCTTCCTGACGGTACTAATGACATCCAATTAATTCAGCATAATTCGGTTCGAGCCAAGCCCTTAGGTTGGCAACAGTGTCTCCCAGAGTGCAGAAAGGTCTTCTTGGAGTCTAGGAGAAGAGAAGGCTGATTGTGTCTGGTCAGTGGATTCCAGGGAGCTTAAAGAAAGTCAGATACACCCCAGGCCTTGCTTACCCTCGCAAGGTGGAGATTTCTTGGTGCCCCCTAAGCCCTGCTTAAAATTATGGTGGAAACCCGGCCTGGCAAAACTTCCTAGAGAGAAGACCAGGTTATTCTGAGGCTGCCACTAGGCACCAGTCATTTAGGGCTGGAAAAGCCCATTCTTCAATGAGTAGGCCCACCATGATTATCTTGAGAGTTCCCATTGCAGTCTGTGAGGGCAGGGGACCCCTCAATGTGACTAAGGATGTCTGCCCTTTGGCCTCTTTAGTCAGGAAGAAAAATTGTAAGTGAAATGCAACCTATCCAAAGCAGGGTGGGGTCACGGAAGCTGACTGGCTCTGAGGGTGGGGGACAGATTGAAGTGAAGAATCTAGACTTCCAGAATTAGGTAGGTCAGGACCAGACTCAGCTTCCCCATCCAACAATGGTAGTCTCTGAGCTCTGAATTATCTTTGATCATGAAGAGTAAGGCAGTATGGTTAAGGGAATAAGCCCTGTGGACAACCTGCAGTGTGAGCCTCAGTTTCTCCAGGTTGCCCATATGTGCCTCACAGGGGTGTTGTGGGGATTTGATGAATTCTATGAAGTATAACAGGGCTCCAGACCTTAGTTAGTCCCCAGACCTTAGCACAGCTGACTCCATGATGGAAGAACCACTCAGGCTGTAAAACCCAGCATGGAGACAGCACCACTTGCCAAAACTAAAAACAATGGCATAATCCATCTGGAAAAATCTCAAAATGTACTAACTTTGCCTTTTGGCTTCTGTAGTTCTGTTTCTGGCTAACTGCTCTTATTAACTGAAATATGTCAACTCAGGACGTGGTTTCTGCATTTAAAAGCTCACCCCAAGAAAGGCTCTAAGCCTTTTCCTTCCTCCCTTGTCCTGACTCCACCTCCCAAATGTTGAGATTACGGTTGTACACCACCACTTCCCGTTTAGGCAGTGCTGGGAATCAAACCAAGGGCTTCCTGCATAGTGGGACAAGCACTCCACCATATTAGCAGGCACAAAAGTGCACACCTCAGTCTCAGTTGTCCCAGAGATGGAGGTAGGAGGATCGTGCAAGTCTGGGAGGGGGGCGGGGGGTCAGCCTGGGTAACATAGCAAAACCTTATCCCAAAGCCTCTAACCACAGTTTTATTGCTACTCATCTCAAGCAAGAGTTTCCAAACAGCCTCTTGCGAGCACTCTCCTGGGCCCACCTCAATGACTCCGGCTGCCATGCTGAAATGACTCTCTGGCATGGGTGTGCACCATCTTACATGGGGGGATCCCTCAACATCCTAGTGCCCTCAATACCCGAAGCCAGGTCTCAGGACATGCAGTGAGGATGAGCTAGTATAAGCCCAGGACTATGCAAGCTGAGTCTCAGGGGAGGGGCACCTTTCAGAATGTGTGAAAAAGTGCCTAGGCAACCAGCTTTGTGGAGGGGATCCCCAAGACTCGCCTCACCCAGAGCTCCAGACTGCCTCTTCCTGAAGACCTCAGTCTCTGAGGACAAAGGGACTGACCAGAGAGGGAAAACACCCCGTTGTTCCTGCTCAACCTTCAGCCCTCTGCCTGGCCCTGTATCCTCAGTTAATTATTGAATCTGCAGTGTCAGAATCCCTAGAGAGCTGTTCCAAACCCCAAGTGTCTGAGCACTACCCGGGCCAATGAAATCAGACATCCCTACCCGTGGGACCTAGGCCCACAAGTTTTCTTCTGAAGTTCCCAGGTGATTTTATTTCCAGTTGTGTGCAGCTGAGGTTAAAAATACCAGATCATCCAGGGAAGTCTTGGGGATGACAAACGTGACACACTGTATCCAGGCAGTCTCTTTGAGTGACATGCTTCCTGCAGCTGCTGCTGCTGATGGCCATTTTACTGAGCCTTCAATATGTACAAAGCTTTGTGGCTGGGTGCTGACGAGACACAGTGGGAACTCATCGCAAAACCCACAAAAACAGCATTTGTGATGTGCCTGTTGTATGCTAATCCTTAAGCAAATTTATAAAACAGTTCCCCTATTTTAGAAACAGAATGTGTAAGCCAGGCGTGGAGCTCACACACTTTTGATCCCAGCACTTGGGAGGCAGAGGCAGGCAGATCCCTGTTAAGTTTGAGGTCACATAATAAGTTACATATACATCATACATAATCTACATAATAAGTTAGTTCCAGGACAACCAGAGAGATATCTCAAAAGAAAAAGAAAAAAGAAAAAAAATAAAAATATGAGAGTCACTAATGTTCTTCTCTTAGTCTCCTCATAAATCCAAAAGCTGTGTACATGGGAAATGGGGGGAATTGCTGTTGTTATTTCTGGTTAAGGGAGGGTGTTAGGACCACTCTCTGAAGCTGGGATATAATTCAGTTGAGTATGAAGGACTCTACAACTCTCAACAGCAACTAGCCTCACAGAGCCATACAGGAGGGGTCTGGAGTGGACTGGGCAGGCTCACAGAGCCATACAGGAGGGGCCTGGAGTGGACTGGGCAGGCTCACAGAGCCATACAGGAGGGGTCTGGATGAGCTCTGAGAATGCTTGCCCATGTCTTAATCTCTGGTTTGCTCCCCAGCATAGCATAAACTGTATGGTATGACATTGTACGCTTGTAATCTTGGCTTGTGAAATGTCAAGTCCTCAGAGAAGCCCTTTTGGACTTCCTTCCCTTACTCTCTCCCCACAAGTCCCTCGAATGACCTTATTTTCTGGCCTTACTGTAGCACACCACACACCTGAAATTCACCTGCGGTCATTTTTGTAGTTTCCCTTAGCCTGTCAATCTCCTTCGAGACTATGTGATAGCAGGAGTTTTCTGTCTGTTGTAGGTATGTCTGTCCCCTAGCTCCTAAAACAATGAGTAGACTGGGCAGGCTCACAGAGCCATACAGGAGGGGTCTGGAGTGGACTGGGCAGGCTCACAGAGCCATACAGGAGGGGTCTAGATGAGCTCTGAGAGCAAGTCAAGCTCCTCTAAGGATCTGATCCGAACAGGGACCAATCAATATAGACTGAGAGGGAAATCAGTTACCACCCACATCTCCTCCACTGGTGTCACACCATAAATGGCTTCCCAGCCTCTCAAGGTCAAGAGTGCCATTCTCATCCCATTCCCACCCCCCACTGCCTCCCCAGGAAGCCCACACATCCTGTATGTGTGCACACCACATCACTGCTCTGCCTGCCTCCTCCTCCTCCTCCTCCTCCCATACACCAGAAGAATGTCCTTTTCCTCTGCATTTTATTTCTGGACCCAAGGTCTGAGGTGGTCACGCACACTCTGACATTTAAAAGCTCAGCCAAGAAATCAATCACCGTGGTCTGTCCTTCAGCACTTGGGGAAACCTCCATGACTGAGCCAGGGCCCTTCTGGCTCACAACTCATCGATTTGTAATACAAGCTGTGTGTGCTAAGGTGACACATGAGTCTGTCTCAAGAAGCACAAGGTACTGTGCAACAGAATGGCCAGGAGTCCCAGGAGCCAGAATGACCAGACTGGAATACTAGCCCTTGCCATTTGCCATCTGTGTGACCTGGGCCACTCACTCTACCTTTCTGCTTCTCATTTAATGGGCAGTGATTGTAACATATATACCATAGAAGTGACAGTGACAGTGACAGCAGAGTCAGCCAATGACCCCATGCATGGAGAACAGCATCTCCTCCATTCTCTCTATGGATGGTAGTGGTTGCAGCAGTCTATAGGATGGAGATGAAAACAGTACTCACCTTCCAAGATTGTCAGCATGAAGTAAGGCCGCTCATGTATAATCCACTTAGTGTATTATGCACACTCTAGAGAGACCAGCTCAACTCCACAGTAGAAGGAACACTGTGAGAGTATAAACAGGGGATAAGGAGTCTTTGAAATGACATGCATGGCTGGGGTAAGAAGAAGATTTGATTCAGACACTCATGTATTCCCCAGCTTTCCCAGGAATGGCTCCCATGGGGAGTGGGCTGAGCCTGTAACTGGGAGTCAGGCAGTGTGTCCGTCCCAGCTTCATCCAGCCTGTGGTGAGACACGGGACCATCTGGGCTGGGGTCACGGGCCCTCATGTGACTCTGCAGACCTGATTAGTGCCTGTGGGAGGTGGAAACTTGACCCATGGAACTCTGGGCTCTGGGCTCAGACACAATGTCCTTTTCATATCCATTCTGTGTCTGGATCCAAGACCTGATCATATGCCTGTGTGGATTGAGGGCAGAGGGGATGAAAGCCCTGGAGAGAGGATTAAGAATCACCCCAGGTCTAGAACTGTGACCAGAGATCACCCTGAAACCTGGAATGTGAAAAGAGCAGAGCCTGCTTGTTGCCTGGCACAGGGGTTGCGGGTGTAGGGTGTGGGGGATAGGGGTGGGGAAGGGAATCTGCTGTGACTGAGCTCTGAGCTGAGAGAGCCACAAATATTTGGACCACAGAAATGATGCTTCTTGAGTCTGAAGCCTCATCATTAATAAAAGGGCACGCTGGAATTCAAACTGAGTTTCATGGATTCCAGAGTCTAATACACTGATGGTGTGGGTCGGTACCCCAGTTGAGAAGGGGCTAGACAAAAAATTCATTCAGCCTTCACAAGTGCAGGCCTGGGGCTGAAGTGACACTCACACTCTCATTAGGAAAGAGCAGGATTCTACTCCAGGTCAAGGGTACAGCCAATGAGGGCACAGAGCCCCTAGGATGCTCTGTTCCCTCAGCTTTTGTTCTTTCTCATTTGCATATCAGATGTAGTTTCCCAGGGACTTGTCAGCAGGTGCACACATCCCTGTTGCTGGTAAGACTCACTTCTCATGAGTGACAGGTTTTGGACCATGTGAGAACATGGTAGAAAGGCAGAGTCTGGCTTTTCCAGTCAGTTTTTCTGCACTCATTGGCTGTCCTGTTGTTCCATCTCTCTAAACTTTGCTATATTCCTCTGCAAGATGAAGTTTATAACACCTCTCCAAGGGACTAGTGCAGCGCTTCTGGGGGTAAACAACCAAATAGCTGGTGCACAGCAAGGCTCAACAGCAACTAGAATTTTTTGTCTTTGTTTTTGTTTTAAAGCAGGATCTTGCTATGTAGCTCAGGCAACCCTGGGACCCAAGATCCTCCTCTGCCTCCCAAGTGCTGGGATTACAGGCATGTGCCAAACATGCGTAGCTTTATGAGTAGATATTTTAAAACATATTGATATAAAAAGCTTGCCAATCAGTCGTTTATGAGTTGATTGCACAGCATTGGCTGACAAGGGTCAAAGTGTTCCATCTGATTCTAAAAATCTAGGCTCAAAACCTTTTGGGAATACCTTAAAAACAACCAGGCAAGGGCTGGGCTTGTCCTTGCAGGAGTATGGACTGACAGGCTATGGTGGGCAGAGATCCTTAGCACTAGTTGGTTACCTGAAGGGGCTAGAGGTGTTCTTGAGTGGAAGATAAAGACAGAAGAGTATTTGAAGAAGTCTGAGAGCCAGGGCACTTCTGAGGCCCAGATTTAGAGAAAACCTTGGAAAATGAACCAGGTGGAGACGGGAGGCTGGGTACATGCTTTTAATTCTGGCACTCATGAGACAGAGAGATTGAGTTCCAGGACAGCCAGGGCTACATAGAGAAACCTTGTCTCTAACTAACTAACTAACTAACTAACTAACTAACATCTGTACTCAATATGGAACTTCTTCTCTCCTCTCTCTTCAGACCCCAGCAACTCTCATTCTGTGCCTATGCGTTTGCCTTTCCTGGATATTGCATGTAAAAGGAGTCATGCTACCTATAACCTTTGTATTTGACTTCCTCAGGATCATCTCTTCAAAGTGCATTTATGTGGTAGCAGGCATCAATCTACCCTCCCTTTTTATGGATGGATAATATTCCATGGTATAGCTATACCAAAATTTGTTTATCCACTCATGTATTGATGGCCATTTTGATTAGTGAATAGCGCTGTATCAAATATTCTTGTGCATGGGTTGGCTTGAGACTGGTCTTCAGTTCTTTAGGGATTATACCTAAGAGTAGTGGACTTGGATTATCCAGTAACTCTGTGTGTTTAATTTAAAATAAGTCTTGTGTATGTGTGTGTGTGTATGTTCATGTGTGCACACATGAACATCGGTGTGAAGGTCAGAGCACAATCTCCAGGGTTGGTTCTCACCTTCCACTTTGTTTAAGGACACAGTGTACTCCTGGCTACCTGGCCCTTCAGTTGCAGGGATTTCTCTTGTCTCTGCCTCCCATCTCCTGGCAGGAGCACTGAAACATAGGTTACTGTGCCCGGTTTTTACATGGGCTTTGAGGATTTGAACCCAGGTCCTTGTACTTACATTGCGAACTCTCTACCAGCTGAGCCAGCTACACAGCCCATCCACAACAGCAGTTCTCTTGTATTTTATGTTCTAGGAATAATGGTTCATTGAAAGAGGATAATAATGGGGCAGTTGCCATTGCCATAGCCCTGCCTGGATCTACGCTATTTCATCATCTAGAGGTCCCAGGAAGATTTTCATGGGTATAAGAACAAAGAGAGGCAGAGGACAAGGGTAAGTTGGTGAGTCAGCTGAGGTTCAATCTAGATTCCGGTGCTCCTCGGCAATTATATCATCAATAAAATTGCTATTTCTCTAATGAAGGAATCCTTTTTTAAAGCACATATTAATTGTACAGAGCAGTGGCTCTCATTATGACATTTCCATAGGTACCTTGATATACTTTGATCATATTCACCTTAAAAATGTAAAGGTTCTAAAGGCTTTGTATGCAAAGGGGGCATATAAGCTCTTACATTCTTGTTTTCTAAATTGAAAAGCTTTCATCATTTCCCTAAGATCTAGGCAGGCTCTCAGCCTGCCTTCTGTCTGTCCCTGTGGTCTAGGCTGGCCGCCCACCCTCCTCCCAGCCACCTCTCCCTTGCCCTTCCCACACAGTCACTTGTAACTTATTGTTACTGACTTTGAATGGAAGCTTTCAGCTGCTCCATTCTTTCTCTGCAAGCTGAAGGCCTGTCAATGGGATGGGAATTACAACCCTGGCTGCTCTTATCTGTATCTGTCGTCTGGCTGGCTGGTGTGTTACTGACTGCCTGTCCCAGAAATTAATCCCCTAAGTGTGGGTAGCAGATGATGAAGCCTGGGTGCATAAATAAGGAGGCAGGCCCTGCTCCATCAACAAACCCCGGCGAGCTACAGTCTTGTCCCTGTGCTGTCTGCTCAAGGCCCCTAAGCTCTGGGCCATTCATCTGCAGGAGACAGCTCGGCTTCACTCATTCATTCTTCAGGGAATGCTCGTGGATCCAAACGCCTGTGTTAGACTGCGATCGTTTGTCCTTAGTGTTATCGCCTCTGCTGTCGTTCATTTATTTATCCTTTTCTCCTTTCGCAATTTCATAAATATGAAATATAGTTTGATCATATTCCCCCCATCACCCTCTCTTAATTTTTTTCACACTTCGTATGTGTGTGTGTGTGTGAAATGGCACACATGTGGAGGTGAGAAGACATGTTTCTTTGGTTCTCTTTGTACCACGTGGGTCCTGGAGATGCAGCTCAGGTTGCCAGGCTTGGTGGCAAGCACCTTACCTCACTCACCATCCCCATCCCCATTACCTCCTCTGACCCCTTTCCCCTTCTAACAACACATTTCCTCCCTCTCTTACATCTCTTTTTAATGCACAGCCCCTTGCACTTAGTTAAGGTTGCCTCCCAAGCATGTGTCAGGAGTTATTTACTTGAGCAACGGCAACCTAGTCATGGCGATAGCACCGAGTCCTTGCTGCCATGTGCGACAACGGAAGGTGATGTGGTCTTGAGGGGTCACTGTTGCCATGAGTTCATGAACACTGTAGCCATTCCTCCTGATCCTTCATGTCTTGTTTCCTTTCTGCCCAGTCTCCCACAATGTTTCCAGAGCCTTTTTTTTTTTTTTTTTTTTTTTTTGGACAAGGTCTCTCTGTGTAGCCCACATAGCCTTGAGCTCCTGGCTGTCTTCCTGCCTCAAGCTTCCCAGTGCTGAGATCAGAGCTGACAGACACTAACATTTAACCCATACTCAGGGAGAGAGGAGTAAAGGTCTGCCTTTTGGGAAAAGAAATTATAAATCCATCCTGGCCAGATATTACTGATGGCTACAGCGAGCTTAGTGGCTATTGCATTGAACTCTGTGTTAGCTGGTTTTTTTTTTTTTATTTTATTATTTTTTTTTATTGTCACTGTGACAAATGTCTTAGAACAGGGTCAAAGGTTTCAGTCCATGCTCTGCTGCCACATTGCTGCCTGAGGGGGTGGGATTATCACTGTAGCAGAAGCATATGGCAGGAGAGGCTTCTGTGAGCAAAGAAGCAGATGAGAATACAGGCCAGGGCAAGGCATACCCTTCCAGGACTTGTCCCCAGCAATCTAGCTCAGGCCCCACTTCCTCAGAGCCCATCCAGTCTGAACTCACTAATGGGTTAATCCATGGATGACCTTTCTGACCTACAACCCAGTCACCTCTCCATGATGAGATCCACCAGCTGTATACCAAACCTTCAACACATGAGACCCTGTGGGGGACATTTCATATAAAAACTATCATCGTAGCCTCCAAGAGAAATTTGTATTTGAAAACTGAGTGCACCACTTGACAATGAATAAATCACGGTTATAGATCACCCAGACATTTAAATAAAGCAGCTGTCTTTGACTCTATAATCGCTTATTCAATTTAATTAACTAATTTATTTATTTGGTTTCGTTTTTAAGACAGGGTTTCATCTGTAGCCCTAGCTGGCCTTAAATTCACTATGTAACTGTGGTGGTGTGTATGAGAATGGCCCTCACAGGCTCATGTATTTGAATACCTGACCTGAGTTAGTGGAACTGCTTGGGAAGGATTAGGAGGTGTGGCCTTGTTGGAAGAGATGTGCAACTAGGGGTGAATTTTGAGTTTCAGAAGCCCCCTTCCATCTCCAGTCCTCTCTCTGCTTTCTGTTTGTAGATCTGGATGTGATCTCTCAGTTGCTGCTCAGGTGTTCTGCCTGCCTGCTGCCATGCTCCTTGCTGTGATGATAATAGACTCCTATCGCTCTGGAACCGAAAAAAACTAAAAAAAAAAAGCCTTCCTTCTATAAGTTGCTTTGGTCATGGCAATAGAAAGGTAATCCAAGGACATTTGTTGAACTTTTGGTTGTCTTGCCTCCACTTCCTGAGTACTGGGATTACAGGCACACACCACCACATCTGGTTTACACAGTGCTGGGAATGCAACATTTTATGGTTACTAAGGAAACAATCTGCTACCCAGAGCACCACTACCCCCCTCAGTTCTAAAGCAGCTGTCTTTAAAAAAAAAAAAAAAAAAAGATTTATTTTCTTTTTAATTATGTGTGAATGGGGGGAGTGTGTGCACATACGTGTGTGTGCCCACAAAGGCCAGAGGCATTGGATTTCCCCCAGAGCTGGAGTTATAGTTGGTTGTGAGCTGCCCATCATTGGTTGTGGGAACTGAACGAGGTTCCTCTGCAAGAGCACTGCACACTCTTAGCCCCTGATCCATCTCTCCAACCCCCTAAAGTAGCCATATTTAAAAGGGGGGAACCTTCAGGGGCCTAACACTTTCACACCACACATGCAGATGTGCGCACTTGAGCATGTGCACACACTGTCTCGTACTGTTTGGCTTGGTACACACCTCTTTCTGTTCGGATCAGTTTCTTCATCTCCCCAGACCCACTCAGCAAAACCCAGCCGTCTTCAGGTTTTACTCTGGCTCACTTGGCCTTAGTTTCTGTGTCTGTGTTAGCATTGCTTGCTTTCATGTGTCTGGCTCCAAGGAATACGTCCTCCATCCACTGCTCTGCCTGGCCAGCCAATTAGGCCTGCCACCGTACAGCTGTGGAGGCTGAAGCTTCTGCAGTCTTGCTGTCCTGTGTCCACACATGCTCACCTTCAGCTCTTTGCTGACCCATCTTCTGGCCAGGACTTCCCCACCAGACCTAAAGGATGAGAACAGTTATTCAGATGAGTCAAATGCTCACTCAAGCAAAAATGATTCCTCCCTTGAATGATCCAGATAATCATCTGCATTCTTTACCACACTTTGTCTCTCTGGAGCTAGAACTTCTTCATTCTGTAACTTCAGTTAAAATTTGGTCCCAGTGATAAATAATTCTTATCAAATGGTATATTCTACATTCTGTGGGAGTTATTTTCAGAAAGGAGAGGATCCGTAGGTAGACGAGAATTAATTTCAGCCCTGAGAATGAAAATGAAGCCATCGCAGTAAAGTGTTCTGCCTTCTACCTTCATGAAGAGACCCCTTTATTACGCTCCCCAGCTCCTGACACACGCAGTGGCAAGGAGCAAATTACCATTTATTAAACTCTAATTATTACTCCTGCTTTTCAATACCATTCTCTGTGTGTGTGATCTGTTCACACACCCGCACTCCACTGCTGTTGAATTAGCACCAAGTCTCGTTAGCATGGCATCCATATTTATGGGCAGAGCTCAGTGATGCTGGGTGACATGGTGCAGAGTCTGATGCCTTTAATAGAAGGCTAGGCCCATGGCGTGAGTCTGGAGTGATCAAGCCACTTGGCAGAGATGGAGGATTTGAGGGGACCCAGTACAGATTTAAGTTGCTTTGAGGCTTTTAAGCCTTTCGCGGGTGTCTGTATATGTGCAAGCAAAAAAAGATGGCTCACTTTTGAGGGAAGGGGATGTAGAATTTTTGTCATTGTTGTTGTTGTATGTTTGACAAGGTCTTACGTAGCTCAGGCTGGCCTCTAACTGTGTAGCCAAGGGTTGTCTTAAAGTTTTTTTTTTAATCTTTGTATATGTGTGTGTCTGAGTGTGTGTGTGTGTATAAATGCATTCATGCATGCACAAGAGGTCACAAGAGGGCATAAGGTCCCCTGAAACTGGAGTTACAGACAGCTGCAAGCCACTGACTGTGGATGCTGGGAACTGAACCCAGGTCCTCCGAAAGAGTACTAAGAGCTCTTATTCACTGAGCCATCTCACCAGCACCAACTTTGTTTATTGTTCATACCTTTGCCTTCTGAGAGCATAGACTTACCTCTCTAAGGTGCTGGTCATTCTAAGAGGCCAGATCTCACAGCCCAAAGAAACGGGCTGCCAACACCTGTTCTCCATCTCTCTCTGTCTCTGTCTCTCTGAAAGAGATAGCTAAAATGCTATGCTAAGGCCTCAAAGCCTCTAATTTATAGCCTGAGCCAATACCTTTCTTCTGCATACTCTTTACCACAGCAGCCTTGGACTAAATCATACAGTGTGGAACTTACTGCCACCCCCTGAAAAGATATAAAAGTCAGATATGTTCCTTGTGGGACTTCTCAGAGCTCTCCTCTGGGCCTCCCCTGACTACCCGGATCATGGTAGCCCATCCAGATCACGGCAGCTCTGTATCTTTTTTGCTGTTACTTTTAGCTATCCCTCTTAAAGACGCTTCTCTTCAGGTTTGAAAGGTTGGTCCCTCCCTCCCTTCAAGACTCCAGTCATGCTGTCTCAGATACAAGGTACTGTCTGTTTCTAAGTCTGTCCCTTCTCAAAGCTTGATCATGGCCTCAGGGTTCTTTCTCCTAATAAAGTTCATTCCTGAAGGTAATTATGCATCAGCTCTTTCAGGACCAACTCTCCTTATCTATAGAACAGGCACCACCACGCCCAGTTTACGCTATGTTGGAGATGGACCCCAGAACCTGGTTCACACTTGGCAGACACTCCACCAACTGAACTACTTCCCTATCCCCAAAGTTATGCTTTTTTAAAAATCTAGATATCATGGCAGCTCACAGCTATCTGTAACTCCTGTTATGAGAGATCTAACACTCTCACACAGATAAATATGCAAGCAAAACTCCAATGAATATAAAATAAAAATAAATTTTAAAAAAATCTAGATATCACAAAGAGCAGGAAGCTGGTGGAGGAGGGAAGAAGGAGAAAATATCAAAAGTCTTGCTCTGGACTGCCCCAGAACGATTCAGAAAGTACATTACCAGTCTGATTTAGACTGGTTTTGAGTCTGTTGCAATGACCTCCCAGGCTCGGCAACCCTCAAGTGGCTGAGAAAGTAATATGCCACGAGTCAAGTTCCATAATTTATTGAGGGGAAGGCTGGCTCTGCACTTGGCACCTAGCTTTCATGGATAGAACACATCCAATAGATCTGGCTCAATAAATTCAGGTCCATAAAATCTGAAGTCTATACCTTTTCCAGTAACGCAGAGTCTCTGTCCCTACAAATGCAGACGCTTCCCTCCTCTCACAGACCCTTTCCCTGGATTCCCAGTTCCAGAGGTTCCCGATTACTGCCCGGAAAGGTTCCCGGGAATCTTTGCCCTCCACGAACCCCTCTTCTCCCATTCCATTTGCATGTCACTTGCCCAGTACCACCCACCAGGGAAGCTCTGTGCTACAATGGCTGCCTCACAACCCTTTGGGGCCCTGGAGTAGTTCAAAAGACTCTGGGGGAGGTCCCTGAGGAGACCCACTCGATCTTCCCCAATCTTCCTTTTCTCAGGTGTAGTCTGCCCTGCCGGTTGGAGATGCTGCTCGGCAGGGGCTGGAGGTGAAGGTGGAGGTCCCCTTTTAGACACCTGGTCCTTTCACCTATTGTTCGGCTTGGGCTGGCAGCTCCCTGCCTCCTAATCACCCTCTGCTCATTAACAAGCTGTACTCATTTGCATGTCTAAATATCCCTGTACTTAGAGCACAGCCCATTAGTCGCCTCCTTATGTCTAACAATACTGGGAAAGGGCATTGAGGGGGCAGATAGGAAAGGCGGGTCCCACATGCCTGTCTCTGGTCCTCGAAGCCCACCTGGAGGCCAGGTTTCCTGTACTGTTCCATCTCTCATAAAACCTGCCCGTTCTTACAGACCGAGCGTTGCTATTTTGGAGTGACTGCCTCCTCCTCCTCCTCCTCCTTCATTTGGAAAAGCTGTGGTTCTTTCCGAGTTTATCTCATTTATTCTTGTCTTTCCTATTCTCTTGTCTTTCCTAGCTCTACTGGGAGAACACAGTAGCCCCTCAAACCACAAGCAAACAAGCTTCCCCCCAAAGCCCACAGCCTTCCGCATCCATCAGCTTTATGCAAATGTCTCAGCACGCCCACCTTCTTTGCACAAGCGCGGAAACGGGAACTTTCTATGTATAGATCGCCAATGACGGTTCATTTTTATACAGTTGGAGAAGCGTGAAAAGTCACTGGCTTGGATAGTGCAGTCCTAAATCAGCACAGACCACAGTGGCACCTGCAACTAACGAATCCAGTCACTGGCCCCAGGACCCTCGGCTGAGCATTTATAGGAAAGACTACTGCTCTCACGATCCCTCCTGCTTTGGAGGAATTGGGCACCAGCTTCCTGGGGAAATACCCACCAAATAATAGGCCCGAGAGAGGACTAGCCCTGAAAGATAGAACACCTGCATTGAAAGCATGTTCCTGGCTTGATGACAACACTTGCCGTACCAACCAACAAGAGCACCAGGGCACAGAGAGGTTAAACAAGTTTATAAAGTCACACAGTTTATCAAATCTTGGTATGCCTAGAATTTAGACATGGCCAGCCTGGTTCCACTTATGCTTTTGGTCATTTTGGGGGCTTCCATACCATAACTGAATCAACAGGATGCTGGCTTTGCTGCTTGCTTGCCCGCATCGGCTTAGCTTCCTCCCGCCTGGCATCCTGTTCTTTAAAAAATTCACTTTTGTAGATGGTTGGGATGGTTCGCCTTCCAGTCTTAGCTTCTGTAACTGGTCTTCAGTGGTTTAGACCAATCGGAATACCTGCTCACTGTCGGCCACCCTGATTGGCTGCAGACAGGCAAGTGGCCGTGAATCTTAGTCTTCCAGAAGGAATTCCTGAGAGGGAAACTCCCTCTTCTACAGGCCAGTGAGGCTGTAAGGAAGATGCCTGCTGGGTAGACCAAGTGAGAGCACTGGGCAGAGTTTTAAAAGGAGTCCTTGGGACGCAAAACAGGCAGACAGAAGTAAAGCAAGTCTAGTGAAACTACGAGTTGCTGGATCAAGTTTTGCCTGAAACAAGCACTAACTCTACACAGTAGGCTCTCAATAAATATTTGTTGAATATAAAAGTTTATGAAAATCTCTTTTTGATTTGTCCACGTTGAGTTTCTATCAATGACTTAATGAAATGAAAGATTCCTACTGGGTATGTATGTGCACAAACATCCGAGACAAACATGAGCCATGGTGGACACCAGTGCATGCTGGTAGAGGTTGGTCTTAGTAAAACAGTTCTCTGAAGGTGGGCTTTTGTCTTTGCATGTGACTGTGTGCATATTTCTGTATGTGTACCTGTGAGGGGGGGGTGAGTGAGTGCGCATGTGTATAGGTGTGGAGTCTGGAGGTTGGTTGCTGGCTGCCTTCGTTGATCACTCTCCACTGAAACTGGAGCTCATCCATTTAGCAAACCCAGCTGCCATCAGGCTCCAGGGAGCCTCCTGTCCCCACTTGTTCAGCAATAGAATCACAGGCTTTCATCACCACACCTGGGTCTTTACGTGGGTCTGGGGATTCAAACTCAGGCCTCCCATGCTTATTTGGCAGGTACTTCTGCACCCAGCCATCTCCCTGATCACCCTACATCTTGTCTCTGACAAGCATGGAGCCCTGGTCCAGCATCTGTCTGAACCAGCAGAAGGCTTCTTTAAGCTGCAGATTTGTTGAAAGTGATGGTAGGATCTGTGAAGGGGGGTGGGAGCCCACTCTCTAATCCAGAGTGTGATGCATATTCACAAGCCCCATGGTGCTCTGCAGGAGGTCTTCACACACGTCAGCCGCGTGGGGGTCCCCCCCAGCATGGTTGGTGAGAGGGTGTTCATGACCTGCCAGCACTTGTTTTCTGGTTCCCTTCCTAAAGGATTCCCAGGTCTAAAGACAATGCCACACCATCTTGGTTCCAAGTGCTCAAACACATGACCCTATGGAGTACGTTGCACAACAACCCCCCTGACTTACCTGAGTTCTCAGAGCTGGGGCTCAGCTGGCGGCCTCCCTTTGGGATGTTATCAAAGCCAGGCATTGGGCTCTTCCCTTGCTTGGAGCTCAGCCTCTGAGAACTGAGCAACACCAGGTCTGTACCTGTAATCCTAACACTTAAGAGGTGGAGCCAGAAGGATCAAGTGTTTATCTTCCACTACACAGGGAAATAGAGGCCAGCCTGGGCTAACTGAGACCCTGCCTCAAACAAAACAAATGAAAGAAGCCAAGGGCTGGCCACCAGGCTTTGCGTATAGAGGGCTCTTTCTCTTTCCCCAGCACAGTCCCTCACTGAGGGCTGCATCAGCAGTCATTAGCAGATCCACAGTGGTGGGAAACACAATTCACACCTACTTCAGGCAAGAATCACGCAGGCAAGGAGGAGCAGACGACTTTCCCTTCCCCTTAGGGATAAAAGGTGAAGGCCACTGTAGCCACACGTGCTTGCTCTCTTAGCATTTGAGCTATGCTTCGTTCCTCAAAGAAGTAAATTCTGTCTTGCCAAGACACCTGTTTTTAAGGCAGTTGATTTGCAGCCTCAATCTTGCATCTAACATTCTACCATATTTGTTTGTTTTCAAGATAAGGTCTCTCTATGTAGTCATAGCTAGCCTAAAATTCACTATGTAGACCAGGCTAGCCTCAAACTCACCGAGATTCATCTGCCTCTGTCTCCTAAGTGCTGAGGTTAAAGGTGTGTACTCCTAGAACCAACTTTCACCTTATTTTTTGAGACAGAATCTCTCATGAAACCTGAGGCTTGTTAATCTGCCTAGATTATCTAGCCAGCAAGTCCACAGGCTCTGCCTGTCTCCCCGCCTCAGTGTGCACCATGCACCAGGCTTTCATGGATTCTGGGGATTGGAACTCAGTTTCTCATACTTGCACTGCAAGCACTTTTTGCGTTGAGCCATCTCCTCAACTGCCAAGGCCTTCTTCCATTAACTGTCCTACAAGCATCCTTGGCGATGGCCTTCACCCTAGTGCAAGGAAACTTTTAATTTCCAGAGTGTAAGATAGAAGAAAGATTGGCCAGGCAGTGGTGGCGCACGCCTTTAATCCCAGCACTTGGGAGGCAGAGACAGGCAGATTTCTGAGTTCTAGGCCAGCCTGGTCTACAGAGTGAGTTCCAGGACAGCCAGGGCTACACAGAGAAACCCTGTCTCCAAAAAAAAAAAAAAAAAAGATAGAGGAAAGATGAATTAAAAAGGTAAATAGAAGGTGTGAGGTATCTCGAACAGGAATTTTCCAGAATCTAACATCTGCCATTCTTTTTAGCCTAAACACGGTTACATTGAAGTACAAGGAAGCCTGGGAAATGTAGTCTTTATTCTAAAGGGCCATGTACCTAAGATAAAAGTTCTGTTACTATAGGGGAACAGAAAGAAAGGATATAAGAGTTCCCCCAGAATATTGAAATTCTTTGCTCAACCTTCTCTCCAACTTCCACAATAAATTCTTCTGAGACCGGGCTGGAGAAATGGCTCTTCCGAAGGTCCTGAGTTCAAATCCCAGCAACCACATGGTGGCTCACAACCATCTGCAATCAGATCTGATGCCCTCTCCTGGTGTGTCTGAAGACAGTTATAGTGTATTTACATATAATAATAAATAAATCTTAAAAAAAAAAAGAAAAAGAAAAAACCCCCTGAGATCTCTGGCTTCTACTTGTATATGCACATAAATGTGTACATCTACATGTACATGGCATACAAGAATAATCTAGAATGTTTCTTTTAGCTAGACTACACACTTATAGACACAGCCTGGAGCAAGGCAGTGTTACTCACTTGCAAGTCTGTCTTCTGAGAACTCAGAGCCCATGCAGATGGATGATGGAAAGAGAGATATGAGTTGTCATGCCTACCCTGGCCACATGCTTCAGATAAGTAACTGAACATTTGGACTTACTTCTTGGGCTATAAAACATCATTCCTCACCTCTCCCCTGCTTCTTGAGCATTCATGACTGATACAATCATTTTTTTCCCCCAAATCTTGAAGGACAGAACAGGGACTTGCAAAGATCTCCTGGTAGGGGTTTTTTAACAGAAGATCGGAATGGCAGAAAGTCAGGAAACTGTGTGGGGTTAAATAGAATCTTAGGCTTCTGGGATGGCTGACATGGATGCACAGATCTAAAATTTCAGACCCAGATTGGGCCTCGTCACAGATTCAGGTTCTTTTTTGTTTGTTTGTTTGTTTTTGTTTTTTTGTTTTTTGAGACAGGGTTTCTCCGTATTCAGGTCTTTTCTTTAATTTTCTTTAAGATTTATTTGTGTGTATATGTGTGTGTGTCTATGTGTGTCTCTGTGTGTATCTCTGTGTGTGTATATCTGTATGTGTCTCTCTGTGTGTCTGTGTGTGTGTATTTCTGTGTGTGTATCTCTGTGTGTGTGTTTCTGTGTACGTATCTCTGTGTGTGTGTCTGTGTGTGTCTCTGTGTGTGTGTCTGTATGAGTCTCTGTGTGTCTGTGTGTGTATCTCTCTGTGTGTGTTTCTGTGTATGTATCTCTGTGTGTGTTTCTGTGTGTGTTGTTTATGTATGGGTTCCCACAGAAGCCAGAAAAGGGCATTGGATTATTTAGAACTGAAGTTACAGGTAGTTGTGAGCTCTCCAATATGGAAACTGGGATTCTAACTCCAGAATCATCATGGAAAGGGAACTGATTGTTCTTAATGTCTGAGCCGTATCTCCTTCCCTAGACCCTTTTATTTTTGTGGATAAGTAAGTAAAAGCCCATAAAAATTAATATACCAAGGTCTTGGGAGATGCTTGGATCTGCACCTCATTCCTGGCTAACACTCCTTATTCATATTTACTATCTTACAACAATCCAACTTGTAAATTTCACTTTTATTTCTTCAAATGGAAGGATGAAATAAGAGGTGTACCCAAATACACAGCTTGGGCGGAGCCCAGAGTATTTCTTCTCTGTTCTAACTATCCCTAGACCTCAGCCTGGAAGCTTCTAACCTCTGTATAATCGAATCTTCCAAGCTGACTGACTCAATCTAGCTTCTCTTGGCTTCTCACCAGATCACTCTGCTTGACCTCATACTAACTTTGGCAATATGTTCTAATCTTGCTCCTAGCTTGTTCTCTCTGCCACCTGTCTTTGTAAAACTGTCCTGCTGCCGGGCGGTGGTGGCGCACGCCTTTAATCCCAGCACTTGGGAGGCAGAGGCAGGCGGATTTCTGAGTTCGAGGCCAGCCTGGTCTACAAAGTGAGCTCCAGGACAGCCAGGGCTATACAGAGAAACCCTGTCTCGAAAAATCAAAAAAAAAAAAAAAAAAAAAAAAAAAAAAAAAAAAAAAAAAAAAAAAAAAAACTGTCCTGCTAAAACTGCCACACACTGCCACACACTGCCACACATTGCCACACACAGAGAGAGACACACACACATACCTCTCTCCCTGTGCTGTTCTGTGAGAGTTGGGCAGAACAACTCTGACTCATTCTGTCAGACCTTTCTCTGATTCATCACTTTGTCTGTCCCTCAATTAGACATCACTTTCAAACATGGCTGCTTCCTTCTACAAATTAACCTTACCTTCATTGTTAGGGATTAAAGGTGTGTATTAAGGATGTGTCTGTGTTCCAGCCAGATCATACTGTAATTCAAAACACATCTCTATTCAGCTGGATCACGTAAACCTAGAAGGTCTTTGGCTGTGATCCCTTGCCAGGGCAGCCATCTTGCTGGATTAAAATTCCTCTACACAACAAATAAAACTAACCAGAGTGAGGGATGTGGCTCAGTTGGTAGAGTGCCTACCTAGCATGTGTGAAGCCTTGGCTTCAACCTAAAGCACCACATAAACCAGGTGTGCTGGTGCGTGTCTGTAATCCTAGAGCTTGACAGAGACAGGAAGAGCAGAAGTTCATGGTCCTCATCTACATGGCAAGTTCTAGACTGGACGGTGCGACATAACACACCCAGTCTCAAACACACAAAGAAACAAAACACACCTACCAGCAGAAAACACAAGTGTGGGGATGCTCTGGAGCAGATGGGTGTATCTGAGGGCGTGGCAGAGGCAAGAAGTGACAGAGGCAGTGACAGAAGGTCACTGCATGAGTCATCCAGTGATGTCTGATCTGTTTCTTCATGCCTAGGGACATTCTTTACAAAAGGCCATCTGCAAAGACCTAACTGAGGACTGTTCTAAAATAAACGTAACCGTGACCTTTCTTAGCATGAGAGCTATAGGATTAGGTACTTGGGTCTGGTTTACTGTCTGGCTCATGTCTCATATGCATCATATCTTTGAGTATCCTTCCGGTCTCTTTAGCTATTGGGTCAAATACAAGACCCCTATCAAACACTAGTTCCCTTTGTACCCTGTTCTCCATCCCGGAAGCCTCTGGCTCTTCCCTCTGATGTTGTAATGGCAAATTCTGGTGATGATTCTTAAATCTGATTCTCTTGTGTGGATCCCCTCCCCCCACTTCAGTACTCTTGCTCTAGACTCCACATGTCATTACTGTTTCCTACTGACAGGAGTGGAAAACAAATGACCACTGGTACCCATCCCATTGACAAAATGGCCTCCAGGGCTCACAGTTAAGAGCTGCTGCTTCCGGGTCAGGGACATTTCTTCCTGAAGCATCCAGGCCCATCTGGGAGTCAATGCTAATTATGATCTCAGCTTGTACCCCAGGCTGGAGTACCTTAGCCAATACTTTTGTTGGTAACCATTCAGAGTGACTGCAGTCTCTTTGACCCTGGAATTCACTTGATTCTACTGAATCAACTCTCATTGCAAAGGGGGGGGAGAGAGACAGCTGATCCTGGAGCCAAAGATGAGTGATCACAGTCCAGGAACACAGATTTATGGTACCCCGAGTGCCATGCTCCAAAGTAGCAACAGCTTGATGGAGTTTTTATAGTAACGGAACAATAAAAGCCATCATTCAAAGCACTTTCCCAATCCACTGATGGGAAACATTAGATGTCAGTCACAGCAAACAGGGAGATCTCTGCTACAGGCCTCAGATGTTCTCTGCTGCCAACTTTTTGGTCCTAGGGAGCTAGGTGTCTGCACATTCCAAAGGATTTACATAATGATGACAGAGATGTTAGCTCATACACAGAGGAGGGCGATACGTGGCTGTCAAGGGGCCTAATGATGGCCCTAGATAATTTGGCTCTGGACTGTAGCATTCTAAACTCTCTACCATTACTGAGGCTCTAACCAGTCGACCTTGTAGAAGGCTTGGTGGAAGGTGGAACTTTGGGCAACTTTTGGTCACAGTCCACATCTGGACCCAGTAAGGGACAACAACACTTGGCTGTACCCTCAGGACTGCTCAGACCCTGTCTTTGAGCCAAGCTCAGTGGTCTTAACTGCAGAACAGACTCAACCCCTGTTAGCTGGGCGGCTGTCAGCCAGCAACTGGGCCATTTTGACCTTTCTTGTTTGGGTTTTGGCAGTGCTGGATAGAAGTGGTGTCACGCATGCTAAGCAAGCACGCTTGCAGTGGGTTCCATCCGCAGCCTCTCTAGGTTTGAACTGATCTGTAGTTTATATACATCTTCCTACATACAGAGCTTACAAACACAACTTAGAACGTGTGTGTGTGTGTGTGTGTGTGTGTGTGTGTGTGTGTTGCTAGGGATTAAGCCCAGGGCCGCCTTGAACACGATGTATATGTGCATTACTACCAAGTTACAAACCAGTCCAGCTTAAAAAGTTTTAAATATGTCTAAGTCCACAGAGCCACTCCCCAAGGCCAAAGTTGCAGACTCTCTCTGGCTCCCTAGCTGAGTTCCTTGGGCCTTTTTGGTTCTCTTGGCAGCCATCGCTTTGAGCTCCATAACCACAGAGGAATCTTGCTTTCCTTGAACTTTGCGTAGCACAAGAATCTAATGTCTAGTCTTTCCTGTCTGGCTCTCCACCTCTTATCCATATGAGTTCTCCGCTTGTCTGCAGCACCGGTTTGCTCTTCTTATATCTGTGTGTGGTTATATACAGCTGCTATTGACTGCTCATGGTAGCTCTTGGATAATCTCTCAGCTACTATGGATAATTTCTGATGAAGACAGTTTTCTGTACTTGTCATGCATAGCACAGAAACATTCATCGACACTCATTTCTTTTGGGTGCCCAGGTGTAAAATTGCTCAGTATCTCCTGTCCTTCATGCATGAGCCTCCTGGGAGGAGAGTCACCTCATACTGTTGCCACACCCTCCCCCACTATTTCCTCAATCATCTTTTCTTGCTTCTGCCCTCATCTTACTTCCTGTTGAAATGGCTGTACTCAAACTATCGGTGCTGAGCCCCACATTGGGCCCTTTGGAGCCCCAGCGCTTGACCTAAGCGACAGGGACATTTGATAGTGACTGCTTTTCCATGCTCTGCCTCACCCTGATTTCTCTTGGTTTTCTCCTGCCCCCGCCCCATCACCTGTGCAGACTTTTCTAGTGTCCCTTTGATGGTAATGTTCTTGGGGGTGGACAGCACAGGCAATTCCTCACTCTTTTTTTTTTTTTTTAAAGGCCTGAATCCAGATTTTTTTTTTTAAGATTTTATTTATTATTATAAATGAGTACACTGTAGCTGTCTTCAGAACACCAGAAGAGGGTGTCAGACTTCATTATGGGTGGTTGTGAGCTACCATGTGGTTGCTGGGATTTGAACTCACGACCTTCAGAATAGCAGTCGGTGCTCTTACCAGGTGAGCCATCTCACCAGCCCAATTCCTCACTCTTTATTAGCTGTCTCCAGTTAGCAGCCCATACAAGACTAGCTCAGCTCGGTGCCGTAAAGAATTTAGATAGTGTTCAATATAAGTATCTTTGGATAAGGGATGCCTTTTTAATTACCAATCTATCTATCTATCTATCTATCTATCTATCTATCTATCTATCTATTTATCTATCTATCTAGTGTGTGTGTGTGTGTGTGTGTGTATGTGTGTGTGTGTGTATGTCATATCTGTTGTCGTCAGAGGACAACTTGCTAAAGTCACTTCTCTCTACCATGTGGGTTCAGAGGATTAAACTCAGATCATCAGTTTTATGGCAAGTGCCTTTGCTTGAGGCGCCATCTTGCTGGCCCATTAGGGGACATCTTGCCTCCATTTCTCACTGTGATCACCGCAAGGCTTTGGCTGTCACTTGAGCCACTTTACACGCCTAAAGTCTTTCCCTCTCTTCCCTTTTTCCTTTCCTTTTCCTGCCTTCCTTCCCTTCCTCTTCCCTTTCTTCGCTCGTACATATTTATCAAGAGCCTACGATGCACTGAGCACTGTTCTACGCACAGGAGTCAGAAGGAAGCATAAAATGAGCAGACAAGTACAGATTCAGAGAGTGGCAGGGTAACAGTCAGCGTTGAAGAACACCACAGGGGTGACTGCAGGGCTCCTGGAGAGTGGATGACCAAGGGAGACATCTTATAGAAGGTGATTTTGGAGGTAAAGCCTGAATAACCATGATGAGGAATGAAGCCACCCTGGGGTGGGGGTGTATGTGGCCATAGGAAGCAAGTGCAGAACACTAAGGTGGACAAGAACTCAGGCATTTGAGAGACAGTCAGGTGGCTGGAGAAGGGCGATTGGAGAGGAAGCACCAGGGGCAGTTTGTGTCCATCATGTCTATAACATCATGTCTATAACAAGATGTCATGGGAAGCCACAGACCTACCCTGATCAATGTTATCAAGTTTCTGAGAAGGGTGTCCATGTTAGGGAGATAGGCTGTGTAGTGATTTAAATAAGAATGACTGAGAGGCTGGTGAGATGGCTTAGCAGGTAAGAGCACTGACTGCTCTTCCAAAGGTCCTGAGTTCAAATCCCAGCAACCACACGGTGGCTCACAACCACCCATAATGAGATCTGACACTCTCTCTGTGCTGGTGCATCTGAAGTCAGCTACAGTGTACTTATATATAATAATAAATAAATAAATCGTAAAAAAAAAAAAAAAAGAATGCCTGTCCTCCTGCAAGTTCATATATTTGAATGCTTGGTCCATTTGGTGAAACTCTTTGGGAAAGATTAGGAGATGTGGCCTCATTGGAGGTATGTCAAGAGAGTGAGCTTTAAGGTTTCAAAGTACCATGCCAGGCTTGTGCTCTCTCTCTCTCCCTTTCCCTCTCCCTCTCCTTCTCCCTCCCTCTCCCTGTCCTCCTCCCCACCCCCACCCCCCCACCACACCACACCCCGCCTCCTACTAGCAGATTAGTATGTAAGCTCTCTGCTGCCTCTGCAGGGCCATGCGGGACATCCAACTTGTAATGCTTCCTGTCAGTTGGTCAGATTCTAATCCTGTGAAACTGTAAGCCCCAAGTAAACACATTCTAAGTTGCTTTGGCCATAGTATCTTATCACAGCAATAGAAAAGTAACTACGACAGGACAGGACGTATGTATTCTAGCCAGTCACTCAAAGCATAGCTGCAGGGAAGCATGAGGAGGCAGGGGGCTCTGAAGGAGCTGTCAGGGATAAAGAATAGAGACATTGCCGGGTGGTGGTGGCGCGCGTCTTTAATCCCAGCACTTGGGAGGCAGAGACAGGCGGATTTCTGAGTTCGAGGCCAGCCTGGTCTACAGAGTGAGTTCCAGGACAGCCAGGGCTACACAGAGAAACTCTGTCTCCAAAAACAAAAACAAAAACAAACAAACAAAAAAAAAACAAACCAAAACAAAAAAAAAAAGAACAGAGAAGTTTGGTAACCATTTCCTTCCTCTCTCCCAGGAGCAGAAGGCCATCACAGCTGCACTCTGGTTCTGCTTCTCTCTGGGACCAGCCTGCCTCTGCTGCTCACACACCTCTCTCCTGGCTCAGACTCATCTCCTCAACTCTGATCTCCACCTTTAACTGACCTCTGTCCTTGGACTCAAAGCGTCATCTCTGTACTGCCCATCCTCTCTATCACTTGTCCCGATCGTGACCTCCCGCCAGCATGTGGCACTGGCTGCTGCATCTCGCCCGCCGGCCTGGCACCACTCCCGGAAAGCCGTCCTTGGCTTGTCCTCTTTTGTTTCTCTCCCTAATTTGATGCTGACATTGACAGATAACGACAGGAGAGGCAGCCAAGCCCCGGGGCGGGACCAGGAGGTGCCATTCAAATCCTAGCAAGCAAGTCCTCTAGACCTGGGCTCCTGCCTGCCCTGAGTAAGAGCCCCACCACCTGATCTGCAAGTGGACACTGGCTTTAGCATTCCCCATGTAGAGGATCCGTTTGTCCATCTAGAAGTCCCTAAACACCAGGTCTGTGACTTCCAGAGTCCAGTATCTAAGGAAAAGAGGAAACAAATTGGTATCGTGGAGGAGCAAGAGAAGAGAAGGGGCTGGAGAGATGGCTCAGTGGTTAAGAAATCTTGTTGCTCTTGCAATAGACCTGGGTTCAGTTCTCAGCACCCACAGAGAATTTGATGTCTGCTTCTGACATGCTAGTGCAGCAGTCTCACACACGTTACAGTATACATGTCGGCCAAACTGCACATATACATAACATAAGATAAAATTTTAAAAGTCGAATTTTAAAAAGATAGGAAAATGTGATGAAGCTTCACGGAGAGAAGAGTTCTGCATAGTTTCCCCTCAAATGGCTCCCGGCTTCTGGTCTGGGGGAGGTGCTTTCTAATCCCAGGGAGAAGTGCCTAGAAGCATTTGCTGCATCCAGCCTTGTCTTTGATCTAAACAAAAGCAATCACAATTAAAACTCTTTAGCCTTTGATTTTTCACCGGTGCCTCCCTCTCCCCCCCGCCCCCCACTTGTGGTCTCCCTTCCTTCTTTTTTCTGTTAGTGCTCAACCCAGGGCCTGGAGCATGCGTGTTAAGCAAGTGTTCTACTGTGGACGAGCTATACCTCTGGCTCCTGATTTCCAACACATTCCTGAAAAAGAAAAAAAAAATACCCCCTACGAAAGAGAACTCCAGCACACTGCAAATAGGTCTGGAGGCTGCCTGGATGCCCTGAGTTCATAGTGGAAGCAGAATTTCTCACCTGCCCACCCATCACACCTCCACACTTCCTACTAACTCACCCCCTCCCAACACACACACCTAGAGTCTTCTCTAGAGCCTAAACTGACCCAAAAACAGCCGCCATGACATGCTGGATGTTTGTTCTTGTCTGGGTAATGGGGCCAGGGAGACACACCTAAAAGGGAGGAACCTCCAGACAGAAGTACCCAGGGCCTCAGAGCCTCCTTTTATGAAAATCTATTCCCCACCCCAAGTCTTCCCCATTGAAGGATCTCATGTAACTGAGGGTGACCTTGAACTTCTGGTCCTTCAATTTGCCTGTCAAATGCTGGAGATTATAGGTTTGTACCACTCGGTGAACTAAGCTTTGTTGGGGATCAAACTCAGGGCTTTGTGCATGCTATTCAAACACTCTGCTAACCAAACCACATCCCAGGACCTCTATCCTCTTTTCTTTTCTTTTCTTTCTTTCTTTTCTTTTTCTTTTTTTTTTTTTTTCCGGTTTTTCAAGACAGGGTTTCTCTGAGTAGCCTTGGCTGTCCAGGAACTCTGTAGACCAGGCTGGCCTCGAACTCAGAAATCTGCCTGTCTCTGCCTCCCAAGAGCTGGGGTTAACGGTGTGTGCCACCACCGCCCGGCCTCTATCTTCTTTTCTAATGCATTTTTATTTAAATAGAAATTGGGTTCTACCTTTTTTGACTAAGATATCACACAGTCATCCATGGCTGGAAACTGATGACCAGTGACTTCATTCCCTTGTTTGGAAAGTCCGCTGGTGGCAGTGGGCAGAAGGAGCCTTTCTGATGTGGGGAGGGGAACCTCTGTCAAGTTTTCTTAGATGGAAAGGTGTTGGCTTTTTGTTATCCTGGGGAGACAGTGGTAGAGGAGGGTGGAGTGTGGAGGGGGTGTGATATTCTACCCTAAAATATTTTTTTCTGAAACATGCCGGCAGCTAAATCTGGCTGTGTTTGTGCAATTGGGTGGAATTTTCCTTAAAGTGACAAAACGGGGCAACATTGTATCTAAGGCTTTAGCTGCGGAGGGCCCTGGCAGGTGTCCTGTGGAGATCTCTAAGGCACCGTCTGATTAAGAAGGGGAGGCCTGGCATGTCCTAGCTCTTTGTATGCTTGCTGTGTGACCCTGGTTGTATTGCTCTTCGATAAGACAAAACAACCTAAAAGGAGGAAGGGCTATCCCCCTCGTGTTTCCAGTCCGCACCAGTGTGAGTGGGCAGAGAGGCTGTTTGCTGCAAAAGCAGCCTGGAGGCAGAGAGCGAGGAAGAGACCCAGGAATCCAGGTAGCGTTCAAAGGCCTGCCCACTAGGACCTACTTCCTCCAGCTTGGCCTCACCACACAACCCTCAAAATAGCTCCACCAGCTGGAGACCCGGAGTTCAGCACGGGAGTCTGAGGGGGCTGGGGGCGGGTGAGGTGTGGGCATTTTATATTCAAACCATAATAATGCGCAATTATGTAATCTCTCTGGCTCTCTAGTTCCTCATGTAAATCATATTACCTCACTCTTAAGACTGCTGGGGGATTAAATGACACCGTTTAGCATTTACAAAGTGTCTAGAAGAGAGTGCACAGCTTTGTACCACTGATTCCCATTCCCTGTCTCCCTAATAGAGTCTCCCATCTACTCAGCTTCTACTAAGCGACAGACATGTACCCAGGTTGGACACATTGACATCGTTTAACCCCAAGGATGTACAGTTATGCTGTATTCCCTCCCATGGCAGAATTTACTTGTTACCCAGGTTGTGGTATCCAGTTATGTAATCATACACCAATCCAGTTCAAATATTTCATGGTTGTGTTAAGTTTTCAGACTTACTAGCCCTATAAACTGATTTCTTAAATATCTTTAAGTACATACATACATACACACACACACACACACACACACATACCACAAGAGTGAGTATATTGATGCACATCTGTAAGTCCTGCTACTTAGAAGCCTGAGGCAGGAGGAGTGTGAGTCTTTTAGGTTAGCCTAGTCTACAAAGGGAGGCTCTGACTTAAAAAAATTATATATGTATGTGCATATATGCATGTATGCATTTGCATACACATACATATATGTACATTAAGGAACAAAAGATCAGAGAAATTGGGGAATTATGCAGGTCACTGAGCAGAACTCATCAGGATCTGAACCCAGGCCTCTTGCCCCTGTAGATTGCACTCTAATCAGATTGCACCAGCTGCAGCTGAAGGGACCACAATTGCACTGTTTATGAACCATGATTTAGTTTTAAAATTTATTTATCTTTCTTGAGACAGGGACTCATTATATAGAGTGCCTCGCCTAGCAGAGATCCTCCTGCCTCTGCCTCCAAGTGCCTGGATTAAAAGCCACCACGCCCAGCTTGCTTTCTTATTTCCAAGGACTGAGGGATCTCAGTTGTGAGGTCTGTTGTCCACTGACAGTGTCTGAAAGAAAGATGGGATCCGGGTGCAGTGGAGAAGAGAAAGAGGTGTGGATTCTATTCGTGGGGTTTTGGTTTCATTAGCCACAGAGGTTACACACCAAGGGGAAGGTGGCCAAGGCTGGGCAGCCTACAGAGAGCAGTGCTCCGGGGACTGCCAGGATGGATGGGTTTTAAATCAGAGAGGGCTAAGAACTACTTCCCATGGAAGATGAGGGTGACTTTATTCCCAAAAGGGGATGGGGTATTAAGAAGAGAACCAGATGCTTGATAGTCACCATAACAAACCATTGTAGGTAGCAGGAAAGGATTCTTAGACTGGATCTCATTTAGAAACTGATTTAGAATGTTCCCACAGCTAATACCCACAAATGGCCCTTAGGATTTGTGGATGTTGTGAAGTGCAGCTCTCGGCTTAAGATTTCTTGGCTGCGGGGAAAGGCTCTTTTTATACAAATGTTCCTGCATGAAATATAAATAGCACTTGGTAATAACCACAGATCTCCATCCAACACTGAGTGCTGGGCACCATCTAAGCATATTTCCCCTTTGCAACAGCCTGGTGGGGGTAGGAACAGTTACCCTCACCTTACATATGAGTGAGGAAGCTGAGGAACACGGAGCTTAACTGATCTGCCCTTGTGGCCAATAAATAGCAAGCCGCCGACAATAATGCCCATTTACCATCTGCATCCTGGAGTAGAGAAGATGATGGAAGGCTATCACAGCCTCCCAGCCAGTGCAGGTCCACCAGGCAAGACTTTTTCTAGCAGGAAAGCTCCTGGGGGCTGATGCTCAACTGATAGAGATTCAGCCTTGATGTCTGATCTGTGGCACTCAGTTCCATTTTCTTAATGGCTGTCAATCAGCTCCCCACGGTTCCCCCTGAGGCTGGACCAGCAGGGGAGTCATCAGCACTTAGGAATAGCATTAAGAACAAAGCTAGATCTCGGCTGTTTGTTTTTCCCCAGTGAGATTGCCCAACCCTCAACACAGCTAGGAATGAGCCCAGATGTCACTCAGTGCTGAGAGAATCATTTCCCAGATCCCTCGGCTTCCCAGAGCAAACAGAAACGAGTTGAAGGAATGCTAGCTACCACTTCAGCTTTTCCAATAGAAGCAGAAACTGAGGGCTGAGACTACGGTGGACAGAGTGCCTGGAACACACAAAGCCCTGGGTTCAATCCCGGCACTGCATAAACTAGGTGTAATGGTGAATGTCAGCACTTGAGAGGGGGAGGTGGCAAGATCAGAAGTTCAAAGTCACCCTCAGCCGAGTTCCAGACCAGCCTGGGATATGTGGGACCCTGTTTCAAAACGGAAAAGCAAAACCAAACGTGAGCCACCTCAGGACATTTAAAACTCCCTGGCAGCCATATTTACCAAAAGGTAAAGTTAGTTTTGTGTGGTCTTGACGTGATTGCATAAGATGCTACCATTTTGATATGTAAATGGTTAAATAAGCATTCCTTAATGAGACACTGTAATGGTTAAATTTAGAACCATCATAGACAAAAGTCTCTGAGCTTGTCTGTGAGGGATTATGTAGTTTGGGTTAACTGAGGTCGAAAGACACACCCTAAATGTGGATGGTACCACTCAGTGGGCTGTATTTAAGGAGAAAGCCAGCCAAGCAATATCATTCAGCTCTCTTCCTGACTGCAGAGGCAGAGGGACCTTCTGACTTTACCATGAGAGACACCTGTGCCCTCAAACTTTGAGCCAAAGGCAGATAAACCTTGCCTTTCTTAAGTGGCGTCTAATAGATACCTTAATGCAGCAACATCGTCTAATAGATACTTTGATGCAGCAACATGACAGTAAGTAACATAGACATTTTGTATGTTTTCATTTTTTTCATACTAAGTCCTTGAAGTCCAGTGAGTATTTCCCACTGAGTTGGAGGCTGAGTTTGCACAAGTCACACTTTGCAAGTTCATGAAGCCTAGATAGATGGCCAGTAGCTGCCTCTGGACAGCATGATGATAGGTGTAAATCACTTAGTGACTCCATTACTCAATCACAAGGGCTCGTGAAGTTCCCGGGTCTGTGCTATAATACGTTTGGGGGAAGTCCAGCATGGTGGTGTGCGCCTTTAGTCCCAGCACTTGGGAGGTAGAGGCAGGAGCAGGTAGTTGAATTCAAGACCTGCCTGGTTATAGAGAGAGAGTTACGAGACAGCCAGGGCTACACAGAGAAAAACCAAATAAATAAGTGCATTTGGGGTCACAAAGAGACCACCATCATTCCAAGTGAAGCACCTGGACAAGGTAAACTTCACTCTTGACCAATAGGGTGTGCTCTGAAGAGTGTGTACACTCTGAAATAGGAAGTGAATTTTGTCTTATTGTAACTTACAGGGTAGCTCTGTCTTTTTTCCCCATTGGCTAGGCTCTAACCCCATAGTCTTATTTGATTGGCTAGCCTGGAAGGAATTGGAGCCTAGGAAATGAAGCAGGCAGGGAAAGGGGACACAGCTCAAGCCACTAAACGCCTAGACTACTAGAGCTGTGAGCCTTTGTATAAACAAAGGGTTTACTGGGTGTGGAGGATTAAAGCATAAAAGATTCTAACCCCTTGTCCTAAACACAAGATTTACAGTAAGTGATTAAAAAGAAAAAAAGATTCATAGGAGTTGCAGAGACAAAGTGTGGAGCAGAGACTGAAAGAAGGACAATCCAGAGACTGTCCCACATGGGGATGCTTCCCATATACAATCACCAAACCCAGACACTATTGTGGATGCCAGCAAGTGCTGGCTGAAAGGAGCCTGATATAGCTGTCTCCTGAGAGGCTCTGATAGTACCCGACTAATAAAGAAGTGGATGCTCACAGCCATCCATTGGACTGAGCACAGGGTCCCCAATGAAGGAGCTAAAGAAAGGACCCAAGGAGCTGAAGGGTTTGCAGCCCCTTAGGAGGAACAACAATATGAACTAACCAGCATCCTCAGAGCTCCCAGGGACTAAACTACCAACCAAAGAGTATACATGGTGGGACTCATGGCTCCAGCTGCATATGTAGCAGAGGATGACCTAGTCGATCATCAATGGCAAGAGAGGCCCTTGTCCTGTGAAGGTTCTATGCCCCAGTGTAGGGGAATGCCAGGGCCAGGAATCGGGAGAGGTGGGTTGATGAGAAG
>NW_022196911.1:74504086-74508326 GCF_008632895.1 Mastomys coucha
TAGGGTTTTTTTTGTTTGTTTGTTTTGTTTGTTTTCGGAGGGGAAACCAGGAAAGGGGATAACATACGAAATGTAAATAAAGAAAATATTGCTGGGCAGTGGTGGTGCACACCTTTAATCCCAGCACTTGGGAGGCAGAGGCAGGTGGATCTCTGAGTTCGAGGCCAGCCTGGTCTACACAGAAACCCTATTTCAACAAACAAACAAACAAAAAACCAAAAAATTCATTTGATATTTATTATACTATCATGGAGCCTGTGTTCAAGGAGGGGAACACAATATGAGCAGTAAACAGGACCATTGTAGGTGGAATAAATTATAAAATAAGCCAGGTGGCAGAATGGCTTGAGGGACTTGGGAAGGGGGTAGGTGTGAGGAGGAGACACTTGAGCCAGACTGTGAAGGATCAAAGGTCTAAGCCTGTGGAGAAAGGGGCCTAGCCTTTGTGGAGAAAGGGGCCTAGCCTTTGTGGAGGCCGTAGAAGATGAGGGATGGAGCTATAGGCCTGGGAGCTAAGTAGTCAGGGCCCATAGGGAGTCTCTGGGCTTGGGAGTTTGTCCCAAATGTGACGGGGAGGAAATAAGATCTAATTTTAGGGCCTTTGTTCGGTTTTACTGGGCTGGGGACCCAACCTAAGGCCCTGAGCTTGTTAGATACTCCATCTCTTGCCGAACTACACTTCAGCCCTACTTTTAGTTTTCAAAGATGCCTAGAAACAAGGTGGGTTGGTCCAGTGGGGTTCCTTTGCTTTCATATACCCCTGTCCCACCATAAACATAAGGAAATGACTTTCATATTAAAATAAAAAAGTTTAACAACAACAAAACTGAACTGAATTGTATGTCTGAGTTTAAGAGAAAGTAATTGAAGCCAAGCACCAAGACCTTGTGGTTTTTGTTGCTGTTCCGGCTCAAGAGGGGGAACTGGGAGATGTTTCCAGAATACAGCCGTGGCCTGGGCAGGTGCTTTCATGCCTGTGGGGGCACAGGGCTTGGGCCCACTTAAAAGGGGGGCTTGGAATGGAGGGCCTTTCCCAAATACAGATGCTGGAAGGGTCTCTCATGCCCGGTGAAGAAGCCCAGAATATTCGTTCTCCTTTACCTACTCATGGAGGGAAAAAGTAGTCTCTTTATTATGTGGGGAAAAACTAATCTCTAGGTGGACTGTAGTGTGGGGAAAGAGTAGAGTGTAAGAAAAAAAATCAGGGGCTGGTGAGATGGCTCAGTGGGTAAGAGCATCGACTGCTCTTCCAAAGGTCCTGAGTTCAAATCCCAGCAACCACATGGTGGCTCACAACCACCTGTAATGAGATCTGATGCCCTCTTCTGGTGCGTGTGAAGACAGCAACAATGTACTTATTTATAATAAATAAAGAAATCTTTGGGCTGGAGCGAACAGGGACTGAGTGAGTGAGGTTGACCAGAGCAAGCAGAGGTCCTAAAGTCAATTCCCAACAACCAGATGAAGGCTCACAACTATCTATATAGCTACAGTGTATACTCATATGCATAAAATAAATAAATAAATCTTAAAAAAGAAAAAAAATCACACCTTTTCAGGAATGTGGAGTTCTCAAGCCAGACCAAACTAATAGGAATGGAGGGAAGCTGCTTAGTTTGGGGGAGGGGGGCTGCTATATTCTAGAATTCCCATGTATCTCAGATTGGCCTCAAACTCACTATGTGTCCTCGAGCTTCTGCTCTCCAAACTCCACCTCCCCAGTGCTGGATTACAACTACTACAGCACCTATATTGTCCCATCCTACCATGAATCTTCCCCCTATTCCCATCCGGAGCTGAACTGGCGGCCTCCCCCTCCAGTCCCTGTTCCAGAGCGTCAGCGTGCACTCAGGTTATTTGTTGATCTTGCTTAAAGGCATCTTCTCACCACCCTCTTTCAGGTCTGGACCATAGTGTGCCAGTTTGCCTTCTCAGCCAGCTCTTAGTGGTGCTGATGGTGCTGGAGGCCTGAGAGAGCTCTGAGCAGCAAGCAAGGTGAAGGGGAAGGGTGACTTGGAATAGGTCGGTGGTGGGATGGAGAGAAGATGCTGGGTTTAAAGACAGGCTGGGGGGAAAGTGGATAGGGATTGCTAAAATGCACATATGGTGTAAAGGGAATAAGAGGATGGAGGTTATCCCACGAGTCTTTGGTCTTAGTGTCTAATCTTATGGTGCTGTTTTCCAGCATAGGGAGATCAAGGATAAGAACATGCTTTGGGGGAAAAGGACCTCACTTGTGAGCATGTGTGTGTGTGACATGAAAGCAGAAGGGACCAGTGAGGAACATAGAAGGAACTGGAGAGGGTAGTAGAGGACAGATCTGAGCAAGGCACAATAACATATATGTATAAAAATATCATGATGATACACATTGCTCTGTACACTAACTAACACAATAAGTAAAACAAAGCGAGAGAAACAGGACAGGCTGTGCAAACAGAACACTCCTGTACTTGTGTGACTGGGAGGCACCCAGGAATCCGTACGTGTCCCTGAAGCAATGAATAGGCAGTTGTGTAAATGAGGTCCAGAAATCAGCAGCCCATTCTCTCCTCCTGCACCTCACACACCCAGCTCGAATCTCCTGCTCAACATCAGCAGCCTCCATAACTACTGGAAGTAGTTGAGTTTCAGCTTGGTGTGCGAGCGCCTAAGGGTCATACTTTATAATAAACCACAGAATGGGCTATGGAAGTTCTGTGGGGTTTGGGTTTGGTATGGTTTGGGGGTGTGAGGGCTGCTGGTCTCTGTTTTACAATTATTTGTTTAAAAGAGAATAAGAGGGCTGGTAAGATGGCTCAGCGGGTAAGAGCACTGAATGCTCTTCCAAAGGTCCTGAGTTCAGATCCCAGCAACCACATGGTGGCTCACAACCACCCGTAATGAGATTGGACACCCTCTTCTGGTGCGTCTGAAGACAGCTACAATGAATTACGGGGCCTGAGCAAGTGGGGGGCCACAGCTCAATTCCCAGCAGCCACAAGATGGCTCACGGCCATCTGTACAGCTACAGTGTACTCATACACATAAAATAAATAAATAAATCTTAAAAAAAAAGAGAGAGAGAATAAGAAGTTGTATCTGAACTGTACACCTTTAATCCCAACACTCGGGACACAGAGGCAGGCTCTGACCAGGCCAACCTGGTCTATAGAATGAGCTCCAGGACAGCCAGGGATATACAGAGAAACCCTGTCTCAAAAAACCAACCCCCCCTACCCAAAAAAAAAAGAAAGTTTTTTTCAGTAGTGATTCCTACTGAGTTCCTGCTGTGACCTCTCCAGGGTCTTGTGGGTTGGTGGCTGATCACCCCTCCTGTCTTTTGTGTAGCTGAAGTGGTATCAGAGGTAGGAGGAAGGTGGAAGAAAAGAAAGACATGCTGTTGCCTTTAGTTAAAACATAAGGATGGAAGTTGCCCCCACAATGTCTAAGTCATAAGTTGGATGTGAGAATGGAAAGGATCCTGCATATCTAGGCCACCATCCAAGGTTCAATTTTCTGTTACCAGAGAAAAAGGGTGAAGATAGTGGGGGCACAGAAAGGGCAGAGACCAAAATGAAGTGTCTGCCACACTTTTATGTGTCATTTATTAGGGACATTTTGGTTTCATCTTGGTTTCATATCTTATATATATTGGCATAATACTGTTCCTTTTATGGGGTGGTTGTGAGTATTGACCAAGATAATGTCTGTGCATCATGCCTGGCATTTAGAAAGGTTGTTAATAAATGTTAGTGGCCTTTCGCTACATCGCCACATGGTAAGTGTCTAGACAGTTTCTCATGATACGCTTGACCTATTTTTTCTTTCCGAGATACATTTATTATTGAATTATAGTTGGCCCTCTATATCTGCAGGCCTCACATCCTCAGGTTCAACCAACCGCAGATTGAAAATATTCAGGACAAAAAAATGACATCTGTGCTGAACGGGTGCATTTTTCTTGACAACACTGCCTAGAAGTAATAAGTATTTACATAGCATTTACATTGCGTTGGGTATTACTAGTAATCTAGGGATGATTTAAGACACTTTAGAGGGTATGTACAGGTTATATGGAGATACCATGGCATTTTACAGAAAGGACTGGGGCCTCCACAGTCCTTTGGCACCTGCACTGCGATCATGAGGAAAAGCTGTGTGTGAAATGAGAAAGTTGCACGCAGTCATTTTATCTTTCCCTTGCCACTCCAAGTTTTTTCTTTTTCTTTTTCTTTTTCTTTTTTTTTTTTTTTTTTTT